>NC_140987.1:371754233-372114228 GCF_052327205.1 Somniosus microcephalus
CAGTTTTTGCGCCCCAAGTCAGAACCGGGCGCTGTTCCAGGTGTGGCCCGCCCCCGCTTGGGGCGCTGAAACTGAATTTCAAGCGCTCTAGGTGCCGCAGCGCCACCCGATATGGTGCGGCAGGCTGTGGTACTGCAGGCCTCCTCCTTCTCTTAAGGTGGAGGTGCCTGCAACGGGGAGCTCGCCGCTGGATTGTGCCGGCAAATGAGCCCGGCACCACGGAGAAGTGCCGGGCTCACGGAAAGCAGCCGGCAATGCCGCGGGGGGGGTGGTGGAGGAGGCCGGGGGAAGGAGGTGCGGGCAGGCGGCCGCCGAAAAAGCGGCCGGCCGCACCTCCACCTTTATGCGCCCCACTAACGCTGCAGTAAGGCCCTGGTCTCCAGATGTTAGTAGCGGCCGCCACGGAGGAGGCGGCCGGCAACTGAATATGGGGGTCGGGCCGGCATCGGGGCGGAAACGGGGCACTGCGCACACCGATGACGTCATCGTGCCGGCCCAGCGCTACCGGCTACCGCCGCCATTACTGCCGAGCTCAATATCAGCGCAACCTCTTCTACTGGCGCAGAGACCCTCTTTGGGCCTTAACTGGGCGCAAAGCCCACTGAATTTCTAGGCCTTTGTGTTTTAAAAGCAACTTTTTTTTTGCTGGAAATGCATATTTGAAAAGAAAAGACGCAGAAAGCAGGAAAAAGAATGGAAGCAAGATGGCGGCTACTCACCTCGGTTCAGAACGATAAGGCCCGCCCACACACGCACCGATTGGTCAATCGTCCTGTCACCGAAGCGTAGGATTGGTCAATCGTCCTGTCACTCGACTCTAGGAGGGCCCACCCGCATGCGCGGCAAACCCGCCCCCGCCACGCAGTGATTGTCGACCGTCGGACCGTCGGGTCGCTCGACCGTATGATTGGTCGACCTTAATGTTACTCTATGCTAATGAGCGGATAATGAGATGCTAATGAGCGGAATTTTGAACTTTTTTGGATACAGCGGGCGCAATTTTTGTCTTGCCGAAACGTAAATACGCTTATGACCATTCCGGAATCGTAAGCTTTCTTTGATGTAACGCAGGTGTAGGTACGCTCTATAACTTTAGAGTGTATAGCCGGACAGACACACCGATGGACGGACGGACAGACAGACAGACAGATAGACAGACAGACAGACAGACAGACAGATGAATCCTTTTATATACATATATATACTAGCTGGAGTGCCCGGCGGTGCTGAGGCTTTTTCGAGGGCATGATGTTGTTGGAAGAGAGAGCGAGAGAGCGACTGGGGGGGGGGGGAAGAGAGAGAGCGACTGGGGGGAAGAGAGAGAGCGACTGGGGGGGGAAGAGAGAGAGCGACTGGGGGGGAAGAGAGAGAGCGACTGGGGGGGGAAGAGAGAGCGCGACTGGGGGGGGAAGAGAGAGCGCGACTGGGGGGGGAAGAGAGAGCGCGACTGGGGGGAAGAGAGAGCGCGACTGGGGGGGGAAAGAGAGAGCGCGACTGGGGGGGAAGAGAGAGCGCGACTGGGGGGGGAAGAGAGAGCGCGACTGGGGGGGGAAGAGAGAGCGCGACTGGGGGGGGGGGGAAGAGAGAGCGCGACTGGGGGGGAAGAGAGAGCGCGACTGGGGGGGAAGAGAGAGCGCGACTGGGGGGAAGAGAGAGCGTGACTGGGGGGGGAAGAGAGAGCATGACTGGGGGGGAAGAGAGAGCGCGACTGGGGGGGGAAGAGAGAGCGCAACTGGGGGGGAAGAGAGAGAGCGACGGGGGGAGGAGAGAGAGCGACTGGGGAGGGAGAGAGAGAGCGACTGGGGGGAAGAGAGAGAGCGACTGGGGGGACGAGAGAGAGCGACTGGGGGGGACGAGAGAACGACTGTGGGGGAAGAGAGAGAGCGACTGGGGGGAAGAGAGAGAGCGACTGAGGGGGAAGAGAGAGCGCGACTGGGGGGAAGAGAGAGAGCGACTGGGGGGGGAAGAGAGAGAGCGACTGGGGGGGGGAAGAGAGAGAGCGACTGGGGGGGAAGAGAGAGAGCGACTGGGGGGGAAGAGAGAGAGCGCGACTGGGGGGGAAGAGAGAGCGACTGGGGGGGAAGAGAGAGAGTGACTGGGGGGGAAGAGAGAGAGCGACTGGGGGGGGAAGAGAGAGAGCGACTGGGGGGGGAAGAGAGAGAGCGACTGGGGGGGGAAGAGAGAGAGCGACGGGGGGGAAGAGAGAGAGCGACTGGGGGGGAAGAGAGAGAGCGACTGGGGGGGAAGGGGGAAAGGGGGGAAGGGAGGGGGAAGGGAGGGAAAGGGGAGGGGGGAGAGGGGGGGAAGGGGAGGGGGGGAGAAAGGGGAGGGGAGGGGAGGGGGAGGGGGGGGAGAGGAGGGGGGGAGAAAGGGAGGGGGGAGCCAGCAGACCCTCTCCCCTCATAGAGTCATAGAGTTTTACAGCACAGAAAGAGGCCCTTCGGCCCATCGTGTCCGCGCCGCCCATCCACCCCTGTCCTGTCTAATCCCATTTTCCAGCATTTGGTCCATAGCCTTGTGTGCAATGGCATTTCAAGTGCTCATCCAAATGCTTCTTGAATGTTGTGAGGGTTCCTGCCTCTACCACCTTTCAGGCAGTGAGTTCCAGATTCCAACCACCCTCTGGGTGAAAAAGTTCCTCCTCAAATCCCCTCTAAATCTCCTGCCCCTTACCCTGAATCTATGCCCCTTGTTATTGACCCCCCTACTAAGGGGAAAAGTTCCTCTTTATCTACCCTATCTATGCCCCTCATCATTTTGTACACCTCAATCAGTCCCCCCCTCAGCCTTCTCTGCTCCAAGGAAAACAACCCCAGCCTGTTTAGTCTTTCTTCATAGCTGAGGCGCTCCATCCCAGGTAACATCCTGGTGAATCTTCTCTGCACCCTCTCCAAAGCAATCACATCCTTCCTATAGTGAGGTGGCCAGAACTGCACACAGTACTCCAGCTGTGGCCTCACCAGCGTTTTATACAGCTCCATCATAACCTCCCTGCTCTTATATTCTATGCCTCGGCTAATGAAGGCAAGTATCCCATATGCCTTTTTAACCACCTTATCTACCTGTTCCGCTGCCTTCAGAGATCTATGTACATGTACACCAAGGTCCCTCTGACCCTCTGTACTTCCTAGGGTCCTACCACTCATTGTGTATTCCTTTGCCTTATTTGTCCGTCCAAAATGCATCACCTCGCACTTTTCAGGGTTAAATTCCATTTGCCACTTTTCCGCCCATCTGACCAACCCGTTTATATCGTCCTGTAGCCTGAGGCTTTCCTCCTCGCAATTTACCACCCCACCAATTTTCGTGTCATCTGCGAACTTACTGATCATACCTTTTACATTCTCATCCAAATCATTTATGTAGATCACAAACAACAAGGGACCCAGCACCGATCCCTGAGGTACCCCACTGGACACAGGCTTCCAGTCACAAAAGCATCCTTTGACCATCACCCTCTGCCTCCTGCCACTCAGCCAGTTTAGGATCCAACGCGCCAAGGCACCCTGGATCCCATGGGCTCTTACCTTCTTGACCAGTCTCCTATGCGGGACTTTGTCAAAAGCTTTACTGAAGTCCATGTAAACCACATCCACAGCATTTCCCTCATCCACCCCCCTCGTCACCCCCCTCGAAAAATTCAATCAGATTTGTCAGACATGATTTACCCTTGACAAAGCCATGCTGACTATCCCCGATTAATCCTTGCCTCTCCAAGTGGAGATTAATTTTGTCCCTCAGAATTTTTTCCAATAATTTCCCTACCACAGATGTTAGGCTCACTGGCCTGTAATTCCCTGGTTTATCCCTGCTACCCTTCTTGTATAGTGGTACTACATTAGCTGTTCTCCAGTCCTCTGGTACATCCCCTGTGGCCAGAGAGGTTCTGAAAATTTGTGTCAGAGCCCCTGCAATCTCCTCCTTTGCCTCCCACAGCAGCCTGGGATACATCTCGTCCGGGCCTGGGGATTTATCCACTTTTTGGCCTGCTAAAACCGCTAGCACCTCCTCCCTCTCGATGCTAATATGTTCAAGTATGTCACAGTCCCCTTGCCCGATTTCTATGTCTGCATCGTCTCTCTCCATAGTGAACACAGATGCAAAAAATTCATTTAAAACCCCGCCTACATCATCTGGCTCTACACACAGATTGCCACTTTGGTCCCTAATGGGCCCTACCCTTTCCCTGGTTATCCTCTTGCCCTTAATATACTTATAAAACATCTTAGGATTTTCCTTTATTTTGCTCGCCAGTGTTATTTCATGGCCCCTCCTCGCCCTCCTAATTTCTTTTTTAAGTATGCCCCTGCACTTTTTATACTCCTCTAGGGCTTCTTCCGTCTTTAGTCTTTTGTAACTGCCAAAAGCCCCCCTTTTATTTCTAATGCATTTTTGTATATCCCTTGTCATCCAAGGTTCCCTTTGCTTGTTGGTCCCACCCTTGACCTTTACAGGAACATGTTGGCGTTGTACTCTCTCTATTTCCCTTCTGAAAGTCTCCCACTGTCTTGATGTGGATTTTCCTATAAGTAGCTGCTCCCAGTCCACTTTGGCCAGATCCTGCCTTATCATATTAAAATCGGCCTTCCCCCAATTTAGAACCCTTATTTCCGGGCCGTCTTTGTCTTTTTCCATGACCACCTTAAATCTCACCGAATTATGGTCACTATCGCCAAAATGCTCTCCTACTGACACTTCCACCACTTGCCCGGCTACATTCCCCAGAATTAGGTCCAGTATCGCCCCCTCTCTTGTAGGACTTTCTACATGTTGGCTCAAAAAGCTCTCCTGGATGCACTTTAAGAATTCTGCACCCTCTAAGCCTTTCACACTCTGACTATCCCAATTTATATTGGGGAAGTTGAAATCCCCCACTATTATTACCCTATTATTTTCGCACTTTTCTGAGATTTGCCTACATATCTGTTCCTCTATCTCCCCCTGACTGTTTGGGGGCCTATAGTACACTCCCAGCAAAGTGCTTGCCCCCTTTTTGTTTTTAAGTTCTACCCATATGGCCTCATTGGAGGAACCCGCTAATATATCATCCCTCCTTACAGCAGTAATTGACTCCTTAATTAATATTGCAACACCCCCTCCCCTTTTACACCCCCCTCTGTCTCGCCTGAAGATTCTATACCCCGGAATATTGAGCTGCCAGTCCTGACCCTCCCTCAACCATGTCTCCGTGATAGCAACAATATCGTACTCCCATGTATTCAACAACAACTTCAGTTCGTCCACCTTATTTGCAAGACTCCTTGCATTAAAATAAATGCCTTCCAGCCCTGCCATATTCCCTTTTGCCTTCGCATATTTGCTCTGCCTTGTTTTTTTCTCTGTATTTGGCTGTAAATCACCCCCTGCTATAGCTCCACTCTGTACCCCATCCCCCTGCCAAGTTAGTTTAAACCCCCCCCAGCAGTGCTAGCAAACCTCCCCGCAAGGATATTGGTTCCCCTCTGGTTCAGGTGTAAACCGTCCGACTTGTACAAGTCCCACCTTTCCAGAAGCAGACCCAGTGATCCAGGAAACTAAAGCCCTCCCTCCTGCACCATCCCTTTAGCCACGCATTCATCTGTTCTATCTTCCCATTCCTATACTCACTAGCACGTGGCACCGGGAGTAATCCAGAGATTACAACCTTTGAGGTCCTGCTCTTTAATCCTTCACCTAGCTCCCTAAATTCTTGCTGCAGGACCTCATCCCTCTTTTTACCTATGTCGTTGGTACCAATATGGACCACGACCTCTGGCTGTTCACCCTCCCCCTCCAGAATGCCCTGCAGCCGCTCAGTGATATCCTTGACCCTGGCACCAGGGAGGCAACAAACCATCCTGGATTCACGTCTACGGCCACAGAAACGCCTATCTGTTCCCCTTACTATAGAATCCCCTACCACTATTGCTCTCCCACTCTTTTTCCCCCCTTCCTGGGCAGCAGGAGCACCCCCAGTGCCAGGAAGTTGGCTGCTGCTGCCTTCCCCTGGTGAGTCATCCCCCTCAACAGTATCCAAAGCGGCATACCTGTTTGAGAGGGGAATGGTCACAGGGGTCTCCTGCACTACCTGCCTGCTCCTATTGCTCCTCCTGGTGGTCACCCATTTCCTATCTTCCTGTGCAGCCCTTCCCTGCGGTGTGACCAACTCACTAAACGTGTTATCCACGAACCTCTCAGCATCGTGAATGCTCAACAACCCATCCACCCGCAGCTCCAGCGCCTCAATGTGGTTTGCTAGTAGCTGCAGATGGATGCATCTCTGGCACACGTGGTCATCAGGGGCACCGGCAGTGTCCCTGAATTCCCACATAGAGCAAGAGGAGCATATCACGGGGCTGGGCTCACCTGGCATGACCTTCCCTTTACTTAATTTAAATTAATTTACTATCACCAATTAAAAATATCTCTAAGGCGCTTGTATAGTCTACCAACAGTCCCTGCTACACCAGAAAAGACCCTAGTAACTATAAACTACAGAGTTTAAGTTTAAAAAAGAGAAATACTCACCAACCAATCACTTACCTGCTCCCTGGTGACGTCACACTCTGATTACTTTTTACCTCTCTGCTCTGCCGGCGATGGCTCCGCTGAGCTGCGTGCCGCCCCACGCATTGACATGCCAAGCGCAGCGGCCCGGTCAGCCCGAGCCCCGCCCTCCTGAGTCGCTTAAGAAGGCTGATTGCGGCTGGCCGGGCCCGGTTACCTTGGTAACCCTCCTCCCCTCTCCGCCTCCCAATCTCTGGGATCGGGCCTGGGCCTGAGCGGCTTGAGACGGCCGATTGCGGTTGGCAAGCCCGGTTGCTGGGGTAACCCTCTCTGCTCCCGCTCCCCTCCCGAGCCCCGCCCCCCCGCTAACCTGCTCGCTTCCCTCTGGCCGCGCTCTGTGTGGAGGTGTGCGTGCGCCGTGCAACGCGAGCGCCATGCAGCACGAGCGTGAATGAAGCCCCAGCCAGCCTTTACCAAGATGGCTGGCCGCTGGTTCGGAATCGGGCCCAGCGGGGGGGTGTGGGGGTGAGGGGTGGGAGGAGCTTGCCACAAAACAATTGCCTAGGGTCCAGCATGGCTGGCAACAGACGCCCAGGCTTCGAGGCCTACCTGCAAAAACGGGGAAAGGTAGGAAAATTAATGAGATTAGATAAAAGATTTAGAAAGTAATTAACTTTTTTAAAAAACAACATGTGTTTTAAAAGCAACTTTTTTTTTAAAGACGCAGAAAGCGGGAAAAAGAAATGAAAAGTTTGGAATCAAGATGGCGGTGACTCACCTCGGTTCAGAACGATAAGGCCCGCCCACACACGCACCGATTGGTCGACCGTCAGGTCACCGAAGCGTAGGATTGGTCAATCGTCCCGTCACTCGACTCTAGGAGGGCCCGCCCGCACGCGCCAGGAACCCGCCCCCACCATGCAGCGATTGGTCGACCGTCAGGTCGCTCGACCGTACAATTGGTCGACCTTAAGTCACTCAATACTAATGAGCGGATAATGAGATGCTAATGAGTGGAATTTTGGACGTTTTTTGGATACCGCGGGTGCAACTTTTGTCTCGCCGAAACGTAAATACGCTTACGACCGTTCCGGAATCGTAAGCTTTCTTTTGATATAACGCACGTGTAGGTATGCTCTATAACTTTAGAGTGTATAGCCGGACAGACAAACCGAAGGACAGACAGACAGACAGATGTATCCTTTTATATATATAGATAGATAGATAGATAGATAGATATATGGTAGAAGGGTACATTTGGAGGCACACTTCTTGAGAACAATAACAGGGATAACATCAGGAACAGAAGGGTTATTGGAGTCAAGACAGTAGAATAGAAATGGATAAAACTTGATGGTGATTATAGTGACGGAACCTAATGAAGCAATAGAGGAATTTTCAGGAGTCAAATTTGGCAAGGGACCAACAGAACAAGGAGAGCAAGGAAGATGCAGTTTATGCTTCTTTTCAATGACTTAAATTTAACAGCTCTAATGGTTGCTTATAGAGGTTGTGAGCAGAAATAAAACTGGCACTGGCTTCCTGAGATTGTTTCAGACAGGAGAACAGCAGACATGATTGGACCAACAGTGCCAGATGAATGTTTTTGGATGCAATTCATCCAGGTTCAACCGTGGAGATAGAAAGGATGCATACTGGAAGTTAGTGACACTACCTTTTTGATAACATCAGCAATGAATTTACTGACAAGTAGTTCCAGCGTGACACAATGTATTGTAGTTTTCTACCAATAGATCTCAATGCTATAACAGTGCAATTATGTTTTACAAGGCAGAAAAAAGTGTAATATATCTTTGCCACTTTGTAGTGGAGGCTCCTATTTCAACTCCGGCAACATCACATTGTTATGATTTTAAAACTGAATTGCAGGATGTACGAACTGGAAAAGCAGGATAGGTACATCATACCTGGTATCATGAGCACCCATGACAAACCATACTGTTGTTTGATAAAAATATTGTGGGTACACAGAAAAATACAGAGAAAACTTAGGAAATAATTTGCAGTCTCCAGAAAAAGCCTGATCATAATCAGTGAACACTGCAGGTTTTTGGCTAGTTACAATTACTGTCAAAGGTATAATCGCAGCTGTGAATTTGGGTATGTAAGTCATTGTCTAAGCTGCCCCATTAATTGTGAATAGTACCATGGGACCTATATTATCTCCTCAGGCAGGCAGATAAGTCCTGGGTTTAATATCTCACTCAAAGGATGACTTCTCCGATAGTACAACTTCTCCTGTCACAATCCCAGAGTATAAGTATTAAGAATGAATCCTCTGGTCTAAAAGTTAATCCAACTGATCCAATTGTCAGCCACAAAGATGGAGGTGACTTTACAAGCAATACTTATGCTAGCCCATATTTAAGTGACATAAATTTCAACTATGTTTGAATATGTATCACATAGATTTCTTAGTTTAAAAAAAAACTAGATAGATATTAAGATGGGTGGATGAATAAATATTGTTGTAAGACTGGAGCTTAGCATGATGAATTTTTCATCTTACATTTATGGGATGAATACTGTAGCACAGACCACATGTTCGCAAGCCTTTGTCACTCCAGGATTTTCTATTACTAAGAGCTTATATATACATGCATATAAGAGGATATACATAATTTTGCGGCATATGTGTGTGAATGTTGCATTACTCGCATCAGAAACCAATATCTTACTCAGGTAAACTTATTGCTGACTTTTCTACTTTTAAAAGAATAAATGTCACATTGTCAGTGTCAACTTGGCTCAGTGGGTAGAACTTTCACTTTAGAACTGCTCTCCGACATGGCTATCAAGCCCGCATGTCAAATCCGTTGATGTCCAGCTGAATTCTACTGTGAGAATTATCACCGGTACGCTTTTATCGACACCAACACCTTGGCTGACCATGCTTGCAAACATCGCACCACCACACCTGCTCCACGAATATGCAGTCTCCAGTGAATACAACCACTACACCAGCAAAGACATGCCGATCCAGGCTGACTTGAACAACCTACCACCAGCCCGTCTCAATTCTGCAAGTAGCCGAGGAGGAACGGACCTAGCCAGGAGCCGGAGTAGAGGCCAGTAAATAAAGATCGCGGTCGGAGATGGGCCTGAACTCACTGCGAGCAGCTGAGGAGGAGCGGACCTAGCCGGGAACCAGAGCAGAGAGGAAAAAATCCAGGAGTCCAAGCAACAAGGAGTGACATCACAGGAAAGCAGGGAAGTGATTGGTTGGTCAGTATTTCACTCTTTATCTTGGGCATTGGTTTAAATTAAGAGCCGGATTAAAAACTAAACATTCAAAAAGAGGGAGCTGATTGGTGAGTATCTGGTAAGTGTTTTTACTTGGCTTTCTTAAAGTTTTTAAGTTTATTCCAGCTAGGTTAGCAAATAGTCTGTTAATTAGAGATATGGCAGGGCAGCTCACACCTGTGGAATGCACATCCTGTGCCACGTGGGAAGTCCTGGACACCTCCCGTGGTCTGGACGACCACATGTGCGGGAAGTGTCGCCAGCTACAGCAGCTCGAGTAATGGGTTACGGAGCTTGAGCGGTGGCTGCAGTCACTGCTGTGCATCCACGAGGCTGAGAGCTACATGGATAGCATGTTTCGGGAGGTGGTCACCCTGCAGCTTAAGAGTGTGCAGGCAGAGAGGGAATGGATGACTGTCAGACAAAAGAGGAGGACCAGGCAGGTAGTGCAGGAGTCCCCTGAGCCCATCTTGCTCACCGACCAGTATTCGGTGCTGAGTACTGGTGAGGGCGATGGTTCCTCTGGGGAGTGCAGCCAGAGCCAAGTCCACAGCACCATGGAAGGCTCAGTTGCACAGGCGGGGAGGAAGAGGAGAGGGAGAGCAATAGTGATAGGGGATTCAATAGTTAGGGGAGCAGACAGGCGTTTCTGCGGCCGCAGACGTGACTCCAGGATGGTATGTTGCCTCCATGGTTCCAGGGTCATGGATGTCACTGAACGGCTGCAGGGCATTCTGAGGTGGGAGGGTGAACAGCCAGAAGTTGTGGTCCATATCGGTACCAATGACATAGGCAGGAAGAGGGATGAAGTCCTGCAGGCAGAGTTTAGGGAGCTAGGGAAGAGATTAAAAAGCAGGACCTCAAAGGTAGTAATCTCCGGATTACTACCAGTGCCACGTGCTAGTGAGTACAGGAATAGGAAGATAGAGCAGATGAATACGTGGCTGGAGAGATGGTGTAGGAGGGAAGGTTTTAGATTCCTGAGGAATTGGAACCATTTCTGGGGGAGGTGGGACCACTAAAAGCCAGACGGGTTCCACCTCAATGGGAATGGGGCCAATTTCCTCGCGGGAGGGTTTGCTACTGCTGTTGGGGAGGGTTTAAACTAGCTTTAAACAGGGGGATGAGAACCTAATATAGAGTCAATAGGGAGGGAAGAAAAATTGGAATTAGAAAACAAAAACTTAGAAAGTAAATTGGAAAGACAAGGGCTAGATAGTAGTCAACAAGGAGGTTTGCCTGTACTAAATGGTATATACTTCAATGCAAGGAGTATAGCGAACAATGCAGATGAGCTGAGGGCACAGGTAGATACTTAGGACTATGATATTATAGCTATTACAGAGACGTGGCTGAAAGAGGGGCAGGTATGGCAGCTCAACATTCCTGGTTAAAGGATTTTCAGACGGGATAGAGAGGGAGGTAAAAAGGGAGGGGGGGTCGCGGTATTGATTAAAGAAACTATTACAGCTGTGAGGAGGGATGATATGTTGGAGGGATCATCAAACGACGCCATATGGGTTGAATTGAAAAACAAAAAAGGGGCAATCACTCTGCTGGGAGTGTACTACAGACCCCCAAACAGTGAGAGGGAGATAGAAGAACAAATATGTATACACATTTCTGAGAAGTGCAAAAACTATAGGGCAGTAATAGTAGGGGATTTCAACTACCCCAATATTAACTGGGATAAAATTAGTGCGAAGGGTATAGAGGTTGTGGAATTCCTAAAATGCATCCAGGAGAACTTTTTTAGCCAGCATGTAGCAAGCCCAACAAGGGAGGGGGCGGTTCTGGACTTAGTCTTAGGGAATGAAGCTGGGCAGGTAGGTGGTGTATCACTGGGGGAGCATTTTGGTGCTAGTGACCATAATTCTGTTAGATTTAAGGTAGTTATGGAAAAGGACAAGGATAGACCAGGAATAAAAAATCTAAATTGGGGAAAAGCAATTTTGCTAAGCTCAGAGGGAATTTAGCCATAGTTGACTGGAAACAGCTACTTGAAGGTAAATCAGTGTCAGAGCAGTGGAAGGCATTCAAGGAGGAGATCCGGAGGGTTCAGAACAAATATGTGCCCTTAAAGAAAAAAGGTGGGATTAACAAATCTAGAGACATACAGGGTAGGATAAAGAAAAAACAAGGAGGCGTATGACAGATGCCGAGGGCTAAATACTCCAGAATCTTTAGAGGAGTACAGAAAGTGAAGGGTGCAATTAAAAAGGATATTAGGAAATCAAAGAGAGAGCATGAAAAATTCTTGGCAAGTAAAATCAAGGAAAACCCACAGATGTTTTATAAATATATTAAGAGTAAGAGGATAACTAAAGAAAGGGTAGGGCCTATTAGAGATCATGAGGGTAATCTGTGTGTGGAGGCGGGAGATGTCGGTAGGGTTCTTAATGAATACTTTGCATCTGTTTTCACAAAGGAGAGGGGTGTACCAGACATTGCTATCAGGGGGGAGGAGTGTGAAATATTAAATGAAATAAACATAGTGAGAGAGGAAGTATTAAGGGGTTTAGCAGCTTTAAAAGTGGATAAATCCCCAGGCCTGGATGAAATGTATCCCAGGCTGTTAAGTGAAGCAAAAGAGGAAATAGCAGAGGCCCTGACCATCATTTTCCAATCCTCTCTTGCTTCAGGTGAGGTGTCGGAGGACTGGAGGACTGCTAATGTGGTACCCTTGTTTAAAAAGAGAGAAAAGGATAGACCGAGTAATTACAGGCCAGTCAGCCTAACCTCGGTGGTGGGAAAATAATTGGAAAGAATTCTGAAGGACAGGATAAATCTTCATTCAGAAAGACACGGATTAATCAAGGATAGTCAGCATGGAATTGTTAATGGAAGGTCGTGTCTGACAAACTTGATGGAATTTTTTGAGGAGGCAACAAGGAGGGTAGATGAGGGTAGTGCATTTGATGTAGTGTATATGGAACTTAGCAAGGCTCTGGATAAGGTTCCACATGGCAGACTGGCCACGATGTTAAAAGCCCATGGGATCCAGGGCAAAGTGTCAAGTTGGATTCAAAACTGGCTCGGAGACAGGAAGCAAAGGGTAATGGTTGATGGGTGTTTTTGTGACTGGATGGCTGTTTCCAGTGGGGTTCTGCAGGGCTCAGTACTAGGTCCCTTGCTTTTTGTGGTATATATCAATGATCTAGACTTGAATATAGGGAGTATGATTAAGAAGTTTGCAGATGATACTAAATTAGGCTGTGTGGTTGATACTGATGAAGGAAGCTGTAGACTGCAGGAAGATATCAATAAATTGGTCAGGTGGGCAGAACAGTGGTAAATGGAATTCAATCCGGGGAAGTGTGAGGTAATGCATTTGGGGAGGGCTAACAAGGAATGGGAATACACATTAAATGGTAGGACACTGAGTAGTGTAGAGGAACAAAGGGACCCTGGAGTGCATGTCCACAGATCTCTGAAAGAAGCAGGCCAGGTAGATAAGGTGGTTGAGAAGGCATACGGAATGCTTGCCTTTATTAGCCATGGCATAGAATACAAGAGCAGGGGGGTTATGCTTCAACTGTAGAAAACACTAGAGTACTGCGTGCAGTTCTGGTCACCACATTACAGGAAAGATGTGATTGCACTAGAGAGGGTACAGAGGAGATTTACAAGGATATTACTGGGAGTAGAGAATCTTAGCTATGAGGAAAGACTGGATAGGCTGGGTCTGTTTTCCATGGAACAGAGGAGGCTGAGGGGAGACCTTATTGAGGTGTATAAAATTATGAGGGACATAGATAATGTGGATAGAAAGGACCTATTTCCCTTAGCAGAAGGGTCAAAAACCAGGGGGCACAGATTTAAAGTAATTGGTGGAAGGTTTAGAGGGGATTTGAGGGGAAATGTCTTCACCCAGAGGGTTGTGGGGGTCTGGAATTCACTGCCTGAAAGGGTGGTAGAGGCAGGAACCCTAACCACATTAAAAAAGTTCTTGGATGTGCACTTGGGATGCTTTAACCTGCAGGGCTACAGACCAAGAGCTGGGAAGTGGGATTAGGCTGGATAGCTCTTTGTTGGCCGGCGCGGACATGATGGGCCGAAATGGCCTCCTGTAACTTTCTATGATTCTATGATTCTATGAATTCTAGAAGGCCATTTGGACCATCGGCGAAGCCATTTAGCGATCTCCCCTCGGCCCTGATAACCGATGGCAAAATGCTTGGAAGGACTGTGACATACGGAATGGATTCCTTATAGAGGTCTCCACAGTACAAACTGAAGGATCAATCCTTCCTCGCAAACAGTGGACAACCATCAACTGCCTTAGAACTGGTCATGGTAGATGCTGCCACCTTCTCCATAGATGGAAGATTTAAGTATCCCCATCATGTGCCTGTGGAGCTCCTGATTAGAACCTAGAACACATCATTGAGCACTGCCCTCAGAGGAAATTCACAGGCAGCCTACAAGATATCCACGCTGTTGCACCGGAAGCTTGGGCCTTGATATCCAACTTAGATATTGACATTTGATTTGCTGTGCTACTACCATACGAAAGAAGAAGACTTCAGAATGTACTGAGTATGATTTCAAACCCCCCTACAACACATAATCTTGGCTGACATTTCAGTGCAGCACTGAACTGCTATCTCTCGAATGACCCGCTATGTTAAGGCCCCACTGGCTATTCTCAAGTGAATGTGAAAAGATCTCAAGGCACCATTTGAAGGAGGAGCAGGGAATATTGCTGGTGTATTTGCCAACATTCTTCCCTCAACAAACTGCAGATTATCTGGCCATTCATTCACTTACTGCTTATGAAGCCTTGCTAAGTACAAATTGGCTCCTACATTTTCTACAAAACAACAGTAACTATACATCACAAAGTAATCCATTGGTTATAAAGCACCATGGAATGTTCCGAGGACACGCAAGTTCTTTCCTTATTGCTCACTTATAAAATTTCCCCTTACACATATTGCTGAAACCATCTTCCTTACTTTGGCAGCAGAACCATCGACCAACATTGTTGTCAGTCTACAATTCTGCTGTCAGAATAACGGAGACAACTTTAGCAATGTAAGTGTGCAGACATTATTCTCCCATGATGCGAACCACAGAAGCAGCAAATGTAAACATGCTTGTGGAGGACCTGTCATGTCCAGCAGTGAGCTTTTTGTTCCCATTAATTCATAAATTATGTCACATAATTAAAAGTATAGCTTTGAAGAGAGATCACACAAATTTGTACCCGGTGGTAAGTGGGGCCACAAAAAGGATTTTCATCTCCAAATCACAGCTCTCTCTTAGCACTGTGCATTCTTCAATGGCCCTTGATCAGAAGGTGAAATTGAAGTTTGCCGTCATACTTCCCAATTAATGTGAAGTGGTTTCTGATTCACATCACTCTGAAAATGACTCTATGACTCAGGAGTCGGGTCGGGTCAGCAATCCAACTCCTGAACTCACTGAAGCAAGATTTGTGAGTTCACAAAGTACATACTACCGCCTCTAGTAGATAGTCACCTCTTGACTTCACACCACCTTTAAAAGTCTTTTTCTTGTGTGGAGAGTTAGGCTGCTATTGTACTACAGATACCAGTCTCAAGTCATTTAATGTGATGCACAATAAATTTTACATTCTTTCACTTTAATTGTAAGAGATTATTGATGAATTTCATGAGATTGTCTGACTTCACAGAGGTTTTACAGAATCTGCACAATCCATGAAGCCCATTGAAAAAAAAACAAAGTGTCAGCTGTGGCTCAGTGGTAGCACTCTCGCCTCTGAGACAGAAGGTTGTGAGCACATAATCTAGACTGACACTCCAGTGCAGTACTAAGCGAGTGTTGCACTGTCGGAGGTGCCGTCTTTCAGATGAGATGTTAAACCAATTCTATTTCAAAGAAGAGCAGAGGAGTTCTTCCCAGTGTCATGGTCAATATTTAGCCCTTAATCAACATCACTAAAAATCAGATTATCTGGTCATTAGCTCATTGCAGTTCGTGAGAGCTTATTGTGTGCAGTTTTGGCTGCCGCATTTCTTACATTACAACAGTGACTACACTTCAAAAGTACTTAATTGGCTGTAATGCGCTCTGAAACGTCCTGAGGTTGTGAATGGTGCTATACAAATGCAATACTTTCTTTAGATACCGGTAACATTTACAATGTACAATGAGGTGATAATGAAAATTATATAACAATCTGACAGTAGGTATCATAGTGCATCCATCATGAACAATCTCTACACATTTCATCACTGCCAGGATCAAAATAACAACAGATTACATTTATACAGCAGCTGTAATGCAGAAAAATATCTCAAGGCATTTCACGTAGGCGTAAAGAATAAAAATGGATGTTGAGCAAAAGAAGGAGTTCTTAGGAAGAGTAACTCAAAGCATAATCAAAGAGGTGAGTTTTAAGGAAGGTCTTAAAAGAGTATATGAAGGTGGAAAGGCAGATGGGTTTAGAGATGGAAATCTAGAGCTAGAGGCCTAGGCAAAATAAAACGCAACTGTCAATGGTGGAGTAAAGCGAGGGGAATGCATAAGGCTAGAGGAATCGAGACTTTGGGCAGAAGGATTGTAGTGCTGCAGGTGACAGAGGTAGGAAGAGGTGAGGCCACGGAGGGATTTAAAAACAAAGGTGAGAATTTTAAACCTGAGGCATTGGTGCAACATCATTTGAGTTTATATACAAATAACTCACACTTATTCATATAAATATAAAGAAACCCTTTTGATATTAATTCTAATCTACCATGCATTGTATTTTGTTCTTACTGATACAACACAAAGTCACAGCCCATTCAAATATCACTAATTTGAATCGTTTGGAGACAGCTCTCCAGTACAGATTCATAGTTATTTCAATATACATTAAGCAATTCTTCACAAAACACTGTTTTTCTGCACACTAATACTTAGGGCTGGATTTTGTGAATGGAGGCAAGTTGGAGGCAGGATTGCTGCTTGCCATGTCAATGTCCCATCTCCATCCTCGTCTGACCACTCAGAGGGATTTTCCCCTGATTGAGCTTGTTAAACCCGCCCAGCGGGCTCAGCAGGCCAATTAGGGAAGAAGTCACTGACAGATCACGTCAACTTCAGATGTGCTATCAGTCAAGACTTCTTGAAAGAAGAAATGACAGCGTTTGACAGCTCTGTGAAGCTGTCAAACACTGACATTCTCTTTAGTTTGATGAGTCTTTGAGGTGAGGACTCATCAAACATTGCAAATTTGTAAATTTCAGATGTCTGATGGATCAGAGGGTCCATCAGCCATTACCTGAAACTGACAAGGAGGATGTCTGCTCTCCCCATCCAGCGCGGCTAAAGGCTATGGAAGGAAAACAAGGTAAGTGAATACTTTTTTAAACTTATCACTCACCTTGCATACTTACCACTCCACACTTGCACCCATCACTCACCTCTACACCTTACTTCCAGGTGCCTCCGACCACCGCAGACCTCCTCCACATCTCCTCAACCTGATGGGGTTCTCCGAGGTCGGGAAGCCTTCACCTGTGAAGGTAAACTGGCACTAATCCTTTTTTCTGCCTGTTAACTGCCTGTTAACAGGCAGTTAAAAGGATAAAATGCCTTTCCCACCTCCAGGAGACGGGACCCGAAGCTGCACATCTTCCCGCCTCCTGGCAAAAGGGCACGGAGTTGGGATGGGGGCGGGTTTGCCATCTGCCCCCAATTTTTCCGATTTTACCGGCTGTCCCGCCTCCATGCCTGCCTCCTCGGGGCTTGGAAAATCAAGCCCTGAGTATTTCTAAACAATTTGAAGTTGTGCCTTTTAGATTAGTAATATTCGTAAAGTTTGTGCTGTCTGCTAATCATAATGACAGCAGCACAAAGCCCAGAATGGCTCAACAGGCCAGGGAAAGGGCACCCAAGGTCTCAGCTGTGTTACTTGAGGCCTTTGTGCTGGGGATAAACACTTGAAGAGAGGTCCTCTACCCACTGCCAGCAGTGTCAACCCCAAGACATGGCTCAAGTGTCCAAAGAAGTTTAGTGACCTCAGATGAGTGGTCAAGGTCAGTGAATGCATCTTCAAAAGCCATCTACTACCAACTACACTAGTAGCCTCACACACTGCTCACTGCATGACACCCCCTTCAGTCACCTACCAACAAACTCTGCCAAACACAAGGTACACATCACATTCCCTTACACTCACATCTCACAACTTGAATGCGCTGTCACTTATTCAACCATGACTTATTCCAAGATGTGCGGAATTACCCCCCGCCCCGTCCAACAGGTTCAGACTTGAGACTTATGCGAAATTTCACCAGACACACCAGTTCTGTTTTTAACCTTTTATTGTTCCTAAGACAGATTCAAAACCCCAACCACTATTCGAGCAGTTCACCAATAATATTACAGGAAATCATACATACAACCACCCGCTGATGATCGGTCCAGCATTGATTGTAGGTCCTCGTAAGCAAGAAGACTGGCCAGGCCCCTCCTCCCAACTGCAGCTGGATCCTCATAGATGAGATGAATGGTCAAACCACCTCCTTCCAACTGCAGTGCCAATATTCTTTAGCTATTGTGTTTTATACAGTTTTCCTTGCCTTTTGTAGTAAATCAATCATTCAGAGATAGTGAAATGTTCCTTTAATGTTTGATCTGAGCTGTTTCTGCTGTCAAACGTTCACACTCACACATCCTGAGTCGCTATCCATTAGTTGCCTTTATCAAAGCCCAAAATTGTTCATTCACTCAAAGTTTACAAAAGTGGCAGAAAACCACTTGGTTACAGTTCATGTGTTACGTCGTATTCTGCATTTCGAAACTTCAAAGGTTTGACTCTTCCCCTTTAGCCAAAAAAAAAGTCGATTTACAACTTTGTGACCTATTTATTGCAGTTATGAAGTCTGCAACATCTAAGGGGCTTTGTTTATCTCTGTTGTCTATGACTACCCCTGCAGTCACAACCATGTTTGCTGCCTTTTAGTAAAGCACATCAAAGCAAATCCCATGTCCCCCATATCAGTGAAAGACTGTTTGTTACAACTTTATAATTCACTTTGAAAAAAAACCTTTTGGCCTGACAAAGCATTTCAATGTTTATCAAAGTTAAAAATTAAGAATTAAAGGTCTGTGTATGCTTACCGTCCCCCCTCAAGTAACTGGGTGACAGTTAATTATTCGAAAGCATCCTACGTTTTCTGCAGTAACCTGACTATTCCTTGTTGCTTGCGGCGTCTCTTGACATGACACATTAGCGTTAACTGTTATAACACAATTATCAACTGAATGATGGCCAGAACGTGGGAAATAATCCTTATCCAAGGAAGAACCTCGATGTTCATGCCGATACCCCACCAAGACGAATTGTCCCCAACTTTAAGTATTTCCGTCCTTATCTCATGATTATCTGGGTCAAAACTTAATAATGTTTTTGAGACTGATTAATACGCTTCATGAACCCAATCCGGTGCTATGTTATATCCAAATCTAGCAACACATCGGTGCAACTGCTCTTTCAACTCATCTTTTCTATTAATAGTTAGTTGGTCATGTAAATATATATTTAATAACACCCGCACTCCAATCCATACAGGTTGGACTGGAGTAAAACAAAATGTTCCCGTCGCAATAGGACAGATCAGATTACCGTACTGGTATTCCCGGTGTATGGTGGTGACACAATTTTCCCCTCTTTCCCGATATGATGATCTCACAGGAAAATGCTCCCCCGAAGTTACTTTCATAGTGCAATTCCATGCCACGTGATCCCAGTTAAACCCACAAGTGGGGGCTGCATGCTCCGCTATGTCATAAGGGCAAATGAACGCATCCCGGTCTCAGGTGCATCCAGTAACGTCTGGGGCCACCCATGTGATCCCATCCACCCGGGCCACATACTTTGGGGTTTCACTATACTCTACTATATGATCTCACCGGTGTACCCCTATGTTTTCTATATGCAACAGAGGACTTGGGGGTCACACTCCCCTGCAGGACAGGATAATACAATACCAAACCCAACAGAGTGACATCTCTCTGCTTCAGCCAGTTGCAGTAATTTTTCACCAGGTATATCTGCACCAATTTTCTGACCTGACACAAAGTCAAATTCAGTTGGTAGGTGGACAAAGCCCTTAAATGTTGATTAGTCACCCACGAGGGAAGCCTCCCCTCAGCAATTCGCTGTAGGTCTCCCCTGGCTTGCTCCACTAACAAAGATCCATACATTATACTCACATCATTTCACACGGCTTTGTCTAAAGCATAAACTTAAATTTAATAATGTCCAAAATCTTTACAATACACACATCAGGTTAAAACATCAAACATCACTAGTAACACCACTACAAACATTCTGTGAAATAACTCCACACACAATAATAGCATTCCCTTTCTTTCCTCCTGGTCACACATAGTTGAAATTGGTCAGAAATCTGAAAAATACCAATTGTTGATGTGATTGCCTCATGTCCAGAACTAGAGGCTTTCACAGAATTTACACCGACCAGAATTTCATCATGGCCATAATAAAAGTCTGGTTTTAATGGCCCAGAAATTCGGGTCTCCACGGGTGAGTACGCACGGGGTACTCACCCGTAGGCCCGATGGAAGTGTCGGTTTCCTGCATGCACTGCGCATGCGCGGGAAACCGGCACTTCCGTTCCTCCGAACGAAGAGGTTCAGAGGTCGAACGCGTGCGCATCAAACTTCGGGTTTTTTTGCAGGTTTTCCCGGGAACGTAAGCCTGCAGAAGTTAGAAATATAAAAAGCAGGCGTAAGGCCTGCTTTTTACAAGGTAAGTGGTAAATTAATTAAAATTAAAACATTTTGTTCCACAGGTTTATTATTTTTAAATACTTTAAAGCAAGGTAAGTTTAATTTTAGCCCCGTTAGAAAATAAAATTATTTTTTTCAAAAATTTAAATTATTGTTTAAAATAGTTATTTCATGTAATTTATAGTTTATTTAAAAAATGTGATTTTTAAAAAATGTATTTGAAGATTTAGTGCTATTTTGGGATCGTAGTATTTATAAGTCTTGACAGCTCTTCCTGTCAGGCTTATGAATGGAGCATTCCCGGATCCAATTGGCTACCCATGGCCCACGTGATCCCAGGGGACGCATCAAACTAACTGCGTCCCTGGGATAAGCAAGCACTGCGCGCCAGTAGCTGGAGCAGGCCCCGGATCGGAATTCCACGGGAGCCCAGAGCTCAACGGCCGGCACGCAAGTTAAGTGCAGGTCGGGGGCTTGCACCCGCGGGAAGCCCCCGATCCGAATTTCTGGGCCTTTAGGTTAATTATCCTCAATAACTCCAATTTGATCCAGATCAATTTCTTAAACTAACCAGTATCACTTGAAAAAGAAAGAAGCCACAGCCACATTAACAAAGAAACATTCACACATGCCTTGTAAACGTTCAAATTCATTTTCTTCCAGGCACAATGGCAACTGTAACTTCAAAGCTGAAACTTATCTTTTGTAAAACAATTAACAAACTTAAATTGAAATCAATTAACAAACTTAAAACAGCACACCCTTGTCCATCATTCAAGACAAGAGTACAGAGAAGTGGGTGGAGCTAAAACAAACACAACAGGTACCTTCCTTCAAAGACAGAAAACTTCCACACTTTTAACCCACACTGAAATTCCAGCATCTTTTAAGGTTCCTTTCACTCAATAAATCCAGTGTTTTACTTGTTTCAGACAGAAACTGATAGCGTCTGTGTCGATAAAACTTTAAGTTTCCTTTTTTTCCCTTCTTTTAAATTGTCTCAGCAACTTATTCTGGATCCCTCCCTTTTCTGGCAGGGTTCCTCCTTGTACTTCCGAAGTGGTGATTCGTACTGTTCCTGAACAATTTGTTTCCCAAGTACCCATAATGGATAGGAGAGCAATCTCTTGGACGGTACCTAGGGGTAATGTTGGCAGGACCACGGTAATCAAACTGTTATAGGGGGGTAGTTATTTATGGCCCCATATACCGAATGAGCTGATGTTAAATCTTCTAGATAGAGCAGAATCCTGATCATTGGCCAGAATCATTTCTTCATTTTATTCATCTTTTGCCTGGCCCTTAACTGTAGGGAGAAGGGGACAAAACTGAATATCACTTCCAGTCCTGTACCCTTCCCTCTACCGTTAGCCATTTCGGTTTTTGGTACTAATAAAGTCTAAATCTTAGGGGTGTTATTCTCTTTTTTTTACTATGTCATGAGGTACAGTAGTAAGAATGTGTAGGTCTCGTCTGTGAATAGAAGGTGGCTCCGGAACTAGGGCCGAGGAGGCTTCTACAGCTCTTGCGCACTGTCCACCTTCACTTGGATCATACTGTACCTGGTGAGATGTGCCGTTGGGCATTTCCTCCGTATCATCCCAGGAACCGGCTGCATCCCAATCATGCTCATAATCGTGGTCTGTTGTCTCCTTGACCTGCTTGTGGGCTGAAAAACCTTCATCTGGTTAATATGAAACCACTTAACTCTCTTAGGTAGCTGAACTGCTTACACCATGGGGCTAGCCTTATCAACGATACTGTATGGTCCCTTGAACAAGGGTTCGAACACTCCCACCCTTGCGTAGTTCCGAACCATCACCTGGCTACCAACCTCCCATTCCTGTAGCTTACTTGGGGCTAGAAGTAATTGGTTGCCTTGGTGAGCCCTTCCAATATTGTGGGCAGCTCCCAGGTGTAACTCTGTCAGAGTTTCACACAAGTCATTTAGGAACTTATCCCTGGTTACCTCTTTCATCTGCTTCTCTGTCAATGTAGGAATCAACAAGTGTGTTAAGGTTCTCATGGGTCTCCCTGTAACCAATTCATGCAGACAATACCCTGTTCCCTTTGACTCTGTACTATGTATATTCATCAGGATTAGAGGCAGTATCTCGTTCCACTTGGTGGGGCTTTCATTCTGTTCTTTACGTAAAGCCAGTTTTAGGGTACGGTTCATTCTTTCCACAATTCCTGATGACTGCGGGTTGTGGGCTACATGTCATTTTCCTTCAATCCACAACAGTTTCAGAGTAGCCTGCATCACCTGACCTGTGAAATGGCTCCCTTGGTCTGACTCCACTACACGAGGGAGTCCCCATCTAGAGAACACCTCTTTCACTAGTATTTTTGCAGTCCACAATGCCACGCCTGTTTTACAAGGCCACTAACACCAGACAATATTTATTGCCCTTCTTAGTAGTGGGTAAGGGTCCAATAAAATCAATCTGGACACTGCCATGGCCCTTTAACCCTTCGCTATGTCCCAAAAGTGGCTTTTCCCTGTGTGGGTCGGGAGTATGGGCAGCACATATCAAGCAGCTTTTACAAAAATCCTCCACATCTCCCCTAAGGTGTGGCCACCATCCGACTTCTTCGGGTCCTGGGTGTCCCGCCCCTGGACCTCCATGTGCTAGTTGAATGACTTCCTCCCAGTATCCCTCTGGGACTACCCACTTGTCACCTTTAAATAGCATCCCTTCTCTGATTTCTACATCTCGAGCTCCATAGGTTCCCTCTATGTCTCTTCCCTCTTCCTTTCCCTTTATAATTGCCCTTAGCACTACATCTTTTAAATGAATGGTTTTAAGATCCAATGGGAGGGAGACCATACTCTGAGCAGAGGCGACAGTGACCACCACTCCTGATAGGTAAGGGTCCCATGGGACTCCTCTCTCTGCACCCCTCCAAGCCAGTTTGTCGGCTTTTTGATTGCCTTTCCACCTGGGCTCGGTTTTAGAGTGGGCCTTGACCTTGTGGATATAATACTCATGTTCTTTTCCCTTTACAGCTTCCAATATTGTTGCCAACATTGGGGCTGTGATCAAAGGCTTTCCATCCGCTGACTTAAACCCTCGTCTGGCCCAAATAGCCAAATATTCTGTACATGAGTTTCACGTGAACATTGAGTCGGAGCAGATGGTGTAAGAAAGGGGAAATTCTGTGGGGTGTGTGACCACATAGGTGACTGCGGCTAATTCTGCCTGCTGAGCACTTAGAGTATTGGGGAGTAACAGGGCCACTTCCACATTCCGATCCAGATCGTAAATTCCACATCCCGGTTTCCTTTCTCCCTTTTCCACAAAGCTCGAGCCATCCACATAGATATCTCGCCCTTCAGGGTGTATCCCTGATTTAAAATTTCCTTTCATTTCCCACACTCCCTCAACTGTACAAGTATGAGATTCTCCTTTGTAATTAAGGTTGAAGGCTAATTTAGGGTCTCCAATGGCTTTGAGCTTAAGATCCATGCCTTCTAACAGTAACATCCATCTAGCTATCCACACACTAGACACTGCTCCCTCTTTAATTTTCCCGTCTAAGTGTAAACGAGTTGGGGTGTGATGGGTTAATAGAGTGACGGGTTGGGTTCCTGTGAACACTGCAAAATGTTTTACCGCCCAAAAGGTAGCTAGCAGATGTCGCTCGCAAGTGGAGTAACTTCTTTCCACTTCCGCCAGGACTCTGGAGGCATCGGCCACCGGTCTCATGTGATGGTGCACTTCCTGCATAAGGACGGCACACAGACTGGCACCTGTAGCTGCCACTTCCAAATAAAAGCTTTTCCCAGGATCGACAACTCCCAAAGCTGGAACTATCTGTAGGTCTCGTTTTAACTGGACAAAGGCTTCCTCACATTCTCCGTCCCACTCCCATTCTACACCCTTCTTCAATAATCTCAGTAAGGGGCCCACTGTAGCTGCATAGTTCTCAATTAATTCCCTACAGTAACCTGTCAGACCCAAAAACGATTGGAGAGCAGTTACCGAGCCTGGTTGGGGTAACTCCTGCACCGCCTTACGCTTAGCCTCATCTATCGCATGTTCCCCTGGTCGAATAGTGAGTCCCAGGAACTGAACTTTCTCTTCCCCTATCTGTGCCTTCTTGTCTTAAATCCAGCTGTTTTAAGCAATCCCAGCAACTCCTCCAACAATTTCTCATGTTCTCCTTCACTTTTGGAAAACAACAGTAAATCGTCTATATACTGTATCAGTCGATCTGGGTGACTGAACTCCTTTATGCATGCTTCCATACACTGATGAAAAATAGAGGGGCTGTTATGGAATTCCTGTGGAAGGCAAGTCCATGTATACTGTTGTCCTTTAAAGGCAAAGGCAAACTTGTACTGATCCTCGGGGTAAAACGGGATGGACCAAAACCCATTTGATATGCCTAAATATCTGGCGTGCCTAGGGATGTTACCAATCAGATCTAGTATGGCTGCTACTGTAGGGGCACAAGCAGGGATGTTCTTGTTTAACACCTGATAATCGATGGCCATTCGCCAAGAGCCATCCGGCTTCTTTACTGGCCATATAGGAGAGCTTACGTGTGTAGCCAAGGGTCTCATAACTCCTTGTTCCACAGGGGATGTAACAGCCTTTTCCAAGTCCCTCTCTACTTCTTTGGGGAAGGTATATTGCTTTTGTGGGCGGAGCATGGGCTCTCCTCCTACCCTGACTTCTACCCCTGTCACCCTCCCACAATCGTGCTTATGCGCGGCAAAAACCTCTTTGTTAGCTTTAGGACCCCCAATCCTGGTTGATCTCACTTCATTAATTTGCATGTCCACTTAGTTTGGAGGTGTCCTACTTTACAATTTAGATGTTTAGACACCGCCCCAGCCATTGAATTGCCCGTGAAACCACCGAACACATATGGTTCCCTACTCGACCAAGGTGATGTCATCGGGGAGGGGGAATGCACCACCATGCTAGATGCTCCGGTGTCAACCAAATAATCTCCCTTCTTCCCCTCAACAATGATGTCTACACAAGGTCTATCATATTCGTCGTACCTGAGTGAATACAGGTACTCGGGCTAGGCGTGGCCCCTTCACGCCTGTGTCTCTCCACAGACTTTACTCTGGGCAGCATGAATTTTCCCCTGAGGTTGCCTTTTCTCCCACCCTTCCAAACATTACTGCACACATTTAGAAATGAGTCGAGCTGTTTTCTCGTCCTCCTCCTCAAGCGGGGGGCGGGGGGGGGGCGGGCGGGGAGGAGCCGGTGGGGGGCGCGCTAGGATAATTTCTTGATTCAATTTTGTTCTTACGGGGCTTCCAGCACTCCCAGATAAAATGGCCCTTCCCTCCACAGTTATAACACATCTTATCCTCTTTTCAGTGAAACCCTCATGTTGCCATTTTTTAGGGGTTGTTTCCTTCATCTCACACACCTTGCCCTTTGGTTTGTTAATTGCTCCATGTTTCTTTTATCGAGCTCTCTTCCTTCAAACGCCAAAGTTAGTTTCCTTAAAACCCTTTCCGCAGTGTTATTTGCGTCTGTGGGATCAAAGTCCGACATGACAGACTGTAAATACGGCAGACTATGAGATATCAGAACCCGGAGCCAGTGATTTCTGGGTTGTCCCTGTAAGTCGGCTCGCACTCCTACTCCCCCACCCGTTGCTTCCATATATGTGGGCCATAGTCTGGCGGCAAACACTGTGGGTGGTTCATTGGGCCCCTGATCTATCTCTGCTATAGCCTTGAAGGGATCCCCTGTTCCTACCCCCATCGCCTGAGCAACCCTTACCTTTAAATTCTCATACGTCCCACTAACAATCTTCATGTCAGATGGGAGGATGCTAATTACTTCTGGGCTAAGATTAAATAATAATATCTTCTTCTTTTCATCCTCATCCATTTCACTTACAGCTGCTCTTTGTTCAGCTGCAATGAAATGTCCTTGGGGTTCACCTCCCATTTCTAACTTTTTGATGTCAGGCGCCATATCTTTCAAACTCTCATAATCATAATTAACAACGAATTCCCTGTCCAAGTCACTCCTCTCTCCCAGTCGGGCGTCCGCTCCCAGGGCAAGATACCTCCGTTGACGTATGGGGTTCATTGGGGAAGGCACAGTAGGAAGTGGTTTAATCTTTTTCCCAGGTAGGGGTCCTAACTCCCCTTCTTCTTCAACCTCCTCCCACTCACTATCTGATGATAACCATCCAAATACAGGCTGTTCTCCCGGGGTTATAGCACACACAATTCCCCTTTGCACTCGTAGTTTTTCTTCCAACACTTTAACCATCCTTTTTGCATTCTGCATGGTCCTGCTGCCCACCTTGTTTCACAACCTGTTTCTGCGCCACCCTAATGGCAGCTTTCAAATTCTCATTATCCTTCTCTGCTTTTTCTGCCCGCTGTTTCTTCCAAGCTTTACTCTTGTTCCCTTGATTCACACACTGACTTTCCAAATATTGCTCTTTATTACACCATCTCACTTTCTCCTTCTCAATCACCTCTCTATCTTTCTTACTACCTTCTCGTTCTTCCTCTAATTCCTTAAGAAGCGGGTTCACCACCACTTCTCTATCACTGGCTTTTCCTGCCATATCCTCTATTTCCCTTCGTGACTTAATCTGTTCACGCTCATCATTTGCAACCTTCCTTCGATAGGCTAACAACCAGACAGCTTTCATTATCTGTTCCCGACGTGTGGACCCTTGTGTCCATTGATCGGCCTCATAAACCGGATCATCACCGTCAATAATAAACCGTACCCACCTCTCCCGGAGAGGTAACTTCCCCGCAACATATTTTGTAACTAACTTATCCATTGTCTTGGTGGCTTTTCCACCCATATTAATGATCTGTAAATTTCGCGCTCAATGTCCCTTCATGGTCACCAAATCTGTAAGACGTGCAGAATTGCCTCTCGCCCCATCCAACAGGTTATAGAGTTCGGGCTTGAGACTTATGAGAAATTACACCAGACACACGGGTTCTGTCTTTAACCTTTTATTCTTCCTAAGACAGATTCAAAACCCCAACCACTATTCAAGCAGTCCACCAATAATATTAGAGCAAACCATACATACAACCACCCGCTGATGATCAGAACAGCGTTGATTGTAGGTCCTCGTAAGCGAAAAGACTGGCCAGGCCCCTCCTCCCAATTGCAGCTGGATCCTCATAGGCGAGATGACTGGTCAAACCACCTCCTTCCAACTGCAGTGACAATATTCTTTAGCTATTGTGTTTTATACAGTTTTCCTTGCCTTTTGTAGTAAATCAATCATTCAGAGATAGTGAAATGTTCCTTTAATGTTTGATCTGAGCTGTTTGAGCTGTCAAATGTTCACACTCACACATCCTGAGTCGCTATCCATTAGTTGTCTTTATCAAAGCCCCAAATTGTTCATTCACTCATAAAGTTTACAAAAGTGGCAGAAAACCACTTGGTTACAGTTCATGTGTTACGTCGTATTCTGCATTTCGAAACTTCAAAGGTTTGACTCCTCCCCTTTAGCCAAAAAAAAGTCGATTTACAACTTTGTGACCTATTTATTGCAGTTATGAAGTCTGCAAAATTTAAGGGGGTTTGTTTATCTCTGTTGTCTATGACTACCCCTGCAGTCACAACCATGTTTGCTGCCTTTTAGTAAAGCACATCAAAGCAAATTCCATGTCCCCCATATCAGTGAAAGACTGTTTGTTACAACTTTATAATTCACTTTGAAAAAAACCTTTTGGCCTGACAAAGCATTTCAATATATATCAAAATTAAGAATGAAGAATGAAGGGTCTGTGTATGCCTACAGCGTCACCCAAACACATTACACCACACTCACTGACACACCTCCCTTTCTCTTGCAGGAAAAGGTGGCGCATAAACGGCGCCAGCAGAGCTTAACCGGCAATGGACAGGCTTGCCTGTATCACCTCACCCTAATGGAGGAAACGGTGCTGGCCATTCTAGGCAGGGGCATAGCTGAGCCCGTGGCAGCAGCAAGGCTGAAATAATACAAGATGCCATTATCCTCATACATTATCCTCCTTCTCACATGCTACACCCCATAAATCTTCTGATTTACAAGCTGCACGTGGTGTAAACATGCACTTCTTGCTTTCTCATTTCAGACACCCAAGAAATCCAGCCTGCCCAGCCAGTGTTTGAACAAGGAGAGGGAGAGGAGAGTGAAGAAGAAGAAGCACCGTCAATCGATTTCACCGTGAGAAGTGGTTATGTAACTTGACAAGTAATCCAGAGGCCTGGCCTAATGATTCAGGGACGTGAGTTGAAATCCCACCACGGCAGCTGGGGAATTTAAATTCCGTTAATTAAATAAATTGGGAATAAAAAGCTAGTATTAGTATTGGTGACCATAAAACTATCGGATTGTCGTAAAAGCCCATCTGGTTAACTAATGTCCTTTAGGGAAGGAAATCTGCCATCCTTACCCGGTCTGGTCTATATGTGACTCCAGACCCATGGCAATGTGGTTGACTCTTAACTGCCCTCTGAAATGGCCGAGCAAGCCACTCAGTTGTAACAAACCGCTACAAAAAACAATAATAAGAATAAAATCAGATGGACCACTCAGTACCGGCTACGTACATGACAACGGCCTACCCAGCCCAGTCGACCTCCTCATAAACATTGGGAGAGCTGTCCCACAGACTAGTCAAGTAACAGCCTGATATAGTCATGCTCACAGAATCATACCCTTTAGCCAATGTCCCAAGCTCCTCCATCAACATCGCTGGGTATGTTCTGTCCCACCGGCAGGACAGACACACCAGAGGTGGCAGCACAGTGGTATACAGTCGGGAGGGAGTGGCCCTGGGATTCCTCAACATTGACTCTGGAACCCATGAAGTCTCATGGCTTCAGGTCAAGCATGGGCAAGGAAGCCTGCCGATTACCATCTCCCGCCCGCCCTCAGCTGATGAATCAGTACTCCTCCATGTTGAACACCACTTGGAAGAAGCACTGAGAGTAGCAAGGGCACAGAATTTACTCTGGGTGGGGGACTTCAATGTCCATCACCAAGAGTGGCTCGGTAGCACCACTACTGACCGAGCTAGCCAAGTCCTGAAGGACATAACTGCTAGTCTGGGCCTGCGACAGGTGGTGAGAGTACCAACAAGAGGGAAAAACCTACTTGATCTTGTCCTCACCAATCTACCTGTCACAGATGCATCTGTCCATGACAGCATTGATAGCAGTGACCACCGCACAATCATTGTGGAGACTAAGTCCCATCTTCACACTGAGGACACCCTCCATCGTGTTGTGTGGCATTACCACCGTGCTAAATGGGATAGATTCAGAACAGATCTAGCAGTTCAAAACTGGACATTCATGAGGTACTGTGGGACATGAGCTACAGCAGAATTGTATTCCACCACAATCTGTAACCTAATGGCCCGGCATATCCCTCACTCTACCGTTACCATCAAGCCAGGGGACCAACCCTGGTTCAATAAGGAGTGTAGAAGAGCATGCCAGGAGCAGCACCAGGCATACCTAAAAATGAGATGCCAACCTGGGGAAGCTGCAACACAGGACTACATGCATGCTATAAAGCGGAAGCAGCATGCTATAAGCAGGGCTAAGCGATCCGTCAATCAACAGATCAGATCGAAGCTCTGCATTCCTGCCACATCCAGTCGTGAAAGATGGTGGACCATTAAACGAGTAATGGGAGGAGGAGGCTGCATGAACATCCCTCTCCTCAATGATGGTGGAGCCCAGCATGCGAGTGCAAAAGACAAGGCTGAAGCGTTTGTAACCATCTTCAGCCAGAAGTGCTGAGTGGATGATCCTTCTCTGCCTCCTCCTGAGGTCCCCACCATCACAGAAGCCAGTCTTCAGCCAATTCAATTCACTCCGCGTAATATCAAGAAATGGCTGAGTGCATTGGATATAGCAAAGGCTATGGGCCCCTACAACATCCCAGTTGTCGAGCTGAAGACTTGTGCTCCAGAACTAGCCATGCCTCTAGCCAAGCTCTTCCAGTACAGCTACAACACTGGAATCTACCTGACAATGTAAAAAACTGGCCAGGTATGTCCTGTCCAAAAAAAGCAGGACTAAAACCAATCCGGCCAAATACAGCCCCATCAGTCTACTCTCAATCATCAGCAAAGTGTGGAAGGTGTCGTCGACAGTGCTATCAAGCAGCAATTACTCACCATAACCTGCTCACTGATGCCCAGTTTGGGCTTGCCAGGACCACTCGGCTGCAGACCTCCTTACAGCCTTGGTCCAAACAAAAACAATAAAGCTTAATTCCAGAGGTGAGGTGAGAGTGCTTGCCCTAGACATCAAGACAGCATTTGACTGAGTGTAGCATCAAGGAGCCCTAGTAAAACTGAAGCCAATGGGAATTGGGGGGAAAACTTTCCACTGGCTGGAGTCATACCTAGCACAAAGGAAGATGGTTGTGGTGGTTGGAGATCAATCATCACAGCCCCAGGACATCACTGCAGGAGTTCCTCAGGGCAGTGTCCTAGGTCCAACCATCTTCAGCAGCTTCATCAATGACCTTCCCTCCAAAATAAGGTCAGAAGTGGGGATGTTTGCTGATGACTGCATTGTGTTCAGTGCCATTCGCAACTCCTCAGATAATGAAGTAGTCTATGTCTGCATGCAGCAAGACCTGGACGACATTCAGGTTCGGGCTGATAAGTGGCAAGTTACACTCGTGCCACACCAGTGCCAGGCAATGACTACCTCCAACAAGCAAGAGTCTAACCACTGCCCCTTGACATTCAATGGCATTATCATCGCCGAATCCCCCACCATCAACATCCTGGGTGTCACCATTGACCAGAAACTTAACTGGACCAGCCACATAAATACTGTGGCAACAGCAGGTCAGAGGCTGGGTATTCTGCAGCGAGTTTCTCACCTCCTGAATTCCCAAAGCCTTTCCACCATCTACAAGGCACTGTAGGGTTCTCAAAATTCCCACATTCCCCAATGCTATGGATAAAGGGACCCTGTATGGACAAGTTATAAAAGACAGGGTACCCAAAATGGCTTCTGCAACCTCATGACCAAAAGGACAGGATTTTAAAAGCAAGGCTCTGCAAACAGGCAAGCGCCTTTTTTTTCCAAGCCTGGGACGAAACTTAAAATGCATAGACCTGTGAATAGACTCTGTGGGGCCAAACAGTGCAAACACAGAATATGCATTCCATTCGCCTTGAAACAGATCAGGTTAGAATGGGCCTCAATCAAGGCCATCAGGTTTCTGCATATTTAATCGGTAACAGCTCACAGGAGCCATCAAATCAGGAAAACCCGATTAAGTTTCATACATAACCAACAGCCAGGACATCGAAACCATTAAAACACAGAGACAACCATTTCAGGAGTGGTTAAAGTAAATGGCTGTAATCAGTTTAAATGAGCCCGCCAAAAGTTAGACAAAGGACTGCCCTGATTTGGCGCGCAGATAAGGAATGAAGAATCGGGTATAATTGTAGGCCCATCGGTAGTGATCGGTCTCTTAGCTCTCTCTTGCTCTGGCCTCTTATCATTTGGCTTTTGGCCTGCTGCCTCTCGTTCTCGTGCCCTGGCCTCGTGGCGGGCTCTCTTCTCACTCCCCGCGCCGCTCAACACCAAGGACGCCCATTACTACACCGAGGGCCCAACGCGGGAGGAGAACGAGACCCGAGTTCGAAACCACACAGGACACACAGGCCACAAACGGGCAGACAAGACGAGACGAGACGAAGAATACGGTAAACCGATAAGAGCAGAGAAGGGCAGCGAAAGACGCATTGGGGAACAAATGCCTAGTTATAAGCTGGCGTTTTGTGAATAAGTTGGCGTTACATGCATGGACAGTAAAACCCCGATTTAAGAATATGCTGGTATTCGAAGAATGGGTAGCAAAATCAAGACAAACGGCCTAGTTATAAGCTGGCATTTGTCACATGGACAGTAATAGCCCAGTTGAAGAATAAGCTGGTGTTCGAAGCATGGATAGCAAAATCATTAGACGGTAAAGACCGCCAACCGACCCCCGACCACAACAATACTGTCGGCAACCGCCCAAAGGAGAAGAAGGCCCATTGTGACAAAGTACTCGACGAAGACTTTAACGGAGAAAAAGGGAGGGTGCCTTTGCACAAACAACTTCAGCGCCATGCCCTGTGACCACGTGGCGACGGGATACCCCAAAGGACAGGAAGAGTGGACCTCAAACCCCACCAGGTTTTGAATTGGTGAGCATGAATTCCTGGCCCCTCATAGCTTAATCTAGTTAGGTATAGGGGGTGGGATAAGGATTTTTAATGTATTTGTTTCCCTCGATGTGCCGTGTGTTTCCCATTCCCATATAAGTGTATTAACCGTTTTATGCCTGTAACTATACCAGTAATTCTCAGTAGCATTGTGTTTTATTCAGCCTTTTAATAAAATTTGGTTTTCTTGCACCAAACCACTTGTCTACTCGATTTTCTGTATTGCCGCCTGTACCTAAGTCCGGTGTCTAGAACCCAGGGGGTGTGGAGCGATTCGAACCGCTCAGAGGCAGTCAGGGGCAGAGCTGACTGGGCACACACGCCGGAAAACCCCCTACAGCACAAGTAAGGAGTGTGATGGAATACTCTCCACTTGCTTGGATGAGTGCAGCTCCAACAACAGTCAAGAAGCTCAACACCATCCAGGACAAAGCAGCCCGCTTGATTGGCAACCCATCTACCACCTTAAACATTCATTCCCTCCATCACCGGCGTACTGTGGCTGCAGTGTGTACCATCCACAAGATGCACTGCAGCAACTCGCCAAGGCTTCTTCGGCAGCACCTCCCAAACCTGCGACCTCTTCCACCTAGAAGGACAAGAGCAGCACGTGCATGGGAACACCATCACCTGCAAGTTCCATCCTGACTTGGAAATATATCACCATTCCTTCATCGTCGCTGGGTCAAAATCCTGGAACTCCCTCCCTAACAGCACTGTGGGAGTACCTTCACCACACAGATTGCAGCGGTTCAAGAAGGTGGCTCACCACCACCTTCTCAAGGGCAAGTAGGGATGGGCAATAAGTGCTGGCCTTGCCAGCGATGCCCACATCCCATGAATGAATAAGAAAACACTCCCAGCCACCAGCTCAGTTACTGACACTCCGCGTACTTTTGAGGAGAGGTTAGAGAATCGAGGATCTGCATGTGGTGAGATTCCAGACACAAGTGGCCTGCAGCAAAGGCAGGGGAAAGGGTAGCTCAGGTGTCAACTCCCCGGAGGATGAGGTCGCCATGATTTCTGTTGTACAGGGCTCAGATAAAGACTTTGATGGGGCAGCCTACAGAAGAACTCTGATGGGTATGCAGCCAGAGAGTTGGAGCAGAATAATTCTCTTCCCTGCATATTATCATCTGTGAGATTAGTGAGCAGTAATGAGGACAACAGTAAAGAAGAATGATAGAAATGTCGCTACTGCAGCAATTAACTTTTAACATTTATGAGAAAAACATTGCTTCCATCCACTCTCCTGACTCATTAAAAAATTGAATTCAATTTTATTTAAGTGAGTCGAGCCCCAGTGCATGTTTCTATGAAATAGTGCACAGCGCTTTCTTTGTAACTAAGCTCAATGTGACCTGCAGTGAGGTATAGCTGGTATTATAACTGAGGTCAGTTGGCTACACATGAGGTGAATATGAAGTTCGCTGCCGGAGACCTGAGGGAACTGTCCCGGAATAAGGTAAACGTTTGTGGATGGGGTGGTAATCAGAGTCAGGGGTGAGGGAGAGGGTGGGAAGTGTGGGGAAGGGGAGGCCGATGGTTTACTCGTGGGTCCCGGAGGAGCATTGCAGTTCCTCTTAGCACACAAAGAAACCTTCAAAAATGATGCCATCGGACCCCGACATTTAACTATCGATGAGGCCTGCAGTGTGACTTCTCCGTGATCTGAATCGCAGGGTTAAAATGGTGGGGGGCGCAAATGTATCAGGAGCACAGCGGTTCGTGCCTAATCGCCATTTAAACCCTCCTGCTCAAACTGTTCCCACTCAGTGGGCAGGGTTAAACTGGGCCAAAGGTGGCTACAACTGGTGTGTAATCAAATAATCCTGTCCACAATCAAAAGTGGATAGTAAAAATGTAAAATAGACATAAAGGCCGGAATTTTCATTACTGTGTCGGGTCGGGTGCATGCGGGCCGCGTGGGGGTCAGAACCATGTTGTTCTTATCATCCCGCTCCTCAGAGCGACTTGCAGTTAATGAAGCCTATTAAGGCAGACCTGCGCGTCTCATGGCCCTATTAAATGGTGCGGGCCTGATGACGTTATCGATGGCTCATTTCCAGTGGGGATATTTAAAGCAGCCTTGGCCAAATCGCATTTCAAGGTTCATGTAGGAGTGTGGGGGGAGGACATTGCAGGACCTGGTTATTGCTCACACTTCAAAACATGGCTGAGGGCTGCACCCAGGTTTTCAGATGACTCACTACATACTCTTGAGAAAGGAGTCAGAGCACGCAGGGAGGTCCCCTTCCCTGCTGGTGGGCGGAAGCAACCTCCCCAGGAGAAAAAAAGAGCCTGGCTCCAAATTGCAGAGGAGGTGAACAGCAAGGATGTGGTGAGGCGGTCTTGGGTGCAGTGCCGGAAGTGCTTCAATGATCTGATGAGATCAGGAAAGGTGAGTGCAAAGCCACACTCACCTTCATCCTGCTGTGCCTGTCACCACATCCCCATCACTCTGCCATCCCAAGCCTGCTCCTGCACATCATTACGCACACCAACACACCTTGCACGTCCCCCCATCCCTCTCTCTCTATGTACATACTCACATCCCCCTCTGACTAGTCACCCCTCACACTCACCCTCATCCTGATGCAATCATACCAACTAACACCACACAAAGAGGCCATTTGGCATTGGCACTTTGACATTGGCATCACACTCCCTCATAGTCACCCTCTACAGATGTAATCCACACATTCTTTACACTCATGCCATCACTCTCACTCAAACTTCTCTTCTTTCCCTCCTTGCAGGAGAAATGGGCGCACAACAACAGGGAGAGGGAGAAAACTGAAGGTGGCCCGCCATCCTTCACCACTTTGACAGCAACCGAGGAGGTCACCCTGGATGTGTCAGGAGTTGCAGAGCTGCTGGCATGGGAGACAGAGAGAGGGGGACATCTCAGCAACCTGGTGACAGAGTTACATCTCATACAGCCACATGGCATGCAGCAGTCACTCATATGGTGACTGATGTCAGCAGCCAGTAAAATGTCATCATGCGCATAATGGTATTGTTACACATTCTTAATATAACATTCCTAAATCATCTCTTTACTCTCCCACAGGTCCAGCAAGAGCCCACCCCACTGTCCAGCCGGAGGAGGAAGACGACTCCTCAGAGGAGCCTCCAGCCTCTGAGGGTGTACCATCACCAGACATAAGTGCACCCAGCACCAGCGCAGATACGCACACCTCGGTGGATGCCACATGAGATAGAGTAGTGTTGTCCCCTGGTGTCTCACAAGTCACAAGTTAGCGAGAGCAGACAGTGGAGGCAGGGACAGCAGTGGAGACTTTCTTGCCAGAGGGTGCAGGACGCTCCCAGCTCTGCTCAGCTGCATGCAGATGCTGAGCCTCGGGGATGATCCAGAAAGAGGGTGATCCTGGAGGTACAGGAAGAAGTGCAGGGGGCTCTGACAGGTTTTGCGACTGCGATATCTGCAAATGTGCAGAGAATGGAGGAGTCCATCTTCAACATGAACACCACCATGTCACAGGCGATGGCAGACACTAATAGGACGTCCTCTCTAGGAGGGATGTCAACATCGACATAGGTTCTCATGGCCCGACTGCTGTGCAGCAAGGTGCTCTCCAGTTCCTTGCTGGCAGGGAAGTGCAGGTGGCCCATGAGAGGGATGGTGGTGAGAGGGGACATGGAAGTGGGGGCTCCTCTGAAAGCACTCACACTTCTTCCCCATTGCCCCCCATTATCTTCAGAAGACCCAGTTTAACCAGTCAGAACCCCAGATGCCTCCTCGGATCGTGAAGGCCAAGTTTGCCCCTGCATAGTCGCAGGAGCAGTAGACTTTGACGGGACCATCAGAGGCTCCAAAACGCAGAGGACGTCCGCCAAAAGTGCCTACACAGTCTCAGCAGGTAAGTGAGCAGCCTGCCTCTACCTCTGCTGAAGCCACAGGAGTTGCACCTTGTAGAAGTACGCGTAAACAATAATGACACAGAAGTAGATGCACAAGAGTAAGCACATGGGTGTTTAAAGAAGGTTCCTTTAATGTTATAACACATATAAAACTATTTATTTTCACCACTTTCTGGTCATGCCCAATTTTGTATGGCACTTTGGAAGTGGCTAGTGAGTTGAAGTGAATGGTGATAAATAATATTACCTCCAACAATGGGGGTCAGTGTGACAGGAATGGCTTGGTTATTATAGGGATGCTTTATGGTGTTGTTGGGGGGTGGGGGAACCTGGCACAGCATGTGGCAGCCATATGGATGTAAATCTGGTCATGATGAGGCCATTCCTGGCCTCCTGGGCAGCAATGTGTTCCGCTGCTGCTGGCATCTGGACCTCAGGTTTCTCCTGCTCCTCCACATCTTCTAGTTGATGCTCCTCCTCCTCTGAAGAGGCTGTGCGCTCTGCGCCTTGCTCCTCATGCAGCGCTAATCCTCGCTGTGCTATTTTGTGCAGTGCGCAGCAGACACGGGTGATTCTGGAGACCCACAGGTGCGTACTGAAGGGCTCCTCCAGACCTGACAAGGCATCTGAAGCGCATTTTCAGCATGCCTATTGTTTGCTCTATGACACATCTGGTGGAAATGTGGCTTTCATTATATCTCTCCTGGGCCTCAGTACTTGGCCTCCTCAAGGGTGTCATGAGCCACGTCTTCAGTGGACAGCCCTTGCCTCCAAGCAGCCAGCTGGTAAGCCTGTTTGACAGTGTGAAGAGCTGTGGGAGTGTGAACTGGCCCAGCAAGAAAGAGTCATGACAGCTGCCAGGGATCTGGCGCACACATGCATGATGATCTTCCTATGGTTACAGATGTGCTGCACACTGAGGGAATGGAAGCCCTTGTGGTTCGCAAACACTACTGGGTGATGTGGAGGTGTCCTGATGGCCACATGTATGCAGCCAATGATGCCCTGTACCCATGGGAAGCCAGCCAGAGTGGCAAAGCTAAGCGCCTGCTCAGTAACACTGGCATCATCAGTGGCAAATTTCACATAATTGGCTGCCTTGTTAAACATGGCATAGGTGACCTGTGTGATGCATCTGTGGACGGCTGACTGCGAGATGCCACAAATGTCTGCTGCAGATCCCCAGAAGGAGCCTGAGGCGAAGAATTTGAGCATACTGGTGACTTTGACAGCCACTAGTAAGGACTGTCCTCTGGGCTGCAGGTTTTGTCCCAGCAATCTGCAAATGTGTTAAGTCTGTGTGTTATAGTGAGAATTACTACACAGACCACAAGAGTAAATTTTAACAGGTCTTTACTAGTCGAAGGTCAGGGCGGAACTGCCCAATAAATCATTACACAGCACTTATATACCGGTGTGGTCACCACCGGTATTACAGTATACAGCAGCCAAGATAAAGTAGTGCATCTCTTAAAATAGTTCTCTTAAAGGTGGAACGGTTACATACACTACAATTCCTCCCCTTTTAGATAATTAGCACATAACTTTTTAAGTAATCATTAATTAACATGTTTACAAGAACAATAATCTACACATTTGCTGCAGTTAATCAATTATAAGTCAGTCTCTCTGGAGGCTTCCTGACTCGGTCCGGATAACGCCTCGGTGGTGTAGTAGTTTCCGGTGGTGTAGTAGGTTCTTTTGGCAAGGTCGATTCGGCTTGAATGTCAGTGTCAGGTTCATCTGGTTCCCGTTGCTGGGGTGACTCATCTAATAGTCCTTCACTGGACTTAACAGCTTGAACTTTCGTAACTTCAGAACCAGCATTGTTGACTTCTAAAGGCTCGAGTACCTTGGAAAGTTTTTCTACTTCCAGACTGATTTGGCTCAGTTCGGAGAGACCACGTGCGTGACCTGGTAGGGGTGATAATGGTTCAGATGAGTCATCATCTTCTGCCTCCTCTCTATTGTCTTCTATTTCCTCCATCACTTCAGCTTTTGCCTCTGCCACCAATTCCCTGAGTGGCTTATTACTGCTGACACTGCTCACAAAAGGGTGCTCTTTCTTCTTAGCTTTCAACTGATCGATGAATTTGACATATTCCCTTTCTTGCTCAGCTTTGATTCATTTGGCCTCATCGCGCAGACGGTTTGTGTGTTCCTGTTCCATTTTCTCAATCAGCTGCTTCTGCTGTCTTCCCAGATTCTCCAACTCTGTGTCAAAGAACTTTTTCTTTGCATTCATCTCTTGCTCAAAACGGCGAATCATTTGTTCTAATTGCTGTTGTAGTTTGAAATTGAGTTGAGTTCGAGCCCGGTGTTCCTCAGAAATGTGCATGTCTGTAGACTGGACAGACTCAGAATTCTCTGTCAAACTATGTTGTTGTTGTTCAGTGGAATTCTGTTCTGATACTTTGTTCTCTTCTGAAGCATTTATGCACTCCTTCGTTTTTCCATCATTAGTCTGCAAGTCCATTTTAGACTTGTCTTTTGCACATGGGCTGGTCTTACCATCATCAGTTCCAGAGTCTGAGCTGATTGTCTTCACCGATTTCTCACTCTCTGCTTTGTCACTGTCACTGCTGCATATGCCCTCATCCAATATTCTGGACAATCGTTCAGGTTTAACATCTTTTTTTTCCGGAATCTACCGTTATTGCTTTTAGGGAGTGCCAGTCCATATTTATTTTCCTGATCCACTCCCGTCCCAGAAGTGGTGGACCTCCCTCAGGTAGTACATATATGTCCATTCCTTGGTGTTCTTTGCCCTGGTGTACCACCTTGACTTTTATCTTTCCGATGGGGTATACTCTTTGCCCCGTGTATGTCTGCAATATTATCTCCGTATCCCGTAGGGGAATATGTGTGAATAACCTTTTGTAATCTTGCTTATTCATGACCGTCAACGCCGATCCGGTGTCCAATTCCATCTTCACTTGGACTCCTGCTATCTGAAGTGTGACCCAGATAGTTTGTAGGTCAGCTTCCTTACTCACATTGTGAATTCTCAGACTACCCAGTTCCTTGCTGTTGGAGTCTGAATCCAAATTCTGTTCATCCGAACTCTTCTCAGCCACCTTATGTACCTTTCTGCACTTTTCCTGCGGTGACTTTTTGTTGCTGGTCTTCTTTCCTGACCGGCATACTTTAGCTATGTGACCAAGCTTGCCACATTTTCTACATTCCTGGTTTTTAAACCAGCATTGGTTCTGATCGTGTGTTGTCTTCCCACAACGATAACATTTTGTTGTACCCAAAGCCATTTGATCTACGCTGAGTACCGCTGCCTTCAGCTGCATTTCCGCAGTGCCTCTCGCTGCGGCTTCGTGCGATGCTGCAATAGTGACAGCCTTATCAAGTGTAAGATCATTCTCTTCAAGTAGCCGCTTTTGTGTTCCTTCTTTCGACAATCCACACACGAATTTGTCTCTCAGTGCCTCTGTCAGTCTTTCCCCAAACTGACAGTATTTCGCTAGCTTACGCAGTTCAATTAAATACTCCGCGTTGCTTTCCTCTTTCCGTTGCGTTCTCGCATAAAATTTAAATCGTTCCGCTAACATCAGCGGTGTGGGGTTCAAATGATTTCTCAGGACAGCCACAATATTAGCGAAAGTCTGATCCGCCGGTTTAGCTGGTGATAGAAGATGCTTCAATAGCCCGTATGTCTTCGCACCCATTGAGTTTAGTAAGGTTAGTGCTTTATCTTTATTTGATATTTTATTTGCCTTACGATAAATCTCTATGCGTTCTACATACGTGGCCCAATCTTCAACATCGGAATCGAAATCGTTGATGTTACCACGCTTAGGCATCCTCGCAATCTTCTTGAGAAACAAAAAGAAATTTTTCTTTTATTTTTTTTTTCAAAATGGCGGTTTCCCGCGCTTGTCTTCTTCCCCCGCCTACGAAAATGGCGGCTTCCCGCGTTTGCCTTTCTCCCCCGCTGGCTGTAATGGCGATTGCCGTATTGCTGCGTTCGCCCTCCCCAGCGGTTCTCAAATCGTGCCTCCCAGCCCCTCTTGCAGTCCGGTCCTTTCCCCCGACTGTGGCTGAGTTCTCCGCGTTTTTTTAAATTTTCTCCGCGCCTTACGCTGTCCCGGTCGCTGCGCCTCGCGGCCTCAGTAGCTACCCGGCCTTTTTCACCGGTCGCGGTCGAGCTCTCTCTCGACGCTGTTGCGTCTCCCAGCCCGCTTGCAGCCCGGTCTTTTACACCGGCTGCGTTTGCATTCACCGCGGCTCCCGTGCCTTACGCTTCCCCAGTCTCAGCGCCTCTGGCCCCGACTTCTGTCCGGCTCTTTTCCCCGGCCGTGGTCGAGTTCTCCGCCTTTATATCCTCCGTTTTTCCCTCCCCTACTTCACAGCCAACGTGGCCGACTTGCTGCTCGTCGCTGATCGGCTTACCCACCACCGTGATAGAAGGGATGATCACTGCCTGTTGCTGATGGAAGGCTTCGTGTCAGAATTCTTCCTTTGCTCTTCAGACCCGAGTCTTTTCTCAGCAGGATGATAAGGGCGGATGCCTCTTCTCGACGCCCGTTAAACTGCCTTGGATGTATCTCTGCCGCAGGGTAAGATCGTACTCGTCGCCACTGTTAAGTCTGTGTGTTATAATGAGAATTACTACACAGACCACAAAAGAGTAAATTCAACAGGTCTTTACTAGTCGAAGGTCAGGGCTGAACTGCCCAATAAATCATTACACAGCACTTATATACCGGTGTGGTCACCACCGGTATTACAGTATACAGCAGCCAAGATAAAGTAGTGCATCTCTTAAAATAGTTCTCTTAAAGGTGGAACGGTTACATACACTACAAAATGTCTGCGATGACCTAGCGTGATAGCCTGAGCCTTCTTTGGCACTACTGTTCAGTCATGTTGAAGAAGCTCATCCTCTGTCTGAACACCATGTATTGGGGGTATCGCCTCTGGCGCGGGGCAGCCCTGCGCTGATGCCCTCTGTACTGTGCAGCGACAGGTAATTGAAGAGAAGGTTGTTGGTGTTGCTGCTGCGGCTACTGGTGTTGGGACTCAGCTTGGTCCTATTCTGAGAACCAAGGTGAGACAGTATAAACAGCACCCAAGCTCATGTAATAGATGGCAGGTCAAGTAGAAATCAGAGAAGCAATCTGTCAATGGTGTGATAGTTAGTAGCAATGAGGTGAGAGTGGCTTTCAAAGTTGCAGAAAATACTTGCAAACTGTAGACACCTAAATCTGTGCTCAAAATGCACTCAGCAAGAGTCTTACCCTTCGGCAAGTAATGAGGTGTCATGTGGGAGTATTTATTGTGCTTTCAATGCTCTGCAGTAATGATCTCGATCAATGGCCACTGAGCTTCCACCTCAGTTTGATAGATGTGGTTCCCGAACTGCGTGATTCCTGTGGTCATTCAGTGAAATTCAAAAAGCCTGGTTAAATACCCTGTTAATGGTCTGACAACAAGGTTTTACCTCTGCTGTTTGGGTCTGTGCCACGCTGGCAAACGCGCCCGAGTTAAAGGCGCGAGGAGGCGGGATGATGGAGTGTTCCCACCGTGCTCCCTTTTTCTCCAACTTTCACTGCCAACCCGGCTCCAATCTCGCATGCAGGGCAGCAGGAAAATTCCGGCCAGAATATTTTAGTGGGTCACCCTCTATTAAATTTTCTTGTATTATACTCATTTATATATGGGATGTAAGTGCTGGGGAATTAAATACTTCACTTTTTTCACCTAGTGATAACATCCAGAACCCCTAAAGCAGGCACAAATGTTTCACTGAGTTTAACTGCTAATTTAACACCAGTTGGTGTGGAATGTTTCATTATCTTCAGAAGACCCAGCTTAACCAGAACTTTGTGATAGACTTAGACATATCAAGCTCAAACTTTCCTTGGGTGTCAGATCCTTAGCTCCTAGATGCTTCTCTAATTGTTGTGCTTTCTTTTAAGCTGAAGCCTAGTGTGAGGGCCAATCACAATAATTAAACTGAGCAAAGAGGATTAATCGAAATAACAACAGAAAATGCTGGAAAAACTCAGCAGGCCAGGCAACATCTGTGGAGAGAAAATAGAGTCAACATTTCAGAGCAAACCCTTTGTCAAGACTTGGTTTACAAATACTAGTTGTTTGTAAATGTTTATCTGATCCCTATTGGGAATCTGATGGGGGAAATAGCTACCCTAGGAAAGTAGTCATACCATGAACCACCTAAAGTCAAAAATCTTTAAATCTAATTGCTGAGGATATCCATAGTAACCGCAAGGATCAGGGATGTCTAACTGATTTTGGTTTTAAAGAATAAGCTATGATATACATGTTACCATCCTCGTGGTTGTTTGTTATAAATGTTATTGGAGGAGCGGTATATGCTTTCAAATCTGGATTATTAAATTACTGACTTTTTGGGCAACGAAAGAACTTTTGTTGCATATTATGGAAGATGAGAGCATCTAGGGAATATACTTCCAATGTGACTTTTAAAGATTTTTGTTTAAAGTCTAGGCCACAGATGTCTTCAAGTTCACTATTGATTCTACTCCACTAATGGGCATCAGGAGATGCTGCTCAAGCAGATAGAGCTCCAGGATGTTTGGGTTTCTTTCCTTCCAGAAATGGAACATCTTGGTTCAACAAAATGCATCACCTGGGATCCTGAATAAAAATTGATGCAACTCAGCCGATCAAGCCAAATGAAGACCGTCCTGGGAAGTCAGTCACAGCCTTCCACTTAGGGCTCAAGAAATAAATTATTTCAATTACCTGGACCCATGATTAACTGATCATTATTTTGTCATTTTTAAAAGTTGAATTTTATGTTAATCTCCAAGCTACTTTTCATTCTTTTGTCCTTGAAACAAAATGTTTCTTGGTCATTAGTGTTATAAAAAGAAAATTACCCCTCCCATTAATCTCCTTTAAGCACTGACACAGTGTTTTGTACTGTACTGCTGAACAATACCAAGTAAGGCAAAATTGTAACGTGTGTAAAAAAAACACTACAATCAACATAAAAATGAATGGCATCTGTTTGTGTGTGACACAGATGTCAGCAAATCTTTCTGAAATTGTGTTAATACTTAAATACATAATAAGCAATGTTCACAGATGTGAAGAGACACTCTTGCCTCTTGGCACCACTAATTTGTACATGTATTTGTGCTTTTTTATTTAAATAATGTTCATGTTTATCAATGTGAGGATTGTCAACACTGGCAAATTACACCATGGGCGAGATTCAGGATAAATCAGTTTGTGTGTCACATCAGCAATGTCCCCTAACCCCAACCTCAAAAATGCATTCCTTATTGCACAAGTGAAATATATTAATCCTCCGCAGGAGCCAAATATGTGGCTTTCTTTTAGTAACATCTGGCAAATCATGGACAGTATTATATTGTATATATACACTAACAAGGGACTAGGTTGACACTCGCAGATCAACTGTTGCATAAGCCAACTGCCCTATGTACCTTGGCAATGTTCTTAGCTATGAATTTCAGAGGACTGCCTACTATTTGCACACTGTTGTGTTTTCCATCTACCAGGTGTTCTAGCCTTAGGCTTATCTCATTGAAATTCCCGAATTACCGCCAATTGTAGAGAGGACTTTGGACTTCAGCTAGCTGAAATTGAGACATTTTAAATTTGGACTACTGAGGTTCCTATTCACTTCATCATAGCTTTAAGACTAAATTTGAACTTCAGTCTCTAGGTGAGAGGGTTTGGAACCATTGCACTAACGTTATTTTCTTCTTCGACTTGTACGGTTCATCATCAGTTTAATCTTGTTCACCTGGTTCCATACATTTCTTACATAGCACGACGAGTAAGGTGCAGTGAACAAGTCAGATATTATAGTAACATCAATTTTTGCTCAGTAACAAAAGTAATTACATTTCCATGGTGATCTGTTGGTCACAGTGAGTGCTTCCCTGGTACCAGCATGTATGCTATACCATCTTAGTAAATTTCTGACTGCTAATTCAGCTACATGTTTGTTTAATTTTTTACTTTCATTTTAATTAATTATTTGAAGGACTGAGTTAGTAATTCAAACAATAACATCTGGCCACCAGTGTTCTAAAAGAACAAAAATAAGTCACCATAATTCTTTTTGAAAGCTCAAAATATCCTATTATGGGTAATAGCTAGAATGGACATTTATTAAGTTTGACATTTTGGAGTTTCCGCTATGGGTGCAATCAACAATTTGGGTGCAAATTATGTTTGAAATTGTACTGGTTTTCTGAAATGAAGTTATGGTTACAGTTTCCGCTCAAACTCACTTGCATAATTAAAACCGGAAAATCTTCCATGAACCAGTGCAATCAGGCAGTGTTTTAGAATGTAAATGTTTATTTTTTTCCCCTTGCATTAAAAAAATTAATTGATGTATTTAACAACAACAACTTGCCTTTATATAGCACATTTAACGTAGTAAGATGTCCCAAGGTGCTTCACAGGAGCGATTATCAAACAAAATTTGACACCGAGCTGCATAAGGCGATATTAGGGCAGATGACCAAAAGCTTGGTTTTAAAGAGAGGAGGAAAGAGAGGTAGAAAGGCAGAGAGTTTTAGGGAGGGAATTCCAGAGCTTAGGTTCTCGGCAGCTGAAGGCACGGGCACCAACGGTGGAGTGACTAAAATCGGGGATGCGCAAGAAGCCAAAATTGAAGGAGAGCAGATATTTCAGAAGGTTGTAAGGCTGAAGGAGGTTACAGAGATAGGGAGGGACGAGGCCATGGAGGGATTTGAAAACAAGGATGAGAATCCTTGCACAGGGGTGATGGGTGAACGGGACTTGGTGCGAGTTTTGGATGAGCTTATGTTTATGCAGGGTGAAAGATGGGTGTCCGACCATGATTGCATTGGAATAATAAAGCGTGGATGAGGGTTTCAGCAGCAGATGAGCTGAAGCAGAGGCGGAGTTGAGCGATCTTACCGAGGTAGAAGTAGGCGGTCTTAGTGATGGCGTGGATACGTGGTCGAAAACCCATCTCCAGGTCAAGTACAAGACCGAGGTTGCAAACAGTCTGGTTCAGCCTCAGACAGTTGCCAGGGAGAAGTTAAAGTCGGTGGCTAGGGAATGGAGGGTTAACCTGGCGCAGTTTTATTAATATAGCTGAAAATGGGTTTATCACAAAAAATAAGCATTTTTAATAAGAGTGTCCAGTCGACCACCTGTGAGTAACCTGATTTGAAATCATGAAAACAACTTTAACAAAATATACTGAACCAATTACTAGTTTCATTGGTGTACACTAGTCAGCTTCCTCATAAATTAAATAGTTTTTAATGTTTTAAAACTTGCCTACTAGTGCCTTTGCGCCAAAAAAAACTCAACATAACTTGTGCTGAAAATTCCTCAATCCTTAACGCTTTAGCTGATTTCTGCTGAATTGCGCAAACTAGCGGAAACTTTAGGCCATTATTTTTAGGGGTATGGTGGCACTGTTGCGATCCAGGTAAGCGTGGTAGCCAATTTGTGCACAACAAGATCCCATAAACATCAAATGAGATGAATGACCAGGTAATCAGTTTTCAGCAGTGTTGTTTCAGAGATGAATTTTGGCCAGGAGACCAGGGTAACTCCCTGCTCCATCTTCAAACACAAAGTGCCATGAGTTCTTTCATATGCACCCTAACATCTCATTCAAAAGATCGCACCTCTGACAATGCAGCCTCCCTCAGTACTACATTAACATCTCACCTTAGTTTAATGTGCTCAGAAAGATAAGAGCAGATTGCCAGGAATTTGCTAAAACTCTATGAGGAATCTATTTTGTGGGTTTACCTGTGCTTTGCTTTTCACTCATGCTGTACACAAAGAAGGATTTCAGTTAAACAAAATTGAGATAATGGAGTCAACATTAACGCAGAGGTAGGATCTGAGTGGAAGAGCGGTGATGGCGGGCGTGAAACACGGAAGAATGTGGAACGCTCAGGAATGTCCGATTTCAACAGGAATGCCTCATTATCATTTTACTTTCAGCTTTTGCTTCTCCATGTGTATGAGCGGGCGTGATGCGCACCCGCATGATGCGATTGCACCTCGATTATTTAAAGGGGCAATGCAAAAAATTGAATTTGTCGGAGTTGGAGCATTGTAGAAAGAAAGAGAAAAAATTACAGATGGAGTCAGGATGGGCAAAGACTGCGCCCCAGTTCAATGAGGCATCACTTGGTGTACTACTGGGTGTAATGAGGGCTAGGAAGGAGATCTTATTCCCCAGCAAAGGCAAGACGAAACCTGCTGCTGTGACAAAGAAGGCGTGGCTAGAGGTGGCTGAAGAGGTCAGCAGCAGGAATGCAGTGCTCTGTACCTGAATCCAGTGCAGGAAGCGATTTAATGACCTAATCAGATTAGGACGATGAGCACAGTTGCAGATTCACCTGCATCCTGTAGTGCACCCTCCACCCCCCCTCACTCTGTCCTGACAAGTGTACTCCATCACACCATGTGTCACAGCCATTATAATTTCAGCAGAACCCATCATTCCCTTTCTATGCACTTCCTCACCTCCCCCTTCCTCCACCCACCACTGTAACTCACCCCAATCCTTATGCACTGTGATCCCACCTCAGTCAGCTCACTCGATTCTCTGCACACATCCTCAAATGCATGCCAGTGACACGCATGATGCATCTGCCTGATAGTCACCCTCACTGAATGCACTGCATCTATCAGATGCACACATGCCTTACAGACACTCATAGGTCTGTCGTGCCCCTTTGCAGGAGAAGAAAGCACAAAATACAAGGAAGAGTCAGAGGACTGGAGGTGGGACAACACAGATCGCCCAGTTGACATCTGCAGTGGATGAGGCCATGGAGATAAGGAGCATATCAAAGTCCCTGAGCATCGGAGATGGTGAGACTCAGACTTCACTGCTGCATGGTGACAGAATTAAATATCTTCGATCCACATCTCATACAAGACCAAGTCATGTTGACTTAATTTCAGCACCAAAGGAAATATGATCACCTTAATCATGCTGAAATTCAACATTTTTACATTCCCATGAATAAATCATATCCATCTCTTCCATCCTGCAGGGCCATCACGCGAAGAACAGCAGCTCGTGCCTTTTGCGAAAACGCTTCCTCAGAGGAGCTGATTCCTTCTGAGGGTGCACTGTCACAGGACACATACTTACCAGGCACCAGCGCAGATACGAGTACTTTGGTAGGTCCTTTTGGAGAGTTAGGTGGTATCTCACCAGCTGATCCTCCTCCTCTCCATTGGAATCCTCACCAACCCAGAGGGAACTGAGGAAGCAGCTGTGATCACTGAGCCTTTAATCACATCGGGACTCCTGACCTTTAACCATCCTGATGAAGTGTCGCTCAATCTCACCTCCATTTTACTGTCGAGTTTCCCGATGCAGGAGGCGTTAATTTCAAATTGCTGCCAAAATCTCCAGAAAGGACCTGCCTCTCCAGACCAGGTTAATTGAATGCCCCCATATCCGCCGCGGTTAAAACGGAAACAGGCACGTTCACGTCGGGGTTGGGGCCGGCTTTCATAAATTTGATGATTGTATCCCCCCCAACCCGTTCCCACCCCTCCGAGGGGGTGTTAAAATTTCCCCCAAATTCCTGTTCTTTCAAAATTGATAAGACATGGAAGCAAATGAGTTTTTCCAACCATCATTTTCTGTGCCATTGCATTAGTAAGCAATGAATACCTTGAGACACACATATTTTATATAGTGTAATAGTAATAAGACACCAGTCAATCTGATATCATGTGGTATTAGAATGATAGCTACAGAACAGAAATGGAAAGTGTAGGAGCTGGGTCTTTGAGTGGCTAAATGTGTTCATACCAGCTTCTCTGTGGTGACTGATAGCCTCTCAGAAGAATATTTCAATTATAGCAACTAAATAGTCTTCATAGATAAAGTTTTCCCAATGATACAAAGCCTAAATTATAAGACTTTATGCCTCTAAATCCATGACAATTATAGAAATAAGAATTTTGTACCAAATTATATTAAATCAATCTCTTTAATGAGGCCACTGAAAATGAGCAAACTTTCTAGAAATACCCATGTAATAAATAAGCCACATCAACTAAACTCTGCGCAATATTAATAAGTATATTGTGGTTCTAAAATGTATCAATGATAACTGTCTTCTGCGTAACATACAATTGGGTTGTATTTTGTGTAAGGAACATAATTATTTATCTGAGATCTTGTGGGAATTTTAACCCAATCTGCTGGAGGTAACAGGTGGGGGGGGGACCTTCAAAATGTTGCGTTCTGCCTTACCACCTGTTCCTGCTGGAATCCTGCTGGCCTCCATTTTAACTACTCATTGCAGTTTGGTGGCTAAGGCACCCACTGGAAGCAGGTGGGAGCCTCATAAATGTATGTTAATTGGAGCCCTATAACGTCAATGGGAACCCGATTGGATTTAAACTCGGGCCTGAGCAGGGACTTTCCCACCAGGCTGTAGCAGGTCAGCAGCTGTGAGGAGGAAATCCTCCAAGGAAAGTGTGGTATCTTGAGGTGGCCATAGATGGGGACGGACACAGGTTAACTCCGTAACATGGTTTAATCAACACTTGCACATAAAAGCTTCTGCCATGAGGCAGCAAAAACAAAGAGTACAACCAGTACAGACCAGACTTAACTCAGGGGACCAATTGCCACAGCACCACCTGGTGGATCAGGTTACTCATAACCTCCCAGGTTACTACACTCCTCCCCCCTTAAGATTGCCGTATGCAATTCTTAAACAATAACCCTTACTAGGTACTACGTTTTAATTAACCAGTATGCTCTAACCATGGTTAACCCCTGACTAATTTAACAGGTTTGTATAAGTCTTTCTGGTTGCTTGCGAATCCTTTGTGAACGTCTTAATTCCACTTGTGGTGGATTCTCAGATTCACTCGCACTTGAGATTGGAGTAGTCTCTGATGTTGGTTTTACTCTGTCCCGCTGTGGCCTGGCAGTACCATTGTCCACTGGCATCTTATAAGCCATGCTGGGTCCTGGAACAGCCTCCTCTACTGCCCTTTGTTCCATCTGAGGCAGTTCCCCCTGCTGCCGGCTGAAAAGCTGATCCACATGCCGACAAACCCCTCGACCATCCCCTAGTAACACGGAGTATGACACAGGTCCTATAATGACCTGGATTAGTCCTAGTGTATCCATTTAGGTCCATAGCCGAAGTTCCGGGTGTACACAGAGTACCCTATGGCGAAATGGTGAGCTTTAGTATGTTTGTCATGGTATGCTTTTTGGTTTGTTTGTTTTGTCTCAACCTTGCTTTTGAGATCTGGGTGTATCAGGTCTAACGTGCACCGCAACTTTCTCCCCATCATCAACTCAGCTGGAGAAAGCCCCGTGGTAGTTATACGATAACTAAACAAGGCTCTATTGAGCTTGGTCTCCAGGGTGTCACCCGAGCTCTTCCTCATGAGCTCCTTAAAAGTCTGCATGACTCGCTCGGCTAACCCATTTGAGGCTGAGTGATATGGAGCCGAGGTGACATGTGTGATTCCATTCCTTACCATGAATTCTTTGCTCCCTTCACTAACAAAACACTGTGCATTGTCGGATACAATCATTTCTGGAATACCATGCGTGCTGAAGCTATTTCTGAGACAATCCAGTGTGGCATCAGTCGTTGCAGAGCTCACTGGATAAACATCAATCCACTTTGAGTGAGCGTCTACCAGCACCAAAAACATTTTGCCCATAAAAGGTCCCGCATAGTCTATGTGAATTCTCCTCCAGGGTTTGCTGGGCCACTCCCAGGGATGGAGTGGTGCCCCGGCAGGTGCTTTCCTCTGTTCCTGACATATAGTGCATGACTTTACCTTTGACTCAATTTCAGCATCCAAGTTAGGCCACCACAGGTAGCTCCTAGCCAGTCCTTTCATTCTAGTCATTCCTGGGTGCGATTGATGCAAGTATTCCATCAAAGTAGAGCGTCCCCGCTCTGGGACTATGATGCGTGCTCCCCATAGCACACATCCATCTTGGACACTGAGCTTGTGCTGTCTCTGTCTGTACGGCGTGAACTCCGGTCCCTCACGGTGATCTGGCCAGCCTTTCAACACATACTCACGGACCCTTGACAGAACGGGGTCCTTGGCTGTCCAGCCCTGGATTTGCGCTGAAGTCATCAGGGGACTGATCTCCTGATCCAGCATCAGGACGTGCTCCTCAGGGGAAGTACTGCGAGGAGATTTTGAGAGGGGCAGGCGGCTGAGAGCATCAGCGTTCCCGTTTTCCTTGCCGGCTCTGTACATGATCACATATTCATAGGCTCTTAGTATTACTGCCCATCTCATTATTCTCTGTGATGCCATTTGAGGCACCGCTTTCATCTCATTCAGTAAGCTAATAAGAGGCTTGTGGTCAGTACTGATTACAAACTTCCTCCCATATATGTACTTATGGAATTTCTTTACTCCAAATATAATAGCTAACCCCTCTTTATCAAGCTGTGAATAGTTCTTTGCCGCAGCTGTGAGCGTGCGTGAAACAAACCCGATGGGCCTTTCCGCTCCATCTGACATGCGGTGGGCCAACACTGCCCCCATTCCATAGGGTGATGCGTCACAGGACATTATCAGCTCCTTCTTCTCATCGTAATGCACTAACACCCTGCTGGACTGAAGTAGCTCCTTTGACTGCTGAAACGCTTTCGCTTGCTCTGGCCCCCAACGCCATGGCTCCTCCTTTCTCAGCAGTTTGTGCAGGGGTGCCAGCAGCATCGATAAGTTTGGAAGAAACTGGTTATAATAATTCAGGAGCCCTAGATAGGCTTTCAGTTCAGTCACTGAGGTGGGTGCAGGTGCATCCTGCGCTGCCCGCACTTTCCCTGGTAATGGATGGAGGCCTGTGGCATCCACCCGATGTCCCAGGAATGTAACTTCCTTCTCCATGAAACTACACTTACTCCGCTTCAGGCGTAGCCCCACCTCTTCCAGCTGCTGTAGCACTTTGTCCAATGTTTTTACGTGATCCTGATCGTCACTTCCTGTTAGCAGAATATCATCTAAGTACACGGCCACCTTTGGAATGCCCTGCAGAATGCCCTCCATAGTCCGTTGGAATATTGCTGGGCTAGAACTGACACCAAATGGTAACCTGGCATACGTGAACAGCCCCTTGTGCGTGTTCACCGTGACAAACTTTTTTGATTCTTCATCTAGCAATATCTGCTGATACGCATGACTCTTGTCCAGTTTGCTAAATCTTTCTCCCCCAGCGAGCGATGTTAACATGTCCTCCATTCTCGGAATGGGGTACTGTTCCAGTGATGATACTCTGTTCACTGTTAACTTATAGTCACCACACACCCTTACATTACCGTCGGGCTTCAATACCGGGACTATTGGTGCCGCCCAGTCTGAAAATTTCACTGGTTCTATTACTTTATCCTTTAGCAGGCGATCTATTTCCGCCTCAACCTTGGTTTTCATTGCAAAAGGTACAGACCTTGGTTTAAAGAAATGAGGCGTGGCATCACTGGCTACATGAATCTTGGCTGTGGCTCCCCTTAAGGTGCCCAGTTCATCCTTGAACACTAACTCATGCTTCATCAGCACTTCTTGCAGTGCCTCTGTACTGTCCTCCATTTTATTCATTGCCTGCCAGTCCACACTCAACTCACTGATCCACCCTTGCCCTAACAGGTTTGGCCCTGACCCTGCTACCACTACCACCGTAATCTCTTTGGTGACTCCTTTGTGTTCCACTTGTACTTCGGCCACCCCCAAAATGTCCACCTTCTGTCCTGTGTAGGTTTTGAGACTAATGGGGCATGTACCTAGCTCTGGTACTTTTGCTTCCCCCCATAGCTTGGCGTACTCAGTCTGCGACATTATGGTTACACTACATCCGGTGTCAATCTCAAACTTTACTTGACCTCCGTTCACTATCAAATACTGAGTGAGAGGGGGCACATTGGGCCTTGAAGTGTCTATACTGTATATAGTGAAAACCTCCTCACTAGACTCACTAGACTCTTCCTCCTCTTGTATGTAATTTGCCCGCTTTGTGTACGTCTCCCTCCCCCCTTTAGCATGCTTTGCGCCTTTTAGCACTGCTTCTCTCACTCACTGCCCTTTTACAGACTTTCTTTAAGTGCCCTATTTTTCCACAATTGTGGCACTTTGCCTTTGCAAACCTGCAGTCCTTTGCATAATGGCTCGTCCCGCCACATCGGTAGCAATCCCCAACCCCGACTGGTGGACTTCTCGCACCAGCTTCCATCTTGAAAACAGCTCCTCCCACTGGTTTACTCCATTTCTCCTTGCTCATACTGTTTAAGCCCTTAATGTCCTTGTTAGCCGTCTCCATGGCTTGTGCTTTTTTAAGTGCCGTCTCAAATGTTAATCCTTCTTCTGACAGCAACCTTTGCTGTATACTGTCGTCGTTAACTCCGCATACTAGTCTGTCTCTTAACATGACTGTGAGCGTATTTCCAAAATTACAGTCCTGTGCGAGCTTCCGAAGCTCCTCCACATACTCAGTAACGCTTTCTTCCGGCCTCCTAATCCTCGAATTGAATTTCCATCTCTGTACTATTTCACTAGGTTTCGGATTGAAATGATTCTTTAGTAGACTCACCAACTCATCAAAAGATTTTTCTCCTGGCCGCTCCGGGCTCAGCAGATTCCTCATCCGTGTATAGGTTTGCGCTCCCACACAACTCAGCAAAATGGCCCTTTTCTTTTCAGCACTGTCCACCTCGTTTGACATAAAGAAATGGCTCAGTATTTCACAATACTCCTCCCAAGACTGCAACTTGCTGTCAAAAGGTGCCACGGAGCCTACTGTTCCTGCCATCCTTGGAGTCTGGTCACTTCAGCCAAAAAATCAAACTCCGTTTCGACTCCCGCGGCCTAGCCTTGTGCTTTTCCGACTAGTTTGCTAACCAACCCGAGCACCTCTTCCGAATACTCCATAACTATGACTGATCCACCAAAACTTTTCCGTCCTTTATTCTCGTCGCCATATGTGGTATCTTGAGGTGGCCATAGATGGAGACAGACACAGGTTTACTCCGTAACATGGTTTAATCAACACTTGCACATAAAAGCTTCTGCCATGAGGCAGCAAAAACAAAGAGTACAACCAGTACAGACCAGACTTAACTCAGGAGACCAATTGCCACAGCACCACCTGGTGGATCAGGTTACTCATAACCTCTCAGGTTACCACAGAAAGTCAAAAAATGTCCTTTGTGGAGGCAGGAGAAGCAAGAGTGCTCTTCCAGGCCGCACAAGCAAAATCATGGCCTTGTGGCGTTTCCACCGGGTGTCCCTTACACATTTAATGTATATAATTCACTTTAACCTAACTGTATGTACATTACTTTCCTGTTTGGGCTGTTGCCCCTTTAACTTACCTTCAGGGGCCGTTGCCCCTTTAAGACGCGCCCCAGCGCGCTGACGTCACGTCACGCATGTCGTGAGATATGCGTGACGGCCGCCGGCACAGCCCGGCCTACCGCGACTTCGCGGCAGACAGGAGCGATGCGGCCCTCCGCGACAAGCGCCGGCACAGCCTCCATCTTCTGCTCCCACGATTGCGACTTCGGCCTCAACGGCCAGTGCCGGTCCAGGTGAGCGCGCCGATGTATCGGCGCGAGTCAAGTGACCGCCCAAGCACGGGCCAACGCGTTAGCGTCAGGACGCGGTCACGTGACAACCGAAGCGCGGGAAAACGCGACTGAGCGTGATGATGTCATCACGCTCTCCCGAGGACCAGGGACTCAGTCCTCATGGAGTCGCCGTCGGGGAAAGACCTACATCGCAGTGCTCCTGTATCAAGCTAGCTTACCTACTGTATTTCGTCAGTTTCCGTAAATAAACAACTTACTTATTGTTCGTCTGAAGTCGAACTCAATTATTTAGTAGGCATTCGTCCTCAGAGGTCAACATGAATACCTACAATTGGTGACCATGAAACCGTGAACTTTTTTCACGGAAGAAGAGCAGCCAACAACTCCTACAATGACGTGAGTACGGGAGCTCATCAACCCCTACACTACAATTGGTGACCCCGTATCCGTGAACGTTTTTCATGGAAGAATCGCGCAACCGGAACCTCGTCTTCACAGAAGACGACCGACGAACAACCGACTCCGTGGACGGTTTTCACGGAGGAAGCACGCAGCCTGAACCTGGCGACCCCGTCTTTGCGAACGTATTTGCAAAGGAAGCGCAGTCCGGAGGTGATCCCGTTTTCCACGAACTAAAACACAGCCGGACCTGGATTTTTGTGAACGTTTTGCACAAAAGAAGCACGCCATGGCAGCACCAGCCGTTTCATTGTCGCTGCCGCAATTCAGGGAGAAACAACCGCCCTCGTGTTTTCTAAAGGTAGAAGCCCAGTTCACCAGGAACATCGACGCGGAGCAGACCACACATTTGCTCACTGTCCCCGTAGTCGACTCTTCTACCGCCACGCGGGTCGTCCGCCTCTACGTCCAATGCAACCGCAAGTATAAATCTCTCCAAGCGCGGGGTACAGCACGTTTGGGCCCATAAGATCGAAGCGTGCCCGGCGGGGATACCACGAGGACTCACCCCCGCGAACCACGAGGACGCACTCCTCGCGAATCACGAGGACACATCCCTCGTGAAAAACGACGACTCGTTCCCCGTCGACGACGCACTAGCCCGTCGGCCTGCTGGTTGTGTTACCTACCATACTTGTCGGCGAGTAAGAGAAGCGTGCCGCCTTTTAGGCAGTAGTTCCACTAAGTCAACAACAACAACAAGCAGCGTTGCCGCTTTCCCGGCAGTTTCCTCCCCACCGACACCAGCGACGACCCGGTCCGTCCCACCCTTTCTCTGGTCCAGCAGCACAAGGGTCCAGAAGCGATCCCCCTCCATAGAGCATGTGCTAGAAACAGGTTTTATGCTACAGAAGGTCGAAAGCCTGCACTCTGATTTTAACAAGTACTGGATTCCGCGCGTATAATTTGCGAACCAGACGGCTCAAGCTCGGACAGAGGGGCGAATCCGGGATGCTGGGGCTCTAAGACTACAACCTTCAGGTCCTTTCTCTCGTTGGGCGACATGTTCCAGAATTCTCCACCCATGGAGATGGACAAACGGCTCAACCGAAGAAACCGATTCCTCTGCTAAATAACTGCTCTCCTGAAGATTGAGGGGGTTTATTGCCACGATGAAATGGAATTTTACCTGGGCACGAGATGTGCCTACATCTACAAAGCAAAGAACAACACTGTCACTCCTGGTGGTAAACCACACAAGACTCGTGCTCATTGAAACAGTGGCATGGTCCGTGCCAAGTTCAGCAGTAACCTGCCCGCCAGGGCTATTGGGCACAGGATTCATGCGAAGCTGTACCCATCAAGGATTTGCAGCACAGCTGTACATCGATTGACAATAAATAGCAAATGTTTCCCAGTCCACCTGGTTAACTTCCGGCTCCGTTAGCACTGCAAGGCACGGAGTTGAATGTAATTCGGAGATGAGACATCACCAACGACTTCCATCCGCCCTACTATATGAAATGACACTTCGTGGAAGCCTCTCAGTGATTTAATGAAACGAATGTGACCGTGTTCTTCGGAAGACTCACATGGAACAATAATGGCCCAAGCGAACAACTACGTAGCAGTCTCGCTCAGTGAAACCTTCAGGTTGGCTTGTTTGGGGAATATTGGAGTGCATCCACAGCTCAGTCTCCTTACACCAGCACTACAGCCAACGAGATTCACAAACCATCCTTTTTAGGATCTGCCTTTGACATGCGTGTGATTGATAGCCCAATCCTCAACGGACAAGTAGAGCAAGTGTCAGAACCGGAGCTCAAGATGCACACCCCCTTGCTCAATCATTTCCTCAATGCCGCTATCTCACCAGCTATTTAGCTCGAATGCTTTGGCAGGGGCAATCGAGGGGTAAAAATGTTGCGTCACCGTTTGGATTGTAGCTCTTCCAATTGCCTGCCTAATACGGACCTTGATTTGGTCACTCTCATCAGTGAAGAGGACTTAAAAAACTGAGGCTCAAAACAGGCCCAGTGAACCTTTTAGTCCTACTATCATCCTAAAAGCTCTTCACAGTTTCGCAGCATCAGAATTTCAAAACATAAGGGACAATCCTTGTTATTTACAGTCAAGCACCCAAAGAAACGGGTAAACAACAACTAGAACATTCTTTGATGAGTTACAACTCCCTGTTTCTGCACTCTCTGTTGTGTTACTGTTGTAACACTACGGCACACAGCGTTCCGTGCGTTCCAGTCTCCTGCAGATTTCGTCAGATTGGGGCCTTCGTGTTTTTCTTTTTTCGCTAACGTCGACAAGGCCATAATCCACGCCTGCCCGGCTGGCAGGCCACCACGAGTTGGCCAACATGTTTTGACATCGCCCGCATGACCATCCGCCGCCCATCGTTGTTACGGCACACCAGTGCGACCGTCTGCCTCTACGACATGGCCTGCTGTTTCGCCCAGGCGCCCGTTTGAACCACGGGCTGCAGAGGTCGCACGGCTCCACGGTCCTTCACTGGACGGATACGTTTTATTCGCCTCGACGCGCGTAAGGATCCGTTTATGACCAGCATCTTCAGGCCTCGCCCGCCAAGTCGAGACAGCACGCCCGCCGAGGCCACCAGCTCGGCAGACCATCTCATCTTTGGACTTTCGTTAAAGCGATTTCTGGGGGGGCGCATGTGGCGTTTCCACTGGGTGACCCTTACACATTTAATGTATATAATTCACTTTAACCTAACTGTATGTACATTACTTACCTGTTTGGGCTGTTGCCCCTTTAACTTACCTTCGGGGGCTGTTGCCCCTTTAAGAAGCGCCCCAGCATGCTGACGTCACGTCATGACGTGACGTATGCGTGACGGCCGCCGGCACAGCCCGGCCTACCGCGACTTCGGCCGCACCGGCCGGCAGACAGGAGTGACGCGACCCTCCGCGACAAGCGTCGGCGCGGCCTCCAGCTTCTGCTCCCGCGATCGCGACTTTGGCCTCAACGGCCAGCACTGGCCCAAGTGAGTGCGCCGATGTATCGGTGCGAGTCACGTGACCACCCAAGCGCGGGCCAAAGCGTTAGCATCAGGACGCGCAGGAAAACGCGACTGAGCGTGATGACGTCATCACGCTCTCCCGAGGACCAGGGACTCAGTCCTTGTGGAGTCCCCGTCGGGGAAAGACCGACATCGCGGTGCTCCTGTATCAAGCTAGCTTACCTACTGTATTTCGTCAGTTGCCGTAAGTAAACAACTTACTTATTGTTCGTCTGAAGTTGAACTCAATTATTTCGTAGGCATTCGTCCTCAGAGGTCAACACGAATACCTACAGCCTCCCTTTTTTTTTAATCCACACTTTCGTCTGGGCTTTTTTCTTCCCTCCCACATGGCAGCTGTCTTTCATTCTGCCAGGGCCATTCACACTTCATCTAGAGCCATCCTTTATTCCTTGAATATCTCTTAATGTCTCTCAATGTCTCTTAATCTCTCCTGCTTTCTATCCTATCACTGACCTTCCCTGTTGTTCTTTCATCCCCTCCCCCTTTTCCCAGCCCCCACTTGCTTTAAAATCTATCCCTCTTCCTGCTTTTTTTCCAGTTCTGATGAAATTTCTTCGACCTGAAACGTTAACTCCGTTTCTCTCTCCATGGATGCTGCCCTGGCCTGCTGAGCTTTTCCAGCATTTTCTGTTGCTATTTCATGGCCTCCCTTGTATGGGAATCCACCCAACCCACCACCACCACCACCACCACCCCCACCCCTCTGCTTCCCCAGCCCGCTCCTGTGAGTCCTCCTGAAAACCCTTCCCCCATAACTATTTTCTTGCTGGTGACCTCTGTTGTGTATGTACCTTTAAGAGAAGAACTGATTTTATACTGCAGTACCGGCAGTGACCACCTCTGTATAAAAGGCCCTAGCAGGCTTCTGTACTTCAGTCTGACGTTACCCTCTGTTCAGCTGCAAGCACGAGCAGAGGGAGCAGCCAGACTTTGGAGAGTGGATTAAAGTGGTGGTCCCCTGACCAGGAAGAGGAGGAGAACGTTGGACCACCACCACCAACATTACATCAACTGAGGTGCCTGGAGAGAGAGGACAGAGGAGGAGAAGGAGAAAGGAGGCCTACATCAACATCAACCAGGGGAGAGGCCTTTCTATCACTGCCTCCACAATTTGGCCTCCACTTCAGGAGAGGGAGAGAGGGGAGAGAAACCAACTGCTTGAAAGGAGGGAAGAAAACTTCATCCGGAACATCTACAGGTGGGTGTTATTTGGGGCACTCTCCCAAGACTTTGTATTTTAGGTGGGGGGAGAAAAGAAGAAGCAAGGCCGGATCATCAAGGGGTGTAGTGTGTGTGTGTGTGTGCTCTTGTTAAAAGCTAGGCCACACACACCACTAATTAGCATCCCTTCTATTGCCTGCCCTGGGAGAGCTTGGAGCTGCCCAAGGTGAAGTCCTTAATTTAATTTAATTGCATCGTTAAGACCTGTTGCAGGACTAAGCCTGGGCTTCTCCAGCTTTTCCAGGTGAAGACGTCTTCTCCCCCTGCCAGAAGACCACCATCACCAAAGACTTTTTCCATCGGAGAGTGCAACCCTGCCTACACCCACCCACCATCCTGAGTGGCAACACTGCCCTTTGCGGCCTCCCTCCTTCCCACCCCCCCCACCTCTCTCTCTCTCTCTCTCTCTTTGTCTCTCTCTGCCTGTCTTTCTAAGGCACCTTAGTTTCATCTATTTTATTAATTGCCAATTGAGCAGAGGGGCGAGGGCTCCTCTCCCAATTTAAATCAATAAGGAGAGAGGTGTGTCCTCATTTTAATCAGTTCCCTCTGCTCAATAGAGGACAAAAAAATATATATATACACCGAGGCCATTAACACCTTCAGGCCTGTGACTTGGGGTGAGTGTAGCCCTTAAAAAAAGCACCCCAGAATGGCGACTGCATCTTCGCCGGTGGCGGGGCCAGCCGGGACCTATGCGAGAGTGGTAGCCACAGCCACAGCTGCTCCCGCTGTTCCTGCTGCCCCGTCACCTTTTCGATTAATAACAAAAAAGCTTGGGGTGAAGAGCTACACTCACCCCACTATGACCATCGAGGCCTGCGTCAAGGCCATGGCTGGGGTTGTCGGCCCCTCAGCCATCGTCGCGGCCTTGAAAATGTATGGGAAGGCTGTGTTCTTCCTGGGGTCGGAGCGGGCGGTGTCCCTGGCTGTCGCCAAGGGGCTCACCGTGGGCGGGACCTTCCTGCCGGTGGATCCTCTCGAGGCCACCGCGCAGAGGATCATTATTTCCAACGTCCCGCCCTATGTTCCTGGTGAGCTCCTCCTTCCCCACTTGCGACAACTTGGGGAGGTGAGGTCGGGGATCACGCCCATCCCGCTCGGCTTCCGGGAGGCCAGCCTTCGCCACGTCTTCTCCTTCCGGCGCCAGCTGTTTATCCAGCTGGCGCGGGAGGAGGACACTGAAGGGGCATTCGTCGTCCTCCACGAGGGGACCGCCTACCGCGCCTTTTGGACGTCGGACAGTGTGAGGTGCCATGCCTGCAGGGAGGTGGGGCACATCAGGAGGAACTGCCCTGCCTCCAAGGCCGCCGGATCATCTCGTGCGGCCGAGGCTGGCGCCGCCGCCGCCGCCCTTCCCCCCGGATCTGCCCGCGCGTCAAGTACGTCTGATGCGCGGTTGACGTCGGGGGCCGATGCCACCAAGGCCTCCGGCGGGGGGGAGGGAGCGTGTCCGGCCGGAAAGAAGGCGCGGGGAAAAAAGAAGCACCTTAGGGCAGGTCCCCCCGTGGATGGTGAGCCCTTGCCCCTTGAGCCCCTTACACCCGCGCTCCTCGCGGAGTTGATCAGGGCAGATGTGAGCGGGAGGGGCCCCGTGCCTGAGCCTGTGGCCGCAACCGCTGCAGCGGTAATGCCAATACCTGCGGCCGGGCTCGGGCCCGAGGAACCCGACAAACCTGCTCCGCCGGAGGGAGTCGAGGAGGAGGCCTTTGCAGACATGGAGGTCTCCCTTGCTCCCTCCGTGCTAAAAAGAAGGCGCGACCCCCTGGATGAGGAGGAGGACCGGGAGGAGGAAGGTCCCTCCGAGCAGGGGGAGTCGTCGCCCGCCGCGGGTACTGCGCCCCCCCGCTCCCCCCCAGCGCTGTCGTCATCACCAGCGATCGGCAGGGGTCGCCTGTCCCTCGGGAGGCTGAGGCAGATGTGTCTGTCCAGCACGTGCCTCCCGGGGATGGGGATGAGACCCTGCCCGTGGGGGGGGTTGCGGAACAACCCGCGGCAGTAATTGAAGTTGACCTTTAATCGGTGTCGTTACCCCTCGCCGGGTCGGGCAGCCTGGGGGCTGGGTCGGGCGAGCTCGAGGATAATGAGCTCGCCCAATGCGACCCGGACGTCTCCCAGGGGATGCTCATCCTGGTAGAGCTTTTAATTCAAAACCCCCCGTCCGCTGGGTCGGAGGTTGGTGGCGGGGAGGAGGATGGCCCCCTGGCTGCGTCTCTGGTGCTGGACGTACTGGAGGAGCTGGAAATTGTTCTCTCCCCGGTTTCTCCGGTCGTTCCGGCGTCTGAGGCGGAGGGGAGCTCTGAACCGCCGCCGTCGTCTGGCCCGGCACCCCTAGAGGAGCCCAGGGAGAAATCCTCTGCCGCCGATCCTGGGGGTGGGATCCGGGCGGAGGCGGGGCTGGCTGGCGCGGCCGAGTCGTTCGCTTCGCACTGCGCGGCGGACGGGTCGGCCGCTGGTGACGACCCCCTGGAGGAGGATGGGGACTCGGTGATGGGCACAGAGGACGATTCGGACTCCAGCGCCGACGTGGCGATGGATGACCTCGTGCCCCTTGCCGAGTCTCCCCTCATTTCCGTAAGGGAACTCCGGGATTTTATGGCCACGTGCCTGGGTCAGCGCAATAAGGTCCGGCTGGCCCTCGACAGGTGGTCGGAGCTGGCGCTGCTCATCGATTCCGTCCGCGCCGCCGTTAAGATCTTGGGCGCGGACGAGGGTGTGAACCCGCTCGAGCTGCGTCGGCTCACAACGTTTCTCACTGGGCTGCTGAGGAAGTGGCGGCGGACCAGCGGCTGCGCTTCCTTGCCGCGTTAGGTGTAGGTAGAGGTTGCACTATGCTTCTGACGTGAAGATAACCATAGCCAGCCTCAACATCAACGGCAGCAGGGAGGCGCGCCGCAGATTCAATAACTTCTCGGTCCTTCGGGACGGGAAGTATGCGGTGTGCTTCCTGCAAGAAACCCACACCGTTCCGGGAGACGAAGCCACGTGGCTCCTGGAGTGGCAAGGAGGGGTCAGCATGAGTCACCTCTCCAACAATTCCAGCGGGGTGGCTATCTTGCTGGCCCCGCATTTTCAGCCGGAGATCTTGGGGGTCAAGGAGCACATGCCGGGCCGCTTGCTCCATGTCACTGTTCGCCTGGGGGGCGTGCCGCTCCATCTAGTAAACGTGTACGCCCCTCAGACCAGTGCGCAGCAAGTGCGCTTCTTCGAAGAAGTGTCCGCTCTCTTGGGCTCCATCGACGTGGGCGAGTGCGTCATCCTCGGGGGGGATTTTAACTGCACCCTCGAGGCGAGGGACCGTTCGGGTCCCCCGCGAAGCCCGGCGGCGATGGAGAAGTTGAGGGACCTGGTTGGGTCCTTCGACTTGGTGGACGTCTGGCGAAATCTCCACCCCGACTCCAGCGCCTTCACTAGCGTGAGGTCTGGGGGAGGAAGGTCCAGAATCGACCGCCTCTACATTTCCCGGGCGTTCGTCTCCTGCGTTCCGGCAGCTTCCATGCGGCCGGTGCCGTGCACGGACCACCACCTGGTGTGGGCGGAGCTCGCTCCGCTGCGCGCGCGGAGGGGGTCCGTGTACTGGCATTTTAAAACCGGCTGCTGGAGGACGCGCGGTTCCGGGATTCGTTTTGTCGATTCTGGGCCGACTGGAGAAGGAAGCAGGGGGGCTTCCCCTCCTTGAGGCTATGGTGGGATGTGGGCAAGGCTCACATCCGTCTCTTCTGTCAGGAGTACGCGAAGGGGTCGACCAAGAGGCGGGAGGCCCGGGTCGGGCGGTTGGAGAAGGAGGTGCTCGACCTGGAGTCCCGTCTCGGTCAGGTCGTCGAGGACCCGGCCCTGCGGAAGGTGTACGAAGAGAAGAAGGGCGCGCTGAAGGACCTGCAGCTCGTCGGGTCCCGAGGCGCGTACGTGAGGTCGCGGATCCAGCTCCTGCGGGACCTGGACCGCGGCTCCCCCTTCTACTCGCTGGAAAAAAGACGGGGGGTCCGTAAGCAGCTCTTGGGGCTGCTGGCCGACGACGGATCTCTGGTCTCGGATCCGGAGGGAATCAGCGCGGAGACCCGCGCCTATTACGGGGCTCTGTTCTCTCCGGATCCGTCCAGCGAGGATGCGCGCAGAGTTTTGTGGGAGGACCTGACGAAGGTTGGCCCGGAGGGCGCCGAAAAATTGGACGCTCCGCTAAGTCTGGCGGAGCTGACCGGCGCCCTCCACCAGCTCTCTAGGGGAAAGTCCCCGGGGCTGGACGGGCTGACCGTGGAGTTCCACAGGGCGTTCTGGGACGTCTTGGGGGGCGACTACGCGCGGGTCCTGGGGGAAAGTTTGGCGACCGGGGAGATGCCCCTCTCTTGGCGCAGGGCGGTCATTGTCCTGCTGCCTAAGAAGGGCGATCTCCGCCTCCTTAAGAACTGGCGCCCGGTCTCCCTCCTCAGCACGGACTATAAAATCTTTGCCAGGGCCATGTCTGCTCGCCTTGGCACCGTGCTGGCCCACATGATCCACCCCGACCAGTCCTACACGGTCCCGGGCCGGACCATCCACGATAACATCCATCTGGTCCGGGACCTGGTCCACCACTCCCAGAGGGCTGGTCTGTCGGTCGCCTTCCTTTCCCTGGATCAGGAGAAGGCGTTCGACAGGGTGGATCACGAGTATCTCTTCGGGACTCTGCGCGCATTCGGGTTCGGGACGCATTTCGTCGCCCGGATCCGACTTCTGTACGCCGCCGCGGAGTGTCTGATTAAAGTTAACGGGTCCTTGACGGCACCCCTTCGCTTCGGGAGGGGGGTGCGTCAGGGATGCCCCATGTCCGGTCAGTTATATGCCATTTGCGTGGAGCCTTTCCTGCGCCTCTTGCGGAAGAGGTTGACGGGACTGGCTCTGCAAGGGCCGGGCGTGGAGGTGGTCCTCTCGGCTTACGCCGATGACGTGCTCCTCACGGTCACGGATCCCGCTGACTTGCGGAGGATGCGGGAATGCCAGCAGATTTACTCGGACGCATCCTCCGCCAAGATCAACTGGGAGAAATGTTCCGGACTCCTGGTGGGTCAGTGGCGGGTGGACTCCCTGCCGGAGGAGTTCAGGCCTTTCGCCTGGAGCACCACGCACCTCCTCTATTTGGGAGTCTACCTTAGCCCTGCCGAGGACGCTTGGCCGGCGAACTGGCAAGAGCTGGAGGCCAAAGTCACCGCTCGCCTAGGACGCTGGACAGGACTGCTCCGAGTGTTGTCCTACAGGGGTCGAGCGCTGGTCATAAACCAGCTGGTGGCCGCCATGTTGTGGTACCAGTTGGTCACTTTGATCCCTCCCCCTGCGTTTGTCGCCAAGATTCAGAAGAAGCTCATCGACTTCTTCTGGGGCAAAAGGAAGCACTGGGTCTCTGCCGCGGTTCTGTGTCTCCCGCTTAGGGAGGGCGGTCAGGCGCTGGTGTGCCTTCGCACCCAGGCTGCGACTTTCCGTCTTCAGACGCTGCAGAGATACCTGTACGTCGAGAATCCTCCGAGATGGTGTGCGCTGGCGACGTTTTTCTTCCGCCAGCTGCATGGCCTCAATTACGACACGCAGCTCCTGTTTGCGAAACTGGGCAGCAGGCGTGCCGGCCTGCGGGAGCTGCCTGTCTTCTACCAGGAATGACTATGGGTTTGGAACTACGTCGCTTCCAGGCGGAGCTCTCCCCCGTCAGGAGCGGCGGCTCTCCATCGGGAGCCGCTGCTCAGGAATCCGCACCTCCACGAACACGGGTTCGGGCGGCTGGCGGAGGGTAGGGCTGTGGCTGGCAAGGTGACCAGAGTCGGGGACCTGCTCGATGGCGGAGGAGCGGGCTGGATGGCGCCAGAGGAGCTGGCGCGGCGCCTGTCCTGGGCCAACGTCCAGCTCGCGGTCGAAACCATCGAATCGGTAAAAGCGGCACTGGGCCCCGACTCCACTAGGTGTATCGAGGCGGCTCAAGCACGTGGGGCGATCCCGTCCGAGCTTACCCCCGTTCGGACGGAATTCCTCATCGGCGCCCGGCCCCGAAACTCCCCTCGGGAACCGGCGCCTCACAACTTGAGCCATCTCGAGGAAATACCCTCCGTGCCTTTTCATTCCGCGTGGAGGGGTTTCCTGTACGGGCTGCTCCTGCACACTCTCCACTTTGCCATCTTCGTCTACCGTCCGGACACGCCTTGGCGTGGCGTTTTGCCGACCGGCGGTAGCGGAGGTCCCCAATGGAGGGCTCTCTATGCGGGAGTCCTCCCTTGTTCCATCGGGGACTTGGCCTGGAGGGTGTTGCATGGAGCGGTCCCGTGCAAAAAGGTTTTAAGTAGATTCACGGACTCCCAGGCCGCCTGCATTTTTTGCGGCCTGGAGGAGTCCGTGTTTCACGTTTATATGGATTGTGAGAGGTTGCAGCCCCTCTTTCACTACTTGAAGGGGCTGCTCCTCGATTTTTGGTTGCACTTCAGTCCCACGCTCTTGATCTACGGTCACCCGGTGCGGAGGGGAGCGGACAGGTTGGAGGACCTCCTTGTGGGCCTACTCCTGGGCCTGGCTAAAAGAGCCATCAATTGGTCCAGGCAGCGGGCGGTCGAGGGGGTCGTCCAGCCGGATTGCCTGCATCTCTTCCGCGGCCATGTTCGCGCCCGGGTGGCCCTGGAGATGGAGCACGCGGTGTCCGCCGGTGCGCTTGAGTATTTCCGCGACCGGTGGGCGCCGCGGGGACTGGAGTGCATCATCAACACGGAAAACCAAATTTTAATTTGATTTGTTAAGCTTTAGTTGAACTTTTGTTTATTTACTGTCGAATTGGGTTTTCTTTGGGTCCAAATAAAAGAGTACCCTCTGTTCAGTAAAATACCTGTTTAATTGTTCTCCCGAAGTCCGTGTATTATTGAGGCGCGGACTTTACAGTGGCGACGAGCAAGTTCGAACTCACCTGCAGTACTGCATCACCTCACGGGGACCGTTCCCTGCGAAGATGTTTCTTGGAGGTCGAAGTCAGAGCCACGGGCGTCGACCGCGGGCAACCGCCCAAGGATCCATCGGTGTTCGGAGAATTGTGGGAGAGGCTGTGGAGAGCTGAGCTTGGCTCCCCAGTCAAGGTGTTCCAGCAAATCGTGCTGGTAGCAGGTAGTGTGCTGACTCTTCCGGACTACGGTGGGCTCGAGCTCGATAGAGCGGTTCTGCAAAAGGGGCGAGAGGGTGGAGCGCACAGGGTGCGGTCGGTGCTCAAGAACCGGGCAGCGGAGAGAAAATAAACGAGGGGAAGGAAAAGTGAGATGCGCCAAAGCCGCGGGTCACCGCCATTACCCTGTAGAACGCTGGGAGCAGCGTGGCAGCAAGGGGAAGAAGGAAAAGCGCGGGAGGCACCATTTTATTCCATTGGGGAAGAAGAAAAAGCAAAAGCGCGGGAGGCGCCATTTTAAATCACCCAAGATGCCGAAAAGTGGCAGTATCACTGCTTTCGACAACGAGGTAGAAGACTGGACCACGTATGTGGAAAGAATTGAAGTGTACTGCAAGGCAAATGAGGTGGCCGATGGAAAGAAGGCGTCGGTATTATTAAATTTGATGGGCGCGAGAACGTACGGCCTATTGCGGAATTTAATTACCCCAGCTGAACCAATGGAGAAAAGTTTTGAGGAGATTGTTAATATCTTACAGGAACACCTAAACCCTACACCGCTGCTGATAGCAGAAAGATTCAAGTTCCATAAAAGAAACCAGCACAAAGATGAGAGCAATGCTGACTATCTTACGGAACTACGCAAGTTATCGAAGCACTGCCAGTTCGGAGCAGGACTGGCAGACACTTTACGGGATAAGTTTGTCTGCGGGCTCCAGAGTGAAGGAACCCAGAAACGACTTCTTTCGGAAAAGGACCTGACGCTAGAACAGGCTTTCAGCGTGGCAGTATCCTACGAAGCAGCAGCACGGGGAGCTGCGGAAATACAACAGAAACCACAAGAATACAGCGCTAACGAAATGGCGTATGGAGCAGAAAAGTGCTATCGCTGCGGCAGAACAACCCATGATCAGAAGGACTGCTGGTTTAAGGACAAAGTATGCAGGCAATGCGGGAAAATGGGACATATAGCAAGAGTCTGCAGGTCGGGAAAGAAAACCAACACTACAAGAACTACTAAGGAAAAGTACAAGAAAGTAAAAAAAATGACAGACAGTAGTTCGGAAGATCAGGAGAGTGATAATGACTCCGGGAGCAGGAGATTAAGTTGTTTGAAGTTACACAACGTGATCGCAAAGGAGGATCACCGAACCATTTGGGTCACCCTCATGATAGCAGGGTCCCAAGTAAAGATGGAATTGGATACAGGATCAGCCCTAATTGTCATGAATCGACGAGACTATGAGCGGCTATTCTCACACATACCCTTAAAGGACACGTCCATTGTATTGAAGAAATACACGGGGCAAAAAGTCTACCCCAGATGAAAAATAAGGGTGCCAGTTAAATATAACGGCAAGGAAACACAGAAACTGTATCTATATATACTACAAGATGGAGGACCACCATTATTGGGACATGAATGGATCCGAAAAATACAATTGAATTGGCATTCCATTCAGGCGCTAACTGTGACTGACAAAAGGAATGATGATGTCGCACCTGGACGTCTGTCACAAATTCTAACTGACGCGAACGAGGTGTTCCAACAAGGACTTGGGACTCTAAAAGGAGTAAAGGCAAAGATAAAAATCAAAGATAACGCAAACCCAAAATTTTTTAAGGCCAGACCGGTGTCATATGTGATCCACCCAGCCATCGAAGCAGAACTGGAGAGTCTGGAGCATTCGGGTGTGCTGTCCAAGGTGGATTGGAGCGAGTGGACCACACCCATCGTTCCTATAATGAAGAAATCATTGAGCAGCACGCCTGGGGAGCCGAAGAAGGTTTGCATCTGTGGGACTTCAAGGTAACTGTGAACCCAGTCCTGCACACAGAACAATATCCACTTCCACGGATAGAAGATATTTTCACCTCACTATCTGGAGGGAAATGCTTTACAAAGATTGATCTGGCCCAAGCGTATCTACAAATGGAGGTGGAAGAAGCATCTAGGAAATACCTCACGATAAACACTCACAAAGGCCTTTACCAGTACAATCGACTGGTATTCGGGGTAGCATCAGCCCCGGCTATTTGGCAGAGGGCAATGGAACAAGTCCTGCAAGGGACCCCAGGGACCCAGTGTTATTTGGATGACATCCTGGTGACGGGCGAAAATGACAGTGAACACCTTGCCAACCTGGAGCAGGTGCTCACTAGATTGCAGGAATATGGGCTACGAGCCAACCGCCCCAAATGCGAGTTCTTCAAGAGACAAATCTCGTATTGTGGCCACATGATTGATGAGGAAGGGTTGAATAAGTCGCCAGACAAGATTGAGGCTGTAGTCAAGGCTCCAGCACCGGAAAATATATCGCAACTGAGGTCATTTCTCGGGCTGGTGAACTACTACCGTAAGTTCTTGCTGAATTTATCTACAATTCTGCACCCACTGAACGCCCTGCTGCAAACTGGAGTAACATGGAAATGGAATGATGAGTGTAAGCGTGCCTTTCAGAAATGTAAATGCCTAATCACTTCAAAAGAAGTATTGGCCCACTACAACCCAACACTACCGATTCGGTTGGCATGTGATGCGTCTCCCTACGGCATTGGAGCGGTGCTGTCACACAAATTCCTTGACGGTTCAAAGAGGCCAATAGCCTTTGCGTCGCTTGGCTGAGGTTAACGAGCGCGTAATTACGCCCAGATTGACAGGGAGGCCCTCCGCCTGGTGTGGGGGGTGAAGAAGTTCAATCACTATCTGCACAGGCAGAAATTCACCCTACTGACTGATCATCAGCCCCTGGTCTCCATTTTTAACCCAAAGAAGGGCGTTCCGGTGATGACGGCGCAACGGCTGCAAAGATGGTCACTTTTTCTAGGGGCACATCAGTACGACATAGAATACAAGGGTACAAACCAGCATGGAAACGCTGATGGGCTGTCGCGCCTACCGTTGCCTAGGGTAGAGGAAGCACCTGCAGTGGACCCTGTTGAGATATTCCGTGCGACCATAGTCGAATGTCTGCCTGTTACAAACTCAAGTATAGAGAAGGAAACCCGAAATGACCCGACACACTCTCGGGTCTATGATTTGACGGTGAAGGGATGGCCAGCACATGGCGACTCACTGTTGCCAGCATTCTCGCCAAGGAGAGAACAGCTGTCAGTGTGCCGGGGGACCTTGATGTGTGGATCCCGAGTGGTAATTCCACCCAAGTTGAGAGATAGAGTGCTCAATGAGCTTCAAGAAGGTCATCGGGGAGGAGTAAAAATGAAAAGCCTAGCCAGGGCTTATGTGTGGTGTCCGGGAATCGATAAACAAATCGAGGACCTGACCAAGAGCTGCTTAGGATGCCAGAAAGTCCAAAATGCACCACCACAGGCCCCTCTACACCCATGGGAGTGGCCCTCATCTCCATGGCAACGGGTACACATTGATTTTGCTGGTCCATTTATGGACTCAATGTTTCTAATTGCCATGGACGCCCATTCGAAATGGCCAGAGGTCATCAAAATGTCCTCCACCACCACGGAGAAAACTATTGCAGTCCTACGGACCATCTTCGCCAGGAATGGCTTGCCAGAACAGATTTGCTCCGACAATGGGGCACAGTTTGTGTCCGAGGATTTCCGGAGGTTTCTGAGGAATAATGGGGTGAAACATTACCCATCGCCCCATATCATCCAGCCACAAATGGATTGGCTGAAAGGTTTGTTCAGACCTTTAAAAAGGCAATAAAGGCGATGTATAACGACGACATACCACTACAACACAAGGTAGATAATTTCTTGTTTGCTTACCGGAATGCGACACATGCAGTCACCAACCAAGCTCCAGCCATAATGTTCTTCAACCGAAGGCTAAGATGTCGCCTGGATTTGCTCAAACCAAACATAAGACGAGATGTTGAGGATAAGCAATTCCAGCACATTTTCGAGAAGCCAAGCAGGAGCTTCAAGATAGGACAACCAGTCTTGGCCCACTACTACCGAACAGAAAAATGGCAGCCAGGAACGATATGCACACAGCAGGGACCACTAATGTACACAGTGGACGTTGAAGAGAGCATCGTGAGACGCCATTCTGACCCGATTCCAGAGTCACTGGAACAAGCCAAACCTATACCACGAGCATGTGCACCTGGTAATGAGCCCGAAGTACAGATTGTGTCTACCTCAGGAGCAGTGGCATTGGAAGCTGACGAACCAACCAATGACAATGAGCCAGAATTGACTCCATCGCAAGAACAGGATACTCGAGAAAGGTGCTATCCAGTCAGGATTAGGAAGCCTCCTCAAAGACTGAACTTATAAATGATTATTTCAGTTGATGTATATAGTACCGAGAAAATTGTAATTGTAATTAATTATTATTTAGTTGTTAAATGAATGTTATGTACTGTTTATCTAAAAGGGGAGGAATTGTTGTGTATGTACCTTTAAGAGAAGAACTGATTTTATACTACAGTACCGGCAGTGACCACCTCTGTATAAAAGGCCCTAGCAGGCTTCTGTACTTCAATCTGACGTTACCCTCTGTTCAGTAAAATACCTGTTTAATTGTTCTCCCGAAGTCCGTGTATTATTGAGGCGCGGACTTTACAACCTCCGGCCGTCAGAATGTCTACTCACACCTCTGGCTAGCTGTTGCTTTCTGTCCTTTTCAGGCATGCAGTTGATGGGTGACATGCAGATGAGGAAAGGGATTTAAAATACCCCAGGGTCTCATATCTGGGCCTTTGAGTGCACCAATGAAATAACTTGAATGCTTGGGGCATTAGAAGTAGAATTGGTTGGAGAATGGGGGTTTCTCTGTAGTATAGGCTAAGCTGCTGGGAGACACAAAACAGAGGAGCTACAGCAACCATACTGGTGGGAGAATTTAATTACAGAATGACAGTTTTCCAAAGGTAGCTTCCATTCTGTGGTCGGCAAATGCGTTTCCACTTGTTTTGCGTCTCTGCTCATGTCTAATTTCAACCCCTGCAATTGCTAAACATGAATACTCAAACTTTATTTTACCCTAGGGTTGAGAGTGCGGTTTCAGTTGCTACAGTTCATTTTCTATATTTTTAAAAAATATTCTTTACAAGCCTTTTAGAAATCTGGTGAGTTTTCTTAAAATGATTAATTCTGAAGGCATGAATTGCACTCCAGTGGTTTCAGTTATTAGAAACCGCTTGATGATGTCAATCTGGCAGTCTAATATATGGCCAAAGACAAACTACTTCATGTGTCCATTAGCCATGTTACAGAATGCAACATCATCTGTTGAATCCGAACAGGCTCTGTGCTAGTGGGAATGACTGCAATTTTGGAATCAATGGCCTAGATTTCCACCTTGGTAAATTGGGGCATATCTCAGGGGTGCAGGGAGGACTTCCACTTGCCACAGAGTTGCAACTCTAACCCTGGCAGATTTTCCAGCCCAGGGGCCTATACATAGAAACATAGAAGATAGGAGCAGAAGTAGGCCATTCAGCCCCTCGAGCCTGCTCCACCATTTAATGAGATCATGGCTGATCATCCAAATTCAGTACCGTGTCCCTGCTTTCTCCTCATATCCCTTGATCACTTTAGTCTTAAGAAATATATCTAACTCCTTCTTGAATATATTTAATGAATTGGCCTCAACTGCCTTCTGTGGTAGAGAATTCCACAGGTTCATCACTCTCTGGGTGAAGAAATTCCTCCTCACCTCAGTCCTAAATGGCTTACCCCTTATCCTTAGACTGTGACCCCTGGTTCTGGACTCCCCCGCCATCGGGAACATCCTTTCTGCATCTGGTCTGTCTAGTCCTGATAGAATTTTATAAGTTTCAATGAGATCCCCTCTCATTCTTCTAAACTCTAGCGAATATAAGCCTAATCGACCCAATCTCTCTTCGTATGTCATTCCTGCCATCCCAAGTATCAGTCTGGTGAATCTTCACTGCATTCCCTCCATGGCAAGAACATCCTTCCTCAGATAAGGTGACCAAAACGGCACACAATACTGAAAGTGTGGTCTCACCAAGGCCATGTACAACTGCAGTAAGACATCCTTGTGCCTGTACTCGAAATCTCTCGCTATGAAGGCCAACATACCATTTGCCTTCTTAAGCGCCTGCTGCACCTGCATGCTTACCTTCAGTGACTGGTGCACAAGGACACCCAGGTCTCGTTGCTCTTCCCCTTCTCCCAACGTACTGCCATTCAGATAATAATCTGCCTTCCTGTTTTTGCCACCAAAGTGGATAACCTCGCATTTATCCACATTATACTGCATCTGCTATGCATCTGCCCAAACACCCAACCTGTCCAAATCATACTGGAGTTTCTCTGCATCCTCCTCACAGCACACATGGCCACCCAGCTTTGTGTCGTCTGTAAACTTGGAGATATTACATCTAGTTCCCTCATCTAGATCATTAATATATATTGTAAATAGCTGGTGTCCTAGCACTGATCCCTGCGGTACCCCACTAGTCACTGCCTGACACTCGGAAAAAGACTAATTTATTCCAACCCTTTGCTTCCTGTCTGCCAACCAGTTCTCTATCCAAGCCAGTACCTTAACCCCAATCCCGTGTGCTTTAACTTTGCACGCTAATCTCTTATGTGGGACCTTATCGAAAGCCTTCTGAAAGTCCAAATACACCATTCCACTGGTTCTCCCTTATCTATTCTACCAGGGACGTCCTCAAAAATTCCAGTAGATTAGTCAAGCATAATTTACCTTTTGTAAATCCATGTTTACTTTGTCCAATCCTGTCACTGTTTTCCAAGTGCTCTGCTAATACATCTTTTATATTGGACTCTAGCATTTTCCCCACTACCGATGTCAGGCTTACTGGTCTATAATTCCCCGTTTTCTCTCAACCACCTTTTTTTAAATAGTGGGCTTACATTAGCTATCCTCCATTCCATAGGAACTGTTCCAGAGTCTGTAGAATTTTGGAAGATGACCAGCAATGCATCTATTATTTCTAGGGCCACTTCCTTAAGTACCCTTGGATGTAGATTATCAGGCCCTTGTGAATTATCGGCCTTCAATCCATCAATTTCCCTAACACAATTTCCCTACAAATACTGATTTCATTCAGTTCCTCCCTCTCACTAGATCCTATGTTCCTTGACATCTCTGGGAGTTTATTTGTGTCCTCCTTTGTGAAGACAGAACCAAAGTATGTATTTAATGGGTTTGCCTTTTCTTTGTTCTCCATTATAAATTCCCCTGATTCCCCCAGCTTTTGATAAGGTCCCGCATAAGAGATTAGCATGTAAAGTTAAGGCACATGGGATTGGGGGCAAGGTATTGACTTGGATAGAGAACTGGTTGGCAGACAGAAAGCAAAGAGTTGGAATAAATGGGTCTTTTTCCGAGTGGCATGCAGTGACTAGTGGGGTATCGCAGGGCTCGGTCCTTGGACACCAGCTATTCAAAATATATATTAATGATCTAGACAAGGGAACTAGATGTAATATCGCCAAATTTGCAGATGACACAAAGCTGGGTGGGCGTGTGTGCTGTGAGGAGGATGCTGAGAAACTCCAGGATGACTTGGACAGGTTGGGTGATTGGGCAAATGCATGGCAGATGCAATATAACGTGGATAAATGTGAGGTTATCCACTTTGGTGGCAAAAACAGGAAGGCAGATTATTATCTGAATGGCAAAAGATTGGGAGAAGGAGAAGTGCAATGAGACCTGGGTGTCCTTGTGCACCAGTTGCTGAAGGTAAGCATGCAGGTGCAGCAGGCGGTTAAGAAGGCAAATGGTATGTTGGCCTTTGTAGCGAGAGGGTTTGAGTACAGGAACAAGGATGTCTTGCTGCAGTTGTACAGGGCCTTGGTGAGACCACATCTTGAGTATTGTGTGCAGTTTTGGTTGCCTTATCTGAGGAAGGATGTACTTGCCATGGAAGGAGTTCAGCGAAGATTCACCAGGCTGTTACCTGGGATGGCAGGAATGACGTATGAGAGATTGGGATGATTGGGCTTGTTCTCGCTGGAATTTAGAAGAATGAGAGGGGATCTCATTGAAACTTATAAAATTCTGACAGGACTGGACAGACTAGATGCAAGAAGGATGTTCCCGATGGTCGGGGAGTCCAGAACCAGGGGTCACAGTCTAAGGATAAGGGGTAGGCCATTTAGGACAGAAATGAGGAGGAATTTCTTCACCCAGAGAGTGGTGAACCTGTGGAATTCTCTACCACAGAAGGCAATAGAACCAATTCATTAAATATGTTCAAGAAGGAGTTGGATATATTTCTTAAGGCTAAAGGGATCCAGGGGTATGGAGAGAAAGCAGGGACCGGGTACTGAAATTGGATGATCAGCCATGATCGCATTGAATGGCAGAGCAGGCTTGAAGGGCCAAATGGCCTACTCCTGCTCCTATCTTCTATGTTTCTATGTCTATGTTTCTATGTTTATTGCAAGGGACCTACGCTGTAAACGGTTTTGATCCTAGCCCAATTGTTAGACGGACGTTTCGAATCGCCCCCGCCTTATGAAAGTTCTATATCCGGGAATTATTATTCAGAGTGTAAATGGAATAAATCACGGACAGGAATGCTTCAGTGAAAAATCATACTTATATATATTTGGTCTAACATACACTGGCTAAAACATGCACTACTAAACAAAATCACTGTCTCTGTGGAGAATAAGATCCAGGTTACAAATAACATGCATACAGTACACAACTGGGGACTATAACATGCAGTAATTCCCTTGTTGCTATGGTGGACTCTAACTCAACCCCTACCAATGAATTACCCAGTCGCATAAGCCCCTTCGGCTCGCTGAACCAAACAAAGCTTCCACCCAGAATAGCCAAAAACTTCACTTCTGAGAAAAACCCTGAGCCATTACACCTCACCCAGCTTGCCTGGGATATCTGGTTACTGGCTTGGGACACTCGAGACCATGTTTACCACGACACACAGTCGGACTCGATCGCTCCTCTCAGCTGTGGGAAGTCACTACCTGGAGGCCGTTCCCTCTGAGGGATATGCAGTTCTCAGTCTCAGTGGCTTCTTCCTCTGGTACTTCTTCTTGTTAGATCGATCTTGTGTGCAGTTTTGGCTGCCTTATCTGAGGATGGATGTTCTTGCCATGGAGGGAGTGCAGCGAAGATTCACCAGATTGATGCCTGGAATGACGTATGAAGAGAGATTGGGTCGATTAGGCTTATATTCGCTAGAGTTTAGAAGAATGAGAGGGGATCTCATTGAAACTTATAAAATTCTAACAGGACTAGACAGACTAGATGCAGGAAGACTGTTCCCGATGGTCGGGGAGTCCAGAACCAGGAGTCACAGTCTAAAGATAAGGGGTAAGCCATTTAGGACTGAGATGAGGAGGACTTTCTTCACCCACAGAGTGGTGAATCTGTGGAATTCTCTACCACAGAAGACAGTTGAGGCCAATTCATTAAATATATTGAAGAAGGAGTTAGATATAATTCTTAAGGCTAAGCGGATCAAGATATATGGGGAGAAAGCAGGGACAGGATACTGAATTTGGATGATCAGCCATGATCACATTGAATGGCAGAGCAGGCTCCAGGGGCCGAATGGCCTACTCCTGCTCTTTCTTCTATGTTTCTATGATCTTGGTGGAGCGAGATTAAGAGAGGGAGAGAATGGTGGAAAAGAATCTATCATTATAGGAGTCTTGCTACCCCTATCTTTCCCACCAATCTTTAAAATCCTTTTGTTTCTAAGCACTCCGGTGCTTTAGTCAGTGGTGGGCCATCATCAGACCCATGAGTATTCCGTGATTGGACTAATGGCCCGAAGTCTGGGACATCTCTCGGTCTTTGTGTTGGGAAAAGCTGGCTCCTCTTTGGCTGGCTGGGCAAGTGGGTTCATTGTTCTGCTTCTCTTCTGAGATGGAGGTGAGAAGTGCTTTTGCATATTAGAGTGGCTTTCTAATAGGATCAAGTTAACGCGTGCCTCAGGGCCCTCAGCCCCTTCGTCAATGGCCCCCCCTTGCTTTTTCCAGGAATGTCGGGCGAACCCATACATTCTGGATGACTGACAGTTCTTTGGTCACAGCCAACTGCCATGCGTTCTCTGGAGTTTTAACAACCAGTTTTTCACGTATCTGCACAGGGCGATCCCATCGCAGGTAAAATACCCTCAGAAAAATCCCATAAAGTCCACAAAATATTCTCGACTGAGTCCATTCTTCAAAGAGAGACTTAGCGATCTCTCTAGTCGCCCATTTGATGCTTTTCTTTCCACAAAGCATCACTCGACGAGAGAGCAAAAGCCAAAGTCTCCCACAAGTGAAGCTGTTTCCCTGATTTTACGTTTTAAACTCCAGAACTGTACCCCTTACTGTGTGTCATAGTTCCCTTCTACCGAGTCAAAACATCAGCGAAACGGCTTAACACATTCAAACGGCTGGGTTCCAATTCCCACCGACAAACTTCAAGTCAAAATACAGAACATTAATAAGATCCACAGGACGTTACCAAAAAGTCACCGCGCACATCACACAGTACAGTATTGACAGGCTGTAACACATTACAAAAAGGGATGAATCTCTATACTCAGACCGATGTCCCATCATGGTGGCTAGACAATCCCCTTGATCTCCTCCCCCACTTCTACTGTCTTTTGCTCTAAAGTTTAAAAATGTTTCTGGGAGAGCTCAATGGTCTTTATTAACTCAGTGAGGTGTTCTGGCAGAAATGGAATTGGGTACCCGAAATGTTCCACATAGTCCTGGAGACGATGGGAGTAATTCGCTCTTGTGCCACTTGAAACTTAGCCTTGGGTTTGAAGCAAAAACTGCTCTTGCTCACCGGACACCACATGCCCTGGCTGTACCGGTAGTGGAGCGCACTTGTGGTGACACAGTATGTCGCACTCCCTACGTATGTTACCTGTGGAGGTACGTGATTTGGCGCCATCACTTCCATGGTGCAATTAATAGGTTCCGTGCCTGCAGAAGCAAACCCACATTCTGGTCGTGCAAAAGCATTCAAGTGCTGGGGACACAGTATTACGTGTGCACCCCGGCTCTGGCATCCGAAGAGGTCAGTGCCCGTCATAGCATGCTCCCACTTTATGACATACGGCGGGACTGCTTTAAAATGAACATGTACTCCTTCACGAATGACCCCGATATTCTCAACCCTGTATACCGGTGCCGGCCAGGATGACCCACCCATTACCGGCATCCTCACTACAATTCCCATCACTGTATGGTTGGACCGCCCACAATCTACAGGGACAGGGTAGGCTTCAGAGGCTAAACAAAGCTGGCATGGGCTCAATGAGTTGCGATACGGGTGCAGCGCGGCGAGATGCTTGTTGCTTAACCATGAAGGGACGCAACCTTGCCTCAGGTCCTCCAGGTTACTGCGGCCCTCACCCAGCAACCATGCTCCATACAACACACACATCTCATTCCAAGCAGCCTGCTCCGAGGCGTTCCTGTCCTCCCGTATCAAATCATTAACAGTTTTTGCATGCCTCCAGCTCCGCAATAACCTCCTTTAAATGAACGGTCATTACCTCGTCCTCATGAAGCTCTGAACCCACCACTATATTCTCTTCCCATTAGAATCTTAAGCAGTTGGTTCTTTAACACAGTGATCTGCATCTGGAGTTGTGCATCATCCATACTATTAACAATATCCGTTCCTGTACTGAACACTGTGGCTTCATCATTCCAGGTCCCTCTTCTCTGCCTCCCGGACCCCACACTATCCCCAACATTCAGATTATAAAGCTATTCTTTCTCTACATTTCCACAGTCCAGTTCATTAAATTCCTGAAACATCGCTTTTCACAGAGCTTCATAAAGCTTCTCCGTCTTCCTTGGACACCACACAGGCAGATGGACTTCAGTCAGGTTCGGGATCACGGATGCCACAATGTAGTGCACATTCTGAAACAACACTTTGTCAGTAGGGATTAACACCAACCCATTCCCTGGACCCTTGGTGGTGGTGGGACACCCATCTACAGTTGTCTGTACCATCGGGGCTCTGATCGGGGGCTTCCTGGTGTATGAGATGAGCTCTGTGGCATTGATGGTGTTCGGGGGTTTTGGGATCACACAGGAGTCCACACTCCGACCCCAACCGATCCCACCCCTGGCGTCCTGCCATCGCCTGCTAAATACGATCGATACACCCGCTGGGCAGATCTATTCCGACCCCCATATACACACATAAATCCCTTCCTCGGATTCGCACCACTTATCCCAACACACATTCACTCCTCCCTGAGAACCCGTGATCATCCGGTATGTGTCATTACTTAGTCTTTCCCAGTCAGCTGTCTGGTCCCCTGTATCCGCGCTCAGTTTCCTGAGCCACCACCACCTTCCCAGTGGAATGTGTCCCCTACAGCTAAGGCACACCCGTTTACCCTCTGTTACCCTAATCCGGGAGGTGGTAACCCCTATTCTCAGGCATGGGATGGACGCTTCACCATAGGTGAACTTGTCATGGCTGGAATACCGGGTGGCATTCGACCCCAGCCATCCAGGGCATCTTCCCTCATGGAGATAGACACTCGCCCCATCCTTCGAGCCACCTCCCGTGGTCACGGTCAGTCCGTCTCTGCGAGTGCAGCCAAAGACAACCGATTCCTTGGTGTCGCCCCTGTGACTCGTGCTGGCTTCAATCATGACGATCAGGACTACCATGGCTGATTTCATCTTGCTCTTAGGCATTCCCTGAAAACACACAGAATGCAACGTTGTCCTTGGGTGATGCCTCACCTTTCCAGACGCAGCTACACACACGATTACATTTGGTATCCACAGCATACATGTAAATCCAAAATATACAGACAAGCTAAGGCAACAGACAGGAGAGAAAGAAGTTATGTATAGCGCCACCTGTCTCCGGGTGGCCACACTCGGTCCCCTCGACCCTGAGCCTCTTACGACTCTGGCTTCCTTCGTTCACCGGTGTGTAAGGAGGCGTCCACGGCTACCTCGGCCGTGGGATCTTGGCACTCCTTCTCACTCCTGCCCCCACAGGTGGAACGACTGGTCCCTCTGTGGGCTCCTCACAGTCCCAGATTAGGGGCTGGAGACCCACACCTGTAGCGCAGCTCACCACTCCCTGTTGTTTCCTCCTCTTATCAGCTCTTTCCCCAGGGTTGAAAAGCTTGCACTGATTGATATGGAACCACTTACTGTGCGTTGGGGCATTTTGACTGCATATACCATCGGACTTGCCCTATCCACGATACTTTATGGTCCCATGTACAGCGGTTCAAAAGTCCCTACCCTGGCGAAGTTTCTAACCTTTACTTGATCTCCGACCTTCCACTTGTGGTGCCTCTGAGGCTCAAGCAATAAACGATTTCTACGATGTTACTTCCCCCTGTTACTGGCAGCCTGCCAATGGATCTGTCTTAGATGCTCAAGCAAATTCTTAACAAACCTGTCCCGGTTCACCTCTCTCAACTGACCTTGCATGAGAACCGGGGCCAGTACATGGCTGAGCATTCTCATGACCCTGCCACTCACGAGCTCATGAGGGGAATACCCTGTGCTTGTAGACGGGTTGGCTCAGACCCCCATCAGAACTAACGGCAAGACCTCCGCCCATTTTCTAGGCGAGTCTCCTGCCTCCTTCCGTAACCTTTCCTTGATGGTCCTATTCATCCGCTCCACAATCCTCGATGACTGCAGGTTGTGTGAGACATGCCATTTACCCTCTACACCTAGCATCTTCAGAGTTGCCTGCATGACTGCCCCTGTGAAGTGACTCCCCTGAATCAGAATCCACATAATGTGGTAGCCCCCACCTAGAGAACACTTCTCTCACTAGAATCATTGCAGTCCCCAAAGCTGTGGCTGTTCAGCATGGGAAGGCTTCTACCCATTTAGAGAAAACATCCACCAGGACCAGGCAGTACTTGTATCCCCCTGTATGGTGGGCAGCGGTCCAATATAATCGACCTGTATTGACTGCCATGGTCCCTCCACTCTCCTAATGTGTCTCATGGATACCTTCCTTTTCTGGGGGTCAGGGTTGTTTGCATCACACACCAAGCAATACGCGCAGAAGTCGCAGACGTCCTCCCTCAGTTGCGGCCACCACCCATTGCAAGGTGGTCTCCGGCCCGGGGTGCCCCGCTCCTGGACCCTCGTGGGCCAACTGAAGGAATTCTCTCCGGTGCTGCTGCGGAACCACCCACTGTTCCCCTCTGAAAACCATCCCTTCCTTTACTGTAATACCAGCCACTCCGTATGGACCCTCTACCTTATCTCCCTTAGCCAGCATCTCCAGATCAGTCTTTAGGGCAGGATCCCGTGCTTGGACCATCTTTAGGTCCGGGGCCAATGCTACCCCTGCACTCCCTTGTGTCCCAACTCTGTCTCTGATCGCTGCTACCAGACTCGACCGATATGGATCCCAAAACACGCCTGTTCGAGTACCCTCTTTGGCCAGTACGTCGGCCTGCTGATTGCCCTCTGCAAGGGGTTCTGTCTTAGAATGGGCCTTGAATTTGTGGATATAGAAATCCCCCTGGGTTCCTATCGATGTTATGATCTGTTGCAACAATGGGTTGGTTGCTAGGGGTTTCCCGTCTGCAGATGTGAACGTGTGACGAGACCAAATGGCTAAATATTCTGTACACGAATTGCAAGTGAACATGCTGTCCGAGCAAATTGTGTAGGGAGTGGGGAACTCTTCAGGGTGGGTAACCACATACACCACCGCCGACAGTTCAGCGTGCTGGGCGCTCATGGTGCTCGGGAGTTTAATGGCCTTTGCAATGCCTGCCTTTGGGTCAAAAATCCCGCATCCAGTGAGTCGCTCCCTGGCCACCACTGTACTGGACCCATCTACATAGATCTCACGGCCCGTGGGATGGATCCCAGCCCAAAACCCTATGTCTACGTCCCATACCCCTTCAACAGAACATTTGTGGGCCACCCCTGGGTCGATCAAATTTGGGCTCACAGAGGTCTTTCACACTCAAAATCGTCTGAGAGAGCAATGCGTGCACTGCTCACCGTGACATCCTTTATCCTCCCATCCAGAAGCATCTGAGTGGGCGTATGATGGGTTAAGAGAGTTACCGGGGACGCCCCCGTGAAGATTTGTGATCTTCTCGGCCCAATGTATGGCAAGCAGGTGCCTCTCACAATTGGAGTACCCCCTCTCTACATCTGCAAGGATTCTTGATGAGTATACCACAGGCCTCAGCTTGCCATGCAGCTCCTGGAGCAACATTGCGCTCAAACTGTCCCCTGTGGCAGCTACCTCCAAAAATAACTCCTTTCCCCCATCAATCGCTCTTAAAGCCGATGCGGTCTGCCGATCTCTCTTCAGAGGACTAAAAGCTGCCATGCAGTCCTCATCCCACTCCCAGCCCACTCCCTTGTGGAGGTGCCGGAGTAGAGGGGCTGCTGTAGTGGCATAGTTCTCTATGAAATCCCTGCAGTAACCCTGTGAATCCCAGGAAGGATCTTACCCCCGTTATCATGGTCAGGGCAGGTAGCTCCTGTACCACCATCCTCCTCGCCTCATCGATGGCCCTCTATCCAGCACGTACGGTCACCAGAGGAATTTTATTTCCTGCTGGCCGATCTGTGCTTTCTTGGGATTAACCTTGAACCCAGCTTCCTTTAACAGACTCAGCAGCTCAGCCAGCAGGGGGCCATGCTCCTCCCCCTCGTTGGAGAACAAAAGCAAGTCGTCCACGTACTGCACAAGCTGCTGCGGGCTGCTGAACCCTTTTAAACAGTTGGCCATACATTGGTGGAAAATAGAAGGACTGTTATGAAACCCTTGGGGAAGGCAGGTCCATGTGTACTGCTGTCCCTTGAAAGTGAATGCAAACTTATACTGGTCCTCCCTTTAGAGAGGAATAGACCAGAGTCTGTTCGAAATGTCCAGCACCGTGAATGTTTTCGCGGATGCTGGGATACTCCCGATCAGGTCGGCTATGGCTGCGATGGTGGGGGCACAGGCTGGGATGTTCTTGTTAAGAACCCGATAGTCCACAGTGGCTCTCCACAAATTGTCCGGTTTCCTAACCGGCCAAATCGGAGAGTTCACATGGGTTGCTATGTGTCTCAGCACACCCTGCTCAGCCAGTGATCCCAATTCCGTCTCTAAATCCACCTCTGCCTCTCTGGGGAAGTTGAACTGTTTCTGTGGTCGGGTCATGGGGTCTCCTTCTACTCTGACCTCCACCCCTATTACCCTCCCACCTTCGTGCTTGTGTGTAGCGAATGCCGCGAAGTTGGCTCGCACATCCACTATGTACTCCGCCGGGGTAGAAGTGACCAAAAGTTCAAGGTCATAACAACCCTTGGCCTTCATCGTACTCACGGTTCCCTTTCCTTGCTTCCCTGGTATAACTATCACCTCCTTCTCCTTTCCCGTGCATACTGCCCCCCAAAGACAGTGATTCCAGAAATCCACCAATATCTTGTGGGCCAGTATGAAGTCTGTCCCCAAAATACCTATTCCCTCCCGCTCCCACTGCATCAGGACACATTTCCACTCCGTATGGAGTGTACCCAGATCGATGGCTAGCGGGATGGAGAAAGACCCAGCCTGTTTGTTCTCGGTGAACCCTACTAAGTTATATGGGACCCCGCTCGATAGAGGTGATGTGGTTGGGTTATCCGCAAAGACAATGGTGCATGAAGCTCCAGTGTCCAGCAGATAGGTCCCTTGCAACTTCTCCACCCCCATCTTCACGCACGGTCTCTTCCAAGCATCATAACTTAGTGAGCACAGATAAGCGGGCTGAGAAGCCCCTAGTCATGGGTCGGGATTGTTTGGGGTGGATGGGAGTACGCTGCCCGCTGCTGCGTCCACCCTACCCTGCCTTGCCGGAAAGACAGCGCGGAGAGCAGCCACTAATACCGCGAATGGATAAGTGCTGCTTCCTGCCACAGCTGCATCTTTCTGCACTGGCGCTGGAGGATCCCCTTTCCCGCTCCTTTTGTCAGAGACTGAGCAGTCTTTCCTCCAGTGCCCTTTATGCCCGCACCCACAACAACCCTGCTTCTTCTCTGAGCTACCCCCTTCCTGGCACCTCTCTCTTCTAACGTTGCCTCCACTAGGCTTTAACTCGTGTACTCTGCCCTTTGGTTTGTCATCCTCACACCTACCATTCTTAAAAGAGAGTGTTAACTGCCGGATCACACTCTCTTCTGTGGTCTGGGGATCCCTGGAATCGAACCACCCCTCTGCTTTGGCCTTGATCCTGGGCAGGCTGTTCGCCACCAATGTCCTCAGCCAATGAGCCCTAGGCTCACCCTGCAGCTGCGCCCGGTCCGGCACCCCCACACAGGCACTCCGGTAGACGGGCCAAAGCCTGTCCGCGAAAGCCTGCAGTGCCTCCCCAGCTGACTGCAGTGTCCTTTCCACTCGGGAGAAGGGACTTCCATCATTGAGGCCCATAGCCTCTAGGATGTCATCCTTTATCCCCTCTAATGTACCCTGCCCCCTCTTGCTACCCGCTGAGAGCGACTGGTACAACCTACTGATACGATAGCAAAATACTGCAGGTGCTGGAAATCCGAAATAACAACAGAAAATTCTGGAAAAACTCAGCAGGCCAGGCAACATCCCCGCCTTCGATCTATTTTATTCCCTTTCCAGTTTTGAAAAAGGGTTCACCCGAAACGTCGACTTTTAATTTCTCTCCACGGATGTTGCCTGGCCTGCTGAGTTTTTCCAGCATTTTCTGTTGTTATTTTGGTACAACCTACTATCCAGGGAAAATAAAAGTATTTTAGCTGTCTCAGCTTCGTTACAATTATTGATCCCCCCCACCTGCTCCACATTCGTAAAATGGACAGATGGGTCCCCTTTGCTGGTCAGTTTGTTCAGATTAGACACCATTGCCTGTAGCTGGGGGCTCGTATACGGGACCACGAAGTCACTCTGCAGTGATCCTTGCGCTTGAGCATCTACGGGCGCACCATATTTCCATTGCCGGACAGGGCACATGGGTACTGGTCCCAGCACTTCGGGCAGTGATCGAGCGTCCTCCTCTGCCTCGCAGTCCTCCTTATCTCCCTCCTCTTCCTCATCTACCCGGGCCATTGCCAGAGCTACCAAACAGACCATCCATTTGGCCTTAGAGAGAGCATCACTCAAATTCCGGATCTGCTCCTGGCAAGGACCATGATTACCCGTATCAAACCCTCCAGCACTGGCGACTCTGTATGTCACCTGAATATACTTCAACTGCTCTCCCAGCACCTTTATCTCACTCGACAAGCAAGCGTTCTCCTCCCTAACAACCCTCTTGATCCCATTTGCCTCAGTTACCTGGCATTGCAGGAACTCCTTATGGTTATGGAAGGTTTCCTCCTGGCTTATTCTTCCCTGCTTCTCATCCCTTAGCTCCGTGCATAACCTGCTCCCTACTACAGCCCTTGCGTCTGACTGTGCCTCGGACTCTCTGAGCTCTGCCACTAACTTAGCAACCTTCTTATCTAGCAGTTGGACTTGTCTTTGTAGACAGACAAGCCATATTGCCTTTTCAATGCTGTGCCTATGCTCCTTGCCCTCCGTCCATTCTGCCACTGCGTCCACCGGATGCTCAGCATGCAACATGCCTAGCACCCACTTCTTAGTGACGTTAACATTCTTAAACACATATGAAGAAATCCTTTCCTCCATTTGGGATCTTTTGCCAGAAGCACTGTCCATGACTGATTTACACTTCTTTAACCCAGGTCCTGCCGTGGTCGCCAAGAGATGTAAGCGGTTTTGATCCTAACCCAATTGCTAGACGGACGGTTCGAATCGCCCCCGCCTTACGAAAGTTCTATACCCGGGAAATATTATTCAGAGTGTAAATGGAATAAGTCACGGACAGGAATGCTTCGGTGAAAAATCATACTTATATTTATTTGGTCTAACATACACTGGCTAAAACATGCACTACTAAACAAAATCACTGTCTCTGTGGAGAATAAGATCTAGGTTACAAACAACATGCATACAGTACACAACTGGGGACTATAACATGCAGTAATTCCCTTGTTGCTATGGTGGACTATAACTCAACCCCTACCAATGTATTACCCAGTCGCATAAGCCCCTTCGCCTTGCTGAACCAAACAAAGCTTCCACCCTGGATTAGCCCAAAAACTTCACTTCTGAGAAAAAACCTGAGCCCTTACACCTCACCCAGCTTGCCTGGGATATCTGGTTACCGGCTTGGGACACTCGAGACCATGCTTACCACCACACACAGTCGGTCTCGATCGCTCCTCTCAGCTGTGAGAAGTCACTACCTGGAAGTCGTTCCCTGTGAGGGTTATGCGGTTCTCAGTCTCAGTGGCTTCTTCCTCTGGTACTTCTTCATGTTAGATCAATCTTGGAGGAGCGAGAGCGAGAGATAGAGAGAATGGTGGAAAAGGATCTATCTTTATAGGAGTCTTGCTACCCCTATCTTTCCCACCAATCTTTAAATTCCTTTTGTTTCTAAGCACTCCGATGCTTAATCAGTGATGGGTCATCATCAGACCCATGAGTATTCCGTGATTGGACTAATGGCCCTAAGTCTGGGACATATCTTCGGTCTTTGTGTTGGGGAAAAAACGGCTCCTGTTCGGCTGGCTAGACTAGTGGGTTCATTGTTCTGCTTCTCTTCTGAGATGGAGGTGAGAAGTGCTTTTGCATATTAGAGCAGTTTTCTACTAGGTTCAATTAATGGGTGCCTCAGGGTCCTCAGCCCCTTTGTCAATGGACCCCCTTCCTTTTTCCAGGACTGTCGGGCGAACCCATACATTCTGGATGACTGACAGTTCTTTGGTCACAGCCAACTGCCATGCATTCTCTGGAGTTTTAACATCCAGTTTTTCACATGTCTGCACAGGGCGATCCCATCACAGATAAAATACCCTCAGAAAAATCCCATAAAGTCCACAAAATATTCTCGACTGAGTCCATTCTTCAAACAGAGACTTTGCAATATTTTCAACGCTTGACTCCACCGATCTTTTTCTCTTCACTTATCTATAGAAGCTTTTATAGTCAGTTTTTATGTTCCCCGCAAGCTTCCTCTCATACGCTATTTTCCCCCTCTTAATTAATCCCTTTGTCCTCCTTTGCTGTATCCTAAACTGCTCCCAATCCTCAGGTTTGCTGCTTTTTCTGGCCAATTTATATGTCCTCTCCTTGGATCTTATGCTATCCCTAATTTCCCTTGTTAGCCATGTTTGAGCCACCTTTTTTGTTTTATTTTTATGCCAGACAGGGATGAACAAATTCTGTATTTCATCCATGCAATCTTTAAATGTTTGCCATTGCCTATCCACCATCAATCCTTTAAGTAACGTTCCCCAATCTATCCTAGCCAACTTGCGCCTCATACCATCATAGTTTCCTTTATTTAAATTCAGGACCCCAGTCTCTGAGTCAACTACTTCACTCTCCATCTTAATGAAGAATTCTATCATATTATGATCACTCTGACCCAAGGGGCCTCGCACAACAAGATTGCTAATTAATCCTTTCTCGTTATATAATACCCAGTCTAAGATGGCCTGATCTCTATTTGGTTCCTTGACATATTGGTCCAGGAAACCACCCCATATACACTCTAGGAATTCCTCCTCCACATTATTGTTACTAATTTGATTAGCCCAATCTATATGTAGATTAAAGTCACCCATGATAACTGCTGTGCTCTTATTGCACATGCCTCTAATTTCCCATTTAATGCCATCCCCAACCTCAGCATTACTGTTTGGGGGTCTGTATACAAATCCCACTAATGTTTTATGCCCCTTGGTATTTCTCAGCTCTACCCATACAGATTCCACATCATCAGAGCTAATATCCTTCCTTACTATTGTGTTAATCTCCTCTTTAACCAGCAATGCTACCCCATCTCCTTTTCCTTTCATGCCTATCCTTCCTGAATATTGAATACCCCTGGATGCTGAATTCCCAGCCTTGGTCACCCTGGAGCCATGTCTCCGTAATCCCAATTATATCATATCCATTTACATCTATTTGCGCAGCTAATTCATCCACCTTATTAAGAATGCTCCTCGCATTAAGACACAAAGCCTTCAGGCTTGTTTTTTTAACACTCTATGTCCTTTTTAAATTATTATTTACTGTGGCCCTGTTTGATTTAACCCTAACCCTAACCCTTGATTTCTCTGCCTTCCACTTTTGCTATTTTCCTTCCTGTCTTTTGCTTCTATCCTTGCTTCCCTTTCCTCTGTCTCCCTGCACAGATTCCCAACCCCCTGCCATTTTAGTTTAAACCCTCCCCAACAGCACTAGCAAACACTCCCCCTAGGACATCGGTCCTGGACCTGCCCAGGTGCAAACCGTCCAGTTTGTCCTGGTTCCACCTCCCCCCAGAACCGATTCCAATGTCCCAGGAATTTGAATCCCTCCCCCTTGCACCATTCCTCTAGCCACGTATTCATCTGAACGTATTAGAGGCAGCCCCCCAACCACCATCAGAATGTCCAAACAAATGGGAGTGGGGTTTTGCCACAGTGTAGGGGTACAGAAATTTTGGACTCACCTTTTGGGCCTGTGTACTTATTGAACAAGCCCTACCATCCAAATAAACAATTGGCCTCCCGTCCACTATCCTTACAAAGCTGGATACCTGGACCTATCAGGCACCTCTTATGTCCAGCAAATAACAGAATATGCCCTGAAGGTTGTATGTTCCTAATTTTTGACCATGAAGCTGTCAGATTTTTGCAAAAACCTAACAGGTTCACTAATATCCTTTAGAGAAGGAAACCTGCCATCCTTACTTGGTCTGGCCTACATGAGACTCTAGACGCACGCCGGCGTGGTTGACTTAACTGCCCTCTGAAGTGGCCTAGCAAGCCACTTAGTTGTATCAAACCATTACAAAGAATATCTTCAATACATGGACGGCAGCAGTTCAAGAAAGCAGCCCATCACCACCTTCTGAGGGCAACTAGGGATGGGCTATAAATGACAGCTTTACCAGCGATGCTCAAATCCTGAGAATGAATTTTTTTTTAATTGTACTTCCTTCCCATGCACGTGTAATGTCCACCAGTAAGCCCAGGGAGCAGGTAAGGAGGGGCACAGCAAGGTGAGGGTATGGCAAAGCATGTCTTTGAGCAGTTTACTGTTCCTGCCCATCCAATATCCACCGAAAAAGCAGCAGGGGTGGGCAGTAAATCCAAACTAATGTGTCCACAATTTCACATGATTATACACAGCATAAAGTACAATACTGGTTTGATAATGTGCCAGCTCTAGGCTATAATTGGACCAAGGATGTATCCACACTTAATTCCAAATCAGTTCTACCACCACACAGAGTGCAGATTTAATTATGATTCATTATGAATTGATTTAATTTGGACTAATTATACTTAATCTTTAATTCCACATCAAAAGCATTGCGTAATTGTAGCAATTGATATATTGGTATTTCTTAAATGTTTACAATGGGCATGCATTTTATTACTAACAACTGTATGAGTAGTATTTATATAATGGAAAAATTGATTCAGACCAAACTGTAACCTTATCAGTAGTGAAGATACAAAAACATACATTTAGATATTGCAGAATGTTTGTAATATTCAAGTTACTTTAAGAGAACCTTGATGAATAAAATAGCAGTCCTATATCATAAGATAGCTAATATTTAATTTACTGAAGGTTTCCAAAAAATTAAAGCTGCATTCCTCTATTCTTGTGTGAAAATTGCAGGTATTTCATAGCGAGACTTCTTTTTTTTTAAATCAGGTAATCTAAGAGCTTACCCAATCTGTCTCATGTTTAAAATATATTGCCCTATTATCCATTGATAATAGCTTCAAATTCAGATTTAGCCCTTTTAACATATTTCAAGTATTTCTACTTGACTCTTGAAAATAATGAGATTCTCAGTTGAGTAATCTGGGAGATCCCCTGATCTGTCCCAATTTCAAAATATATTGCCCTTGTCTTCCACTGATAATGGTTTCCAATTCAAATTTAGCCTTTAAATTATTTCAAGTTTCTGTACTTGACCCTTGGGAATAATGATATTCCAAGTCCTTTGTGAATTGTCTAATCCCTTTTTTCCTCTTTTAATTATGAGCCCCAGCTTGAAAGTAGCTGACTCCTCCATGCTGTCTTCTCCACCTCCCTGAACACAGGGGCTTTAGTATTAATCAACAACCTTGTACCTCATCTTTGTTTTGTAATAGTTTTTCATTAAAGTGGCACTATGAAGGATTAGGGACTGGTTTGAGAATGTCCCTTTCAATGCACATTGGAGTACAGTTTAAAACATTACAGTCATAAAGGACTGGCAACTAACAAGTAAGAGAATCTTAGGTAATTATAATACGAATGTGAATAAAAAGTAAAATCACTTACTCCTGGTTTTTCATTATGCCTGGCTCATCTCACTCATAAAACTTTGGATAGCAACCAGGATAGAACCTTTGCTGGTCATCACAATACAAAAAAGATATTTCAACTTTTGAAAGTTTACAGAAACAAGCAACCAGAATGATTGAGGGGATGGTGGGATGGGATTATGAGGAGCGATGATATTAATTGGGCAAGCTCTCATTGAAAAAACAGAAGGCTGAGAAGTGATATAATTGCTGTTTTTAGGATTCTAAAGGAACTAGATAATGTAGACCATGACAAGCTATTCCAACTTCTCCAGAACAGTAGAATGAGAGGACATGCACTGCACTTGAAGGGGGGGTTAATAGCGAGGCCATGATTGCCAAAGTTTTCCACCACTGGGGTTTTCCTCATGTCACGTCTGGGTCTGTTGTAGACTAATTGAAAAAGATTGATTGCTACGATTAGTCAACAACTCCATTATGTTGCATCATAGAAACATAGAAACATAGAAGATAGGAGCAGGAGTAGGCCATTCGGCCCTTCGAGCCTGCTCCGCCATTCAATGAGATCATGGCTGATCATCCAAATTCAGTACCCTGTCCCTGCCTTCTCCTCATATCCCTTGATCCCTTTAGCCTTAAGAAATATATCCAACTATTTCTTGAATATATTTAATGAACTGGCCTCCACCGCCCTCTGTGGCAGAGAATTCCACAGGTTCACCACTCTGTGGGCGAAGAAATTCCTCCTCATTTCAGTCCTAAATGGCTTACCCCTTATCCTTAGACTATGACCCCTGGTTCTGGACTCCCCGGCCATCAGAAACATCCTTCCTGCATCTAGTCTGTCCAGGCCTGCTAGGATGGTAGAAGGTGAACTAGATGGTCCTTGTTATTTTTCCTCTTGCAATTCTTACGATTCCTAGTGGCAGTAGAATCTCTATCACTTTCTAAACTCAGGGGTACATCATTCCTTCGAACAAAACATGGTGGAAGAACAGAAAGCCCGCAGGGAGAGAACAAGATATATTTTATGAATTGGTACTCCCAGCATAAAGCTTCGCGCAATGGGGGCACCTATTGGGAATATGGACAGAGAGGTCAGCGACATGCACAACTTTCCATTCAGTAAAATCCAACCTGTAGTACCTCACCACATGTTCCAGAAACATCTCAGCATTTCGCATTTAACTAATTACCTTAAAAGACAGTGGGGATCATTTTCATCTTCACAGCCTGGGCATTAATCTGGCAGAGTGGACTGTTTACCTGTTGTAGAGCTCGCCACAGTTTTCATACTTTCAGTGAGAGAGTCACTGCCTTTAATTTTTTAAATTACAATATTTTGTTTTACCTCACCCTAGCAATAGCATATAGCCAGCAACAACATACTGGGCTGGATTTTACCAGCCCTGAGGAGGCGGGTTTGGAGGCGGGACAGCTGGGAAAGTCAAATAGAATGGTAGTCGGGTCCCCGATTTGTGCAGGGACCCGATTCCTAGCAGCGGGAAGAGAATTATAGCTACTTAACTGCCTGTTAATAGGCAGTTAAGAGGTTTTTTCCAATTTTTAGACTTCAGCTGTGGGCTTCCCAATGTGGGGGAACCCCACCAGGGTAAGTGAGACATGCTGTGGGTCTGTTGTTATGTTGGTGTATAGATTACAGCTGCAGAATTGGTGTGAAGGATGCAATGGTACACTGGTATCAGAGGTAAGGAAATGTTGGGAAAGTCATTTTTAATGTGTTTAGATTTTTCTGTAGGTGACAAGCTTTGAAGTGTTTGTGTGGCCTCACCTCAATGGGAGAAGTGACAGATCACTCTGTACCCTCACCTGCAGCTGCCATCTGTTTCATTCTAAGGAGAAAGCCACTGGAGAGCCTGGGTTCAAGGGCTCACCTGTGTACAGTGATTGTCAGTGTTTGACAACACCTCAATGCTGTCAAACACTGTCAAATCATCTGTCAAAAATTTATGGTTCATGTGCCTTTAAGAAAAACGGCACATGAAGCGTCATTGACTGACGTCACCTGACACTGGCTTTCCCTTAATTGGCTAGCAAACCCGCAGACTTAACAAGGCCAATCAGGGCAAAATAGCGTCTGTGCATCGGACGTCACTGGGGGCGGGACTAGAACCTGGAAGGCAGCAGTCCTGCCCCCAACGCGTCTCGGTGAGTAAAATCCAGCCCGTGGTATCAGATAAATCTTTCTAACTTCAAGCCCATCTTTTTCATTAAATATCTTGGGCTAGATTTTCAGTATATACAGTTTTGGGGCGCTAACCTTAGCGCCCGCCCGAAGTTAGCGCCCGCCCCAAAGTAGCGCCCCGTTGCCGGAAATTCAGTGGCTTCGCCCTAAGAGGTTGGTGGAGCGCTAAAAGAGGCGTTCCACTACTATCTTTAGGCGCTAAGCCGGCGGTGCAGAGCGCAACATCCGAGCTCAGGCGCAGCGCACGGCAGACACTCTGGTGCCAGTGAGCTCTTAAAGGGGAAGGGTGCATGTGTTTTTTTCAAAGAAGGAGGAGGAGGAGGAGGAGGAGGAGGAGGAGGAGGCCGGAAACATAAATACACCGTTCACAACAACACACTGGATCCTTCCACACAACACATGCAGACTGCCTTTTATAGTGCAGGAGGAGTGCCCTTTAATTTGCGCTCCCCAGGGTGTGTTGCGTTCCATTTTACAAACGCTCTGGACGCCAGCCGCACAATGGGGTGGTCCGACTGAAGTTTGGGTTCGGGGCGGCCAAAGGGCGTTGCACGAGGATGTGACGTCATTTTCTGCGCGCGCATCCGGGCGGCCGCTAAACTTTGCGCCGGCGCTAACGGGCAACTTAATTTGGGGCGGGGCACAAACTGCGCTGCGCCCGGGCGCTACACGCATAGCGCCCGAAAATCACTTCTCTTAAGGCGCTAACTGCTGGCGCAAGCAACTGAAAATCTAGCCCCTTGAACCTTGTGAATTTTTTCAGTGGGCACCCACAACTATGATAGTTTTTAAGTGGCCACTCCAACTTGTTCATGGTTCCACAAATTATTATCCCAGTGGATCCAAATGTCCTCAAATCGCAGTGGGATAAACCTCCACACTTCCTCTAAACATTACCAGCTCCTCTTGAAGCTCCTACAACAAGCAAGTACATAAATTCCCCCTTCAGCCAACTGAGACACCAGAATTACGATTTTCCACATCTTATCTGTAAAGCTACCTAGTCCCTCCATCTAGGACTCATTTTGTGTATGACCATGTTCTTCTCTCTATCGCTGTATCTTCCACATTCCCAAGCCAAATTTCTTCCACAGTAACCTAGAAAGAAAAAAAAAGCCTTGTGCTTATATAGCTTTTCACATCCTCAGGACATTCCAAAGTGCTTCACAGCAGTGAAGTTGTTTTGATGTGTAATCATTATTATATAGACAAATATGTACTAAGCAAGGTTCCACTAACAGCAATGAAATGAATGACAAGTTCATCTATTTTGATGGTGGTGGCTGAGGGATAATACTGTATAGGACACCAGGAACTCTTCTGGTCTTCTTCAAATAGTGCCACAGAATCTTTTATGTCCATTTGAACAGGCAGATAGGACCTCACTTTAACGTCCCATCCAAAAAATGGCACCTACAACAAGGTGGCACTCGCTCAATACTGCACTGAAACATCAGCCTCAGTTTTCTGCTCAAATCCAGGAATGGGAATTCAACCCCTAGCCTTCTGACTGAGACAAGAGCTACCACTGAGCCAATCTGATATTTAGTAAATATAATTCTCTATGTAATATTAATCTTTAGATATGCTCAGTCTGTAGCAGTCGGTGCAGACTCCATGGATTTTTAGATTATGAACATATACCCTTATAAAAAAACTGGACAGGCTGCTTGGGGGGAAGCAGTGGAAAACCACGTAAGCTGAAGGTGGCTGATGTAACCAGGTTGCATTCGTATGGTAACGAACTGTCCTTGGGAACAATGGCTCGAGAGGCCCACTCCCAAGTCATGAATAACGAGGCTGGCGACTCATTGTTTCTGGAGAAGGTGAGTTTGTTAAATTATCGGCTGGGAGATTGAAATGAGATCTAAACCATCCAAACCTGGGAGGAAGCCTGGAAACCATTTCCCTGAGGCCATGTGTCCATTAAAACCACAGACAATGGTCTGTGTATTGGGGGGTATATCAGAGAGCAGTTTGGATAGCTCTCTCTCTCTCTCCTGCCCTCCACACAATGGAACATCAAGAGGAGCTGAGCCTTGCTCTTCCAACCGAGATGGACTTCGACTGAGACTGGGATTCGCATGCCGCAAGGCCGGTACGGAACCAGGTAGCCAAGACGGACGGGAGGAAGCTACAAGCAAGATGAAGGACAATCTAGGTGAGCATAGTCAAGCCTACACACCCACAAGATCACTTAGCTGTGTGAGGGGGTGCCTGTATGTTCCTACCAAACCAGAGGGGGTTTAGTGTTGGAAAGGTCCTGTGATAGTTTAGTTCACGGGAGGGTGTTTTTAGGCCATGGTAAGTCAGCACAGCAGGGGCTTGTTGAACAAGTCAGGGTTGTACTGTTTTAAACTGTACTGTTGTGTTCACACTGCTCGTACTGTGTGCGAGTGGAGTGGTTTTGTCAACCTTAATAAACACTGTACGGGTGAGCCCGAAAATGCTGTCCATGTTCCAATCTGTCCTCAGTAATCCCTATCGTCCAGAACTTGTAGTAAGGGGGTTTGCGTGCTCGCTACGGGCAGGGCGAAACCACTTACAATAATTGGCGATTACAGCAGGGCCCATAGGAAATTGGCCACCGCAAAAACCGGTTACAAGTCTAAGGCTTAAACCATTTTCACTAGCTAAACTGGGCAGAAATGAGACAGGCACACCTAAAAACATCTGAATTCCATCAATTCTCGTGATAAGTAAAATTCTTGATCAATGTATCCAATTTTGGGTGTCCTACTTCAGAAAGGATATCAAGGTCATGGAAAGGATACAGAAGGTGATTTACTCAAATTAAACCAGGGACGAGAGTTTTTAGATATGAGGAAAGTCTAGAGAAACTGAGCTCATTTCGTTGGAACAAAGAAAGAAATCTAATATAGGTGATCAAAATTATGAGAAGCTTTTCTAAAGTAAATCAGGAAAACCGTATCCAAAGATCAGTAACTAGAGAGAATAAATTTTAAATAATCAGCAATGAATGAAGGAAAAAGTTAGGAGAATTATTTTTATGCAGAGGGTTGTTAGGACATGGAATGCACTACCAAAAACAGTAGTGGAAGCAGAATCCATAATAGCTTTTAAAAGAGAAGTGGATAAATATTTGAAAAAGAAAAATTAAAAGAATATGGGGAAAGAGCGGGTGAATGGAACCAACTTGATAGCTCTTTCAGACAGCCAGTGCAGGTGCGATAGGCTGACCGGCCTCCTGTGCAGTAAGTTTCTGTGGGAATGAATTTCCATGGGGGTTCTCCCACTCATTCACCGTAACTTCAGCGGAATGGCCACGGAATCACCGGAAAAGCAACAGAAACATCGTTGATGCCAATTTTGCGGCTCATCCACAAAAGTTACAGCGGACTAACGGGAGAACACCCATGGGGTTCACCCCCTATGATTCTAAACTCATAGCTTAGCACAGTAAATGAAAACATTATTCCTTCCAAGCCTTTTTAAAAACTTCTTGATATTCCCTCCTTGTGCAGAAAGGCTATACCACTTTCACCTGAGAAGAAATAATGATTCATTCCTCGTACAGAAGCTCAGCCATCTTCCTCCCAGCTAAGAAATTATGGCCTTTTCCCAGCTTAATCCCCTTTGGAGTCCTAAGCAGATTTTTCAATCAGGTTACAAAAGTTACCTTGCTTTGTTTTCTCAATGTTCTCGGTCAACACAGTGAATTGTTCCTCGTCCTTTATTTCCCATAACTGTCCATTTTAATTTATTCCTCCTGAGGTGAACCTTCCAGAAACTTCACACATTGCTCCAATCATCCTTGACATTAGACTGACTTTGTTGAAGCATGCTTTTGTGAATGCTTCATTAATCCTTTTTCAATGCAAGTGTCAAACAGCATGCATTAAGGTTCTGATGTATTTTCTACATAATTGCAGGTGACCAATATCGTCCACGGTCAATAGACGAGTCTTCTCTGACAATGAGGTCTCCACTGCACTGGCCTCTTTCATTTCTCTCCTCTCTTTTATCTCATATCATAATTGGGTCATTTCTTTGCAAGTTGAATCAGGGAAGGTAATTCCAAATGTATGAAAATGTCTTTTCCGCATGGGAATGAGAGAATTCAGACAACTTGCAGTCAAGCATTTGAGTGCATGTACTTATTACTACTACCTGTCTTAATCCGAGTGGCAAAATAGTTCAACTGGCAGTGGCTATTACTAGCAGGTGAAAATGATTCAGACATCAGGGTTACATTAACCTCCAATAGGAAAATCTAGGCCAAAAGATTTTTCAAATTGTAGTCCTAAATTTTTTCTGAGAAAACACTTCTGCAATTGAGGTAAAACAAAGGAACTGTTCTAAAAGAAAATTTAAAAGGATGCTATTAAAATATTCTTTAAAAAAATGAAAATTTGCATGAAGGTAGGACACATAAAAAAGTCTGCATGGGTTTTGAAGCTGTTTGATTGCAGACCATTTCGAACACAAACAGAATCTCTTTATGTCTGTTTAAAATTCAACTCTTCTCCACTTTAATGTAGGCATTATATTTTCCATTAATGTTTAATTCAGCACATCTAGTTTAATGTCTATGAGTCGTGAGCAAAGTTATTGCAGGAGGATGTGAATGCTTCCATACACAATCTCTAGAGGGCAGCCCAACCATGCAAAGTAGAACTGAAGCGGTTAAATGGAAAATTAGTTTCATTAAAGCATATGCAATTACTGTACAGATAATGGAAATTGCTGATTTTCCAAGGGATGAAGAAAAATCTTGCCACAGTACTCCTCTGTATGCCCAAAACAGCGCATGATTTGAGCAATTTATGTTCATAACACACACTATTTAGATAATTAGATTATAGTGGAGAAACTAGAACTGGATCATAAAATTTTGATTTATGGGTTTATTTATCTCAACTTCATTGCAAAGCTTACTCAGATGCTCAGTTCAATCAATTTATAGGCCAGACCAATTAGAAAATAAACACTGATGCTGGCTGTCCACAGATTTATTGAGGCTATTTCCAAATCGGATCCAGGATTTAAAGAAAGGGGAGTGTAGACTTACTCAAGAGGAGAAGGCAAGCCAATGTGAATGAATACTTCTGTTATCTAGGATTTTGAGGATGTGAAGGTGGTGGTAGGGGCTTAGGCAAGGTCTGATGGCTACTTCACTGCCATATATCCTCTAAATGGTTCCTTCAATCCCTCACCCCGCTCATGATATCTTCTCCTGGATCTCTTCCAATGCCACTCTTGAGCCAGCTGCTAGGGGGAAATGGGTGACAGCAGCTTGGTGGCTCTGATCTTCAACTGGTGGTGATACATTCAGTTTCAACCTTTCCACATCAGGATGTTTGAGGTGAGGAACTGAGCAGAGTAGGGCATTGAATCTGTGGCTCACCACTTATGTCACCATGTATTTAAGTGCCAATACACTGCCCCATCTATTTAAAACTAGTTTTATCAGCCTTCAACTCATGCACAGGAAAATATATCGCTGTTTAACTCTTGGCTCCCATTGCACAGTATTCATGTATACAGTATGGAAAATAAAATTCTGCTTTAAAATCGAACCTGCTCTGATTTCACTTATAGATGAATGTCAGATGTATGCAAGGGTCACTATACTTATACTTCATATAATTATAAACTTAATTCTCTTCTCTGTACTAACAGCAGTGAATGAGGATATTTTGAACTATATTATAAATTACATTTTTACATTTGAGTTTATTATGTTACACCATAGAGACAAAGTAAATCTAGACAAAATGTCACACTCTGTTTTTAAGCACAAAGGGGTAGAAATTGCTAGCATTAACAGGTCACAAGGATCAATCCTCGCGCCTGAACGGCCTGATATTGTGCATCGGACTCCTTTAAATTACAAGAACGAGCTGCAGACACCAACTGGGCATCACCAGGCAGCTCATTGGCAAAGTGGCCTGGAATATTGGGCCACTGTGACGCCAGCAGCAGCCCTCATGCATGTTTTTAAAGGGGAAGGGAAGGCAATCAGGATGGGGAAACCAGGGGTAGGTGGCGGCACCGAACAGAGGGTTGACGGCAGAGATGGGGCTGCTGGTGGTGCCGATTAGGGGGGTTCGAGATAATGATCGGGGTGGGGGGTGGATGTGGCGATTCCGGGGGTGGGGGGGGGTGAGGAGGTGGTGTGCGGTGGGGAGAGCGGAGGTCGGCAGCGGCCCGTGATTTGTATGTGGAACTGGGCAGAGCATTCCTCCTTCTCCTCACTCCACATTCAGATATTTAAAAGACTTACCTTATCGGTGGCAGCCTGCAGCGGTTCCTTTAAGGACTGCTGGTTAGGCCGTGTGTAGACCTGGTTTTCCTGAACGCAGCCAGCCCAATGCCGACAGCGATCAGGGCAACAAATTCTTGCACACGGAATTCAGCCAGGCGTTAGGCCCCTTCGTTGCATATGCAAAGGGCTTCATGCCTGTTTCAGATGCAAACATGAAAGCCTATTTTTGTGCCTATAGTAATGGGCGCGGCACCATCAAATTTCTAGGTCAACAATTTGAGCCTAGATCAAAACATAATGGCCTAGAAATTCGATAAAGCCCAAAAACGGGCGGTGCCACCAAGGGACGAGATTTGCTCGCACCCGTAAAAGATCGCAGGCGGCACCGTTATTTTGGTGCTGCCTGCTGATTGGAATGTTTGGAGCGCAAGGCCGCGCAACGCACGTGCTGCTTCAGACTGTGTGCTCAGCAGGAGGCCCAATGTAGCGTGGCTGTAGCATCCTTGGAGCGAGGCTGCCTTTTCTTAAAGCAAGGCTGTCATTTTAGAAAGCAGTTTCAAGCCCTTAAAGGGGAACTGCAATCTGAAAAAAAATAAAATCAGTTAAAAATAGGCAGTCTCTAGCTCTTAGAGCTCAACTGCCTTCTGAAAAAAAAAATCATTCCAAACTCGTCAGTCTTCAGCTCTGAAAGCTGAACTGCCTCTGCACGTAATACATGGTAAAAGTGCTTCAGCACGAAGACAAATGGCTCAGCAGGTAAGGGAAAGGGCACCCAGGGTCTCACATGCAGTGTTCCAGCTTTGTGCAGGGAGTCAAAGGTGGAAGAGAGGTCCTCGACCCACAGGGGCCAGGAGACCCTCCAGAAAGAAGGATGTGGGACCAGTTCACCGAGGCCGTCACTGCCAACAGTGTCACCCCTAGGACCTGGCTCCAGTGTCCAAAGAAGTTTCCTGACCTGAGACCAGTGGTCAAGGCCAGCGAATGCATCTTCAAAAGCTGTTTCCTGCCAACTGCATCACCAGCTCCACATACTGCTAAATGCACGCCCTACCAACCCCCATCACTCACCTACAAACAATCTCTAGTAAACACGAGGCACACCTCACATTCCTAGCTTCACCTCACCCCCTTGGAGGAGACGGTGCTGGCCATTCTTGGCAGGGGCATGTCTGTGCTTTGGCCAGCAGTGGGGCTGAAAGAATACAAGATGCTGGTATCCTCATATGTTATCCTCCTTCTCACAACCCACTTTCCCTTCTTCCCACAATCTCTTCTGATGTACAAGCTGTGCATGGTGTAAGCATGCAGCTCTTGCCTTCCCGCCCTCTCCTCAATTCAACCCTACCCTTGTGCCTTCCTCATTTCAAACACCCAAGAACTGCAGCCTGCCCAGCCAGTGGTTGACCAAGAAGAGGAAGAGGAGGGTGAAGAAGAAGAAGAAACACCGTACACTCCCAGCCACCAGCTCCTAGGTGTCATCCTGCAAGGTCATCTTCAGTGTCCCCCACTGAAATTCGGCAGCCTTCCACCAGCAATGCTGTAGCAACTACATGAGATCAGTAGGATAGGCAAAGGCACATGCAAGACAGTCACTAAGGGAATGCACAAGGGTGATTAGTTGAATTCTTGATGTCATATTGAATGCATAAATGGATAAAGTTGGATTGGAAAGTTTGCTTTATAGTGTTTTTTATTTCAGCATTGTGGCAAAAAGGACGCTGTTGTAGTGTATGTACCTTTAAGAAAGAACTACTTTTACAGCTCCTGTATACTGTAGTACCGGCATTGACCACACCTGTATATATGCCTTGAGCATGCCTCTGTACTGTTAGTCTTTAGACTACCCTCCTCCAGTAAACATCTGTTGATTGTTAATTTACAGCCTCCGTCTAGTTATTGGAAAACATCATACTTTAAGAATCACGGATTCAACAGTGGCGACGAGGTCGATTCGAATCTACCTGCAACTCTGCATTTCCCTTCAAGGATTCGCTCTGGGAGGGCGGTGGAAGAAAGTCGAGGCCAGAAGCACGGGCGTCGACCACGAGCAACCGCCCAGTCATCCGGCAGAGAATGAACATCGCAGGGGAGGCTGTTGAGAGCTGGGCTTGGTTCTCCAGCCACGATGATCCAGCAACAGACTGGCAACAGGTACAGCGCAGACCCTTCCCGGACAGCGGCGGCTGGAGCCGACCGACGGCACAGAAAAGGCCAAGCAGCATCGACGGGGTAAGAGAGAGGGTGAAGCGCACAGGGCGCAGCTGGGGGTTGAAGACCGAGCAGCATTGACGGAAAACAAAAAGAGAGAGAGGGTAAAGCACAGCCGGGGTTCAGGACCGAGCGGCAGTTACGAGAAAGGCGCACAGGAGAATGCGCAGAGCGCAGCCAGGGCTCAAGGGCTAACAGCGTCCGCAGGGAAAGAAAGGAAGTGCGGGAGATGCCATTGAGCCGCGGAGAAGAAGGGAGAGCGCGGGAGACGCCATTTTAGAAGCTGCAGCGGAGAAGAAGGGCGAGCACGGGAAGAAAGGAAAGCACGGGAGAAGCCGGTTTGTGCCAGCGGAGAAGAAGGGAGAGCGCGGGAGACGCCATTTTAGACAGTTTAACCACACCCAGGGATGCCGAAGAGTGGCAGTGTCACTGCGTTCGACAATGAAGTCGAAGATTGGGCGACATATGTGGAATGCATTGAGGTGTACTGCAAGGCGAATGAAGTGCCAGATGCTAGGAAAGCACTGGTTTTGTTGAATTCCATGGGTGCAAAAACTTATGGCTTACTGCAAAACATAATAACCCTAGAGAAGCCAGTGGATGAGAATTTTGAAAGCATAGTGGAAATCCGACAGGACCACTTAAACCCCACACCGCTGCTGATAGCAGAAAGATTTAAGTTCCACAAAAGGAACCAGCATAAAGACAAAAGTAATGCTGAGTATTTAACGGAACTGCGCAAGCTATCGAAACACTGCCAGTTTGGAATGGGACTAGCAGATACGTTAAGGGACAAATTTGTGTGTGGGCTTCAAAGTGAAGGAAGCCAGAAATGGCTTCAATCAGAAAAGGATCTTACGCTGGACAAGGCTTTCAGCATGGCAGTATCACACGAAACAGCTGCACGGGGTACTGCAGAGATACAACGGAGACCGCAAGAATATGGCACCAATGAAATGTCATATGGAGCAGGGAAGTGTTATCGCTGCGGCAGAACAACACACGACCAGAAGGATTGTTGGTTCAAGGACCAAGTGTGCAGACAGTGTGGAAAAGCAGGACACATAGCAAGAGTCTGCAGGTCAGGGAAGAAAACCAGCAGCAAGAAATCTCCACAGCAGAAGTACAAAAAGGTACATAAGTTGATGGACAGTAGTTCAGATGAACAGAAAAGTGATACAGACTCCGGAAGCAAGGAGCTGGGTTGTCTGAAACTACATAAGGTAATCAAAATGGAGGATCACCAGACTATCTGGGTCACGCTCAAGATAGACGGAGTCCAAGTGAAAATGGAATTGGACACAGGATCAGCCCTAACAGTCATGAACCAAAGGGACTACAAACGGCTATTCTCACATATACCCTTGAAAGCTACAGAGATTGTCTTGAAGACGTACACGGGGCAAAAAGTCTACCCCAAAAGAAAAATAAGGGTGAACGTGAAATACAAAGGTCAGGAAATACCCAAAATGGACCTATATGTATTGCCAGATGGAGGACCACCACTAATAGGACGTGAATGGATCCGGAAGATACAATTAGATTGGCATTCCATACAGGTACTGAAGGTTGAGGCCAAAAAGGATGATGACATCACACCTGGACGACTGTCAAAAATGCTAACTGATGCACAAGAAGTGTTCCAGGAGGGACTTGGAACACTAAAAGGCATAACAGCGACGATTAAAATAGAGGAAAATGCAAGCCCAAAGTATTTTAAGGCCAGACCGGTGCCTTATGCGATCCGACCAGCCATTGAAGCAGAGCTGGAAGGGTTGGAACATTCAGGAGTACTGTCCAAAGTGGACTGGAGCGAGTAGGCTACACCCATCGTTCCTGTAATGAAGAGGTCGTTGAGTAATACGCCTGGAGAACCAAAGAAGGTCCGCATCTGTGGGGATTTTAAGGTGACAGTGAACCCAATCCTTCACACGGTACAATATCCACCTCCACGGATTGAGGATATTTTCGCCTCGCTATCTGGAGGTAAACGCTTCACCAAGATTGATCTGGCTCAGGCGTACCTGCAAATGGAGGTAGACGAAGCCACGAAACAATACCTCACGATCAACACCCATAAAGGTCTCTACCAATACAACCGGCTGGTGTTCGGGGTAGCATCGGCTCCGGCTATTTGGCAAAGGGCAATGGATCAAGTCCTGCAAGGGATTCCAGGGACCCAGTGTTATTTGGACGACATCCTGGTCACGGGCGAAAATGACAGTGATCACCTCGCCAACCTGGAGAAGGTGCTCACTAGATTAAAGGAATATGGGCTACGAGCTAATCGCCACAAGTGCGAGTTTTTCCAGCAGGAGATCTCGTATTGTGGCCACGTTATTGATGAAGAGGGGTTACATAAGTCCCCTGAAAAGATTGAGGCAGTAGTCAAGGCTCCAGCACCGGAAAATGTGACACAACTGAGGTCGTTCCTCGGGCTGGTGAACTACTACCATAAGTTCTTACCAAATTTGTCTACAGTATTACACCCACTGAACACCCTACTGCAAACGGGGGTACCATGGAAGTGGAATGACGAATGTAAACGAGCTTTCCAGAAGTGCAAAGAATTGATCACGTCAAAAGAGGTGTTGCCCCATTTCAACCCAGCACTACAAATTCGGTTGGCGTGTGATGCATCACCCTATTGTATTGGAGCGGTGCTGTCGCACAAATTCCCAGACAGGTTGGAGAGGCCAGTAGCCTTTGCGTCTTGGTCACTAACCTCAGCCGAGCGCAACTATGCCCAGATTGACAGGGAGGCCCTCTGCCTAGTATGTGGAGTAAAAAAATTCAACCACTATCTGCATGGGCAGAAGTTCACCTTGCTGACTGACCACCAACCACTTGTCTCCATCTTTAATCCAAAGAAGGGCGTCCCGGTGATGACTGCAGAACGGCTATAAAGATGGTCCATTTTTCTAGGCGCGAACCAATTTGAAATAGAGTATAAGGGCATGAAACAGCATGGAAACGCTGATGGGCTATCACGCCTGCTACTGCCTACTGTGGAGGAAGCACCAGCAGTGGACCCTCTCGAAATATTTTATTCGTCGATAATTGAATGATTGCCAGTATCTAACGCGGATATAGAGAAGGAGACCCACAATGATCCGACACTGTCTCGGGTATATGATTTGACGGTGAAGGGATGGCCAACACATGGCGACTCACTGTTGCCAGCATTCTCATCCAGAAGAGAACAGCTGTCAGTATGCCAGGGGACAGTGATGTGTGGATCCCGAGTGTAAATTCCACCCAAGTTAAGGGAGAGAGTGCTCAATGAGCTTCACGAAGGCCATCTGGGAGGGGTGAAAATGTAAAGCCTTGCTAGGGCTTATGTGTGGTGGCCGGGGATCGATCAACAAATGGAGGACCTAACAAAGAGCTGGTCAGGATGCCAAAAGGTCCAAAATGCACCACCACATGCCCCTCTACACCCATGGGAGTGGCCCTCCTCTCCATGGCAATGGGTGCATATTGATTTTGCTGGTCCATTCATGGACTCAATGTTCTTAATAGCAGTGGATGCGCACTCGGAATGGCCTGAGGTGATCAAAATGTCCTCCACCACTACAGAGAAAACGATTGCAGTCCTACGGACCATATTTGCCAGGAACGGCTTGCCAGAGCAGATTTGCTCTGATAATGGACCACAGTTTGTGTCCGAAGAGTTTCGGAAATTTATGAGAAGGAATGGGGTAAGGCATTACACATCCGCCCCGTATCATCCAGCCACAAATGGATTGGCTGAGAGGTTCGTACAAACCTTTAAAAAGGCGATAAGGACCATGTGCGATGATGAAATTCCACTACAGCATAAGGTGCACAATTTCCTGTTAGCCTACAGAAATGCGACACATGCAGTTATCAACCAGACCCTGGCCATGATGTTCTTTAACCGAAGGTTGAGGTCTCGTCTGGATTTGCTCAGACCAAATGTTGAGGATAAGCAATTCCAGCACATCAATGAGAAGCCGACAAGGAGCTTCAATGTAGGACAACCAGTCTTGGCCCGCGACTACCGAACAGAGAAATGGCAACCCGGAACGATATGCACACGGCAGGGGCCATTAATGTACAGTGGATGTCGGGGAGAACATTGTGAGATGCCATGTCGACCAGATCCTAATGTCACAGGAATGAGTCAACCCCATGTCCCGCGTACCTGGGTATGAACCCGACATACCAGTAGCATCTACCCCAGAAACAGTAGCAGCGGAAACTGATGAACTAACCGACGAAAGGGGGCCAGAATCGCCTCCGCACCAAGAACAAGAACCTCAGGAAAGGCGCTATCCAGAAAGAATCAGGAAGCCGCCCCAAAGACTGAATCTATAAATGGACTATTTCAGTTTAATGTGCATGTTAAAGTGTTAACTGTTATTTGAATGTTATGGGTACTGTTAATCCAATAGGGGAGGAATTGTAGTGTATGTACCTTTAAGAGAGAACTACTTTTACAGCTCCTGTATACTGTCGTACCGGCAGTGACCACACCTGTATATATGCCTTGAGCATGCCTCTGTACTGTACCCTCCTCCAGTAAACACCTGTTGATTGTTAATTTACAGCCTCCGTCTTGCTATTGGAAAACATCATACTTTAAGAATCACGGATTCAACAGCTGTGATGGTCAGTAACAGAGGGAAGATAAGGTGTGGGACAAACGTTGAAAGGGGAGTTGGGGTTGTGTTCACTGGTACCACAGGCAAATGATTCAATCCCGGATATCCCAGCCAGAAAGGGGATGTCTGGGTTGCAACCTTCCTTCCGCCTCCTGCTCTTCTGCATCTTCCTCTTCCGCTTCCTCCTCTTCTGTGTCTTCCTCTTCAGCTTCTTCCTCCACACTCTGCGAGCAGCTTGTCCCATTTGCTGCCCTTGCTTCCTCTCCATGTGCCCCCTAGGGCTGTGAGCAAGTGGTCTTCTCAGAGGCAAAATACTGTGGATGCTGGAAATCTGAAATAAAAACAGAAAATTCTGGAAATACTCAGCCGGTCAGCCAGTATCTCAACCTGAAATGTTAACTCTGTCTCTCTACAGATGCTGCCTGACCTGCTGAGTATTTCCAGCATTTTCTGTCTTCTCAGAGGCCTTCCTTTACCACCCAATGCCTTGCAAGCATGCAACAGCACTCCGTGCACATTTTAACAACTTTTCAAATGTATTGCACCAAGCCACTACTTCAATAAAATATAAAAAACACTCCAAAATCTGATATCGAAACTTATCTGAAAGATGCGTGTATCCCTTTAAGAAGCGCTGACAGCATCTCTGCCGCACTGGTACATGCACGTTCTTCCATGCGAGATTAGGAGAGGGCTTTATGACTTGCAGCGATGTCCAAAATCACAGTTTTCCATCAATTCAGGAGTTGCATGCCGATTGACGTCACAAACTGCTCATTTGAATTTGAGAGGCCAGTGCTGGCAATGGCTGCGCTATGGAGCTCACCAAAATCGTGGCCACCATGTCCCATGCCAGAAGTGGGCGGAAGCGAGGCAATCGCCACTTTTTGCAGAAATACGGCGCTAATGGTTGGCAGTAAGGTAGGGACTTTCTAGGCGTAAGAATTTATTTCTTTGGAAGTCTTGTCAGTACAAATTATGGTTTATCTACAATTGACCCATTTATTGCTCAAAATGTTATGAAGAATGCAAAAACCTGCTTTGTGCAAGTAAACATGCAGACAGACGACTCGTCTGGTGTGACACAGCATTTCCCAACTTATGTGATGTTATCTTACATTTCAATACATAACTTGGAAGAAATCATTATTTGTACACCTGACACTATAATGATAAAATTAACCACCCCCAAATCTTCTTTTCCTTCCATTAATCAATGGGTTGTCTTTGGAATATACCAGAACTTATCCATGTGAAGCTGCCTAATTTACAAAATAATTGAGGCTGTGAACGTTCCCTTTGCTTACTAGCATTAAAAAAGCTAGTTATTTACAACAACTTCAGTGATGTCTTTAGTTTCAGGAGACCAAGGATATTATTTGATTTTTCTTTTTTCTTACAATATTGGATAAAAGTTGATATTTTGAGGGGCTGATCTCTTATGTTTTGCCCTCTTGCTTGGCTTGCAGCTTTTTCTATGTGAAATGCAGTGCTTTTATTATGCCTTCCCCATTATTTTTCTGTTGTGTCACACCAGACTAGTTGTCTGTCTGCATGTTTACTTGCACAAAGCAGGTTTTTGTTGCTATGTGTTCACATGTTAAGATTCATGTCTGCCTCTAAACTATGAGAACAAATCTGTTGCATCAAAACATTGAATGAATTATGCTCGGATTGGAGGGCAATACAGCCCATTCGCTCAAAGATAAAGGTCCATCAAGTAATAGCAGCTTTCACCCCATTTCTCAGATTCTGTTCTTTGGGGGAAAGAGAGTAGCAGGACTGACTGTACTGAATGCTATTGGAATACCTATAGTCGGACTGCAGAAACAACCTGGCAAAACTCAGACACTGCTTTACTCAAGCGCAAGCCAGGGTTTTTAAATTATTTTTGATCATTAATTTAAGAAAATTTAAGAAAAACACTAATGAATTTCACACTAATCAGCATCAGTTAGGTAATTTAATTTAAGAGTTTACATCTATATATATAAAGTGGTTTGCCTGTCTGTTTGTCTGTCTGTTTGTCTGTTTGTCTGTCTGTCTGTCTGTCTGTCTGTCTGTCCGCTATACACTCAAAAGTTATAGGGGGAGAAATTGGGTGAGTAGCACCACCTGTTAGCGCCTAAAGAGGCAGTCAGTGGCTGTAGCGCCACTGGCTGCGTCTCCCACGATATTCAGTAGGGGCGCTAATGGTGGCGTTAGGCTTTTGCGCTGCGCCGCCACCGATGACATCATCGGTGTGCGCAGCGCCCCATTCGTGATATTTGGTAGCGAACGCCGCAGTTGCGCCGCTCGCTACCCGCGCCCGGTTCACGGGGCCTTACTGTGCCGGCAGCGGCGCAAGTTAAGGTGGAGGTGCGGGGCGGCCGCTTTTTTGGCGGCCGCCTGCCAGCATCTCCGTCCCCGGCCTCCTAACCACCCCCCGGCGGCATTGCCAGCTGTTTCCCGAGAGCCCGGCACTTCTCCTTGGTGCCGGGCTCATTTGCCGGCACTCGCGAGCGGGGATCACGCTGTTGCAGGCACCTCCCCCTTAACAGTGGGAGGAAGGCCTGCAGTACCGCAGCGTGCCGTGCCGCAGCGTGTGGCGCGGCAGCACGTTGCGCTGCAATAATCAGTTTCAGCATCCTAAGAGGGACGTGGAGCACCTTAAGCCTCGCCCTGTGTCCCTTGAGCGGCACTGAAACTGAATTTATGGCGATCGGAATTACTCCAATCGCTGCGCTAAATCCTGCGCTCAGGCGACTTTTGCGCCACTTTGGCGCCCCAACCCAATTTCTAGGCCTTATAGCGTACCTACACGCATGTTATATCAAAAGAAAGCTTATCATTAGGGGAGTCCAATAGGTGTATTTACTTTTTCGTCAGACAAAAATTGTTCCGACAGTATACAAAAAAGGTTAAAAAAACGGCAAAATTCCGCTCATTAGCGTTGAGTGGCGTGATGGTTGACCAATCGGTGCATCACGGGGGGGAGGTTCATTGTGTGTGTGGCCGGGCCTAATCCTTCTGAGCTGAGGTCAGTGGCCGCCATCTTGATTTCTAACTATTGATTTATTTTCCCCACTTTCTGTGTGTTTATTTTTCCCACTTTCTGTGTGTGTGGAGGTGAAATTGTTTTTAAAAAAAGTAAATTATTTTGGAAATATTTTTTCTAAGCTGATTAATTTTTCTACCTTTCACCCTTTTTTTTCCTCTTGACTCGCTGCCTCCACCGGGTGCCGCAACCTTCGAGGGTTACCCCACCTGCAGGCCTCGAAGCCTTGGCCCCTCCTCGCCAGCCACGCCCGAGCTAGGCACCGCCCATCCCGCTGGGCCCGCCCCGTGATTGCCGCCATCTTGTTAAAGGCTGGCGAAGCGGGACTGAGCCAAGCGTAGCCATCGCCACCATCTTGGTAAAGGCTGGCAGGGCGGGAGTCAGCACGCGCATCAACGTCGGCGGCGGCCCGGAGCACGACCTCAGCTAAGGTGAGTCTAGCCGGGCCTCACGCGCTAGGCCGCACACCGGCCGGCCCTCAGGCGCTGATCTGCACGTGGTGGCTTCGGCTCACTGCGTCCGGGCTCTGAGGAAAGGCAGAGAGAGAGGGGGAGGGAGGGACAGAGAGGAAATCAGGTAGAGACAGGGGGAGGGAGAGGAGAGGGGGGAGGAGAGGGGGAGGGAGAGGAGAGGCTGGGGGGAGGGAGAGGGTGGGGGAGGGAGAGGAGAGGGGGAGAGGGGGAGGGAGGGAGGGAGAGGAGAGAGGGAGGGAGAGGAGAGGGGGAGGGAGGGAGAGGAGAGGGGGAGGGAGGGAGAGGAGAGGGAGGGAGGGGGAGGAGAGGGGGAGGGAGGGAGAGGAGAGGGGGAGGGAGGGAGAGGAGAGGGGGCGGGGACCGCGGGTGTCGGCGGGAGGCGCGAGCGGGAAGCTTAAAAAGGCTTCAGAGACCCAGGTAAGGCCTCAGACCACGGGTGTCGGTGGGAGGCGCAAGCGGGAAGCTTAAAAAGGCATCAGAGACCCAGGTAAGGCCTCAGACCGCGGGTGTTGGTGGGAGGCACGAGCGGGAAGCTTAAAAAGGCTTCAGAGACCCAGGTAAGGCCTCAGACCGCGGGTGTCGGCGGGAGGCGCGAGCGGGAAGCTTAAAAAGGCTTCAGAGACCCAGGTAAGGCCTCAGACCGTGGGTGTCGGCGGGAGGCGCGAGCGGGAAGCTTAAAAAGGCTTCAGAGATCCAGGTAAGGCCTACCAATCTCCAGTCTCCGAAGTCAGAGGGAAGGAGAGTGGTAAAAAGTAATCCAAGTGTGACATCACCAGAAAGCGGGTAAGTGATTGGTTGATAAGTATTTCTCTCTTTTTAAGCTTAAACTCTGTGGTTTATAGTTTCTAAGGTGCGATATTCATCATCTAGAATCGGGGCAGAGGGTATTTTAAAATAATATGAATAAATTTAATTAATTACATAGAATGGGAGATCAGGTGATGTGTTGCTGCTGCAATATGTGGGAGCTGGTGGACACCATTGATGCTCACGGTGATCACATTTGCAGTTAAGTGTTGGCTGCTCGAGGAATTCCGGCTCCGTGTTGAAGAGCTGGAGTCTGAGCTTCAAACACTGAGACACATCAGGGAGGGGGAGAGTTAACTGGACTCTGTGTATCAGGAGGTAGTCACACAAATTAGATTAATTAATTCAGTTGTAGTCCGTGGCCAGGGTCAGGATGGTGTGACTAGAAATGAGGCAGTTACGGAGATCCAGGAGGTAGTGTTGGAGGAGCTGCAGCCCTTGCTCTTGTCCAACAGGTTTGAGGCACTTACTCCCTGTGAGGATGGGAACAGGGTCTGCGGGGAGGGTGAGCAACCTGGCCACGGCACCGGGGAGCGGGGGGCCATTCAAGTGGGGGGAGTTAAAAGAAATGTTGTAGTGGTAGGGAATAGTATCGTTAGAGGGATAGATAGAGTTCTTTGCAGCCGAGAGCGAGAGACCCGAAGGCTGTGCTGCCTGCCCGGTGCCAGGGTTAAGGACATCTCCTCTGGGCTGGAGAGAAAGTTGGAGTGGGAGGGGGAGAATCCAGTTGTCGTGGTCCATGCTGGTACAAACGACATAGATAGGACAAGGAAGGAGGTTCTGCTGAGGGAGTTTGAGCAGCTAGGGGCCAAATTAAAAAGCAGAACCACATGGGTAATAATCTCTGGATTACTACCTGAGCCACGTGCAAATTTGGCTAGGGTAAATAAAATTAGAGAGTTAAATGCGTGGCTCAAAGACTGGTTTGGGAGAAATGGGTTTTGCTTCCTGGGACACTGGCATCAGCACTGGGACAGGTGAGAGCTGTTCCGTTGGGACGGACTTCACTTGGCCAGTGCTGGGACTAGAATCCTGACGAATCGAATAACTAGGGCTGTAGAGAGGGCTTTAAACTAATTAGTGGGGGGGAGGTTTTAAGAGAAATAAAAATAAAAATGACAGCGGAGAAGGCAATAGAGCAAGGTAGTAGTAGGGGAATTAAAAACCAAAGCAAGTCAGGAAGGGACAGAATGTATAATGATAAAGGTAAAGTAGTAAAAGGGGTAAAAGCAGGAATAAATTGTCAGAAAACATATTTGAAAGTTCTTTATCTGAATACACGCAGCACTCGTAACAAAATTGATGACTTGACGGTGCAAATAACTACACATGGGTATGATCTGGTGGCCATTACGGAAACATGGCTGCAAGATAATCATGAATGGGAACTAAACTTACAATGGTATTTGGCAATTAGGAAGGACAGACAGGAAGGAAAGGGAGGTGGGGTTGCTATGTTAATCAAGGATGGAATCACTGCAATAGTCAGAAATGATATTGGGCCAAAGGATCAGGATAGTGAAACAGTTTGAGTGGAGATAAGGAATAATAAGGGGAAAAAGTCGCTAGTGGGCGTAGTCTATAAGCCTCCTAACAGTTGCAACTCTGTTGGTCGGAATATAAATCAGGAAATAGTTGGGGCTTGTAATAAGGGAACAGCTATAATCATGGGGGATTTTAACTTTCATATTTACTGGACTAATCAAATTGGGCACGGCAGCCTTGAGGAAGAGTTCATAGAGTGTATTAGGGATGGGTTCCTTGAGCAGTATGTAACTGAACCAACCTGGGGGAAGGCAATCTTGGATCTGGTCCTGTGTAATGAGACAGGATTAATAAAAAATATCCTAGTAAAGGATCCCCTTGGAAAGAGTGACCATAATATGGTTGAATTCCAAATTCAGTTTGAGGGTGAGAGAGTTGGATCTCAAACCAGCGTACTGAGCTTAAATAAAGGAGACTATGAAGGCATGAGAGTAGAATTGACTAAAGTGGACTGGGAAAACAGATTAAAGTGTAAGACGGTACAAAAGCAGTGGTCTACATTCAAGGAGATATTTCACATCTTTCAAGATAAATATATTCCACTGAGGAAAAAGGGGAGTAAAAGAAAAGACAGCCATCCGTGGCTTAGTAAAATAATAAAGGATAGTATTCGACTGAAAACAAGGGCATATAAATTAGCCAAATCTAGTGGAAGGATAGAACATTGGGAAACATTTAAAAACCAGCAAACAATAACTAAAAGATTAATTAAGAAAGGGAAGATAGATTATGAAAATAAACTAGCAAAAAATATAAAAACAGATAGCAAGAGTTTCTACAGCTATATAAAAATAAAAAGGGTGTCTAAAGTGAACGTTGGTCCCTTAGAGGATGGGACAGGGAAACTAGTGGTGGGGAACATGGAGATGGCAAAGACGCTGAACAAATATTTTGGATCAGTCTTTACAGTAGAGGACACTAAAAATATCTCAACACTGGACAAACAGGGGGCAATGGGGGGGGAGGAGCTAAACACGATTAAAATCACTAAGGAGATTGTACTTGCTGTGTCTGCACCTTTAAGGGAATAACTGGTCTTATACTGCAGTACCGGCAGTGACCACCCCTGTATAAAAGGCCCTAGCAGGCTTCTGTAGTTTCAGTTTCAAGCTGCCTCTTGTTCAGTAAAGTACCTGTTAAACTGTTCTCCCGAAGTTCATGTATTATTGAGGTGCGGATTTTCCACTGGCGACGAGTAAGTTCGAACTCACCTGCAGTGTGGCATCATCTCACGGGGATCTCGCCTGAAAGGAAGGTCCTGGAAGGTCGTAGGCTGAGCAACGGGTGTCGACCGAGGGCAACCGCCCAAAAAACCCATCGGTGTTTGGAGAATTGCGGGAGAGACTGTGGTTCCAGCGAATCGTGCTGGTAGCAGGTAGCGCGCTGACCCTTCCGGCCTGCGGCGGGCTCAAGCTCGATCGAGCGGCTCTACAAATCGGGCCGCGCAGCGTCGCCGGGAAAAGAAAACAAGAGAGAGAGGGTGGAGTGCACAGGGCGCGGTCGGTGCTCGAGAACAGGACAGCGGAGAGAAACTAAACAGGGGGGAAGGAAAGCGAGATGCGCCGAAGCTGCGGGTCGCCGCCATTACCCCGTAGAACGCTAGGAGCAGCGTGGCAGTAAGGGGAAGAAGCAAAAGCGCGGGAGGCGCCATTTTCTCCCATTGGGGAAGAAGCAAAAGCGCGGGAGGCGCCATTTTATTCCATTGGGGAAGAAGCAAAAGCGCGGGAGGCGCCATTTTAAATCGCCCAAGATGCCAAAAAGTGGCAGTATCACTGCTTTCGACAATGAGGTAAAAGACTGGACCATGTATGTGGAAAGAATTGAAGTGTACTGCAAGGCAAATGAGGTGGCTGATGGAAAGAGGGCATCGGTATTATTAAATCTGATGGGTGCGAGTACGTACGGCCTATTGCGGAATTTAATTACCCCAGCTAAACCAATGGAGAAAAGTTTTGAGGAGATTGTTCATATCTTACTGGAACATCTAAGCCCTACACCACTGTTGATAGCAGAAAGATTCAAGTTCCATAAAAGAAACCAGCACAAAGATGAGAGCAATGCTGGCTATCTTACGGAACTACGCAAGTTATCGAAGCACTGCCAGTTCGGAGCAGGACTGGCAGACACTTTACGGGATAAGTTTGTCTGCGGGCTCCAGAGTGAAGGAACCCAGAAATGACTACTTTCAAAAAAGGACCTGACGTTAGAACAGGCTTTCAGCGTGGCAGTATCCTACGAAGCAGCAGCACGGGGAGCTGCGGAAATACAACAGAAACCACAAGAATACAGCGCTAACGAAATGGCGTATGGAGCCGAAAAGTGCTATCGCTGCGGCAGAACAACCCATGAGCAGAAGGACTGCTGGTTTAAAGATAAAATATGCAGGCAATGCGGGAAAATTGGACATTTTGCAAGAGTCTGCAGGTCGGGAAAGAAAACCAACACGACAAGAACTACTAAGGAACAGTACAGGAATGTAAAGAAACTGACAGATAGTAGTTCAGAAGATCAGGAGAGTGATAAGTACTCCGGGAGCAGGCGACTAAGTTGTTTAAAGTTACACAACGTGATCGCAAAAGAAGATCACCGAACCATTTGGGTCACCCTCATGATAGCAGGGTCCCCAGTGAAGATGGAATTGGTCACAGGATCAGCCCTAACTGTCATGAATCGACGAGACTATGAGCGGCTTTTCTCACACATGCCCTTAAAGGACAAAAGTCTACCCCAGAGGAAAAATAAGGGTGCCAGTTGAATATAACAGAAAGGAAACACAGAAACTATATATGTATATACTACGAGATGGAGGACCACCATTATTGGGACGTGAATGGATCCGAAGACTACAATTGGATTGGCATTCCATTCTGGCACTAACTGTGACTGACAAAAAAGATGATGACTTCGCACCTGGACGTCTGTCACAAATTCTATCTGATGCGGAAGAGGTGTTCCAACAAGGACTTGGGACTCTAAAAGCAGTAAAGGCAACCATAAAGATTGAGGATAACTCAACCCCAAAATTTTTCAAGGCCAGACCGGTGCCATACGCGATACGCCCAGCTGTGGAAGCTGAACTGGAGAGTCTGGAGCGTTCAGGGGTGCTGTCTAAGGTGGACTGGAGCGAGTGGGCCACACCCATCGTTCCTGTAATGAAGAAAGCATTGAGCAGCACACCTGGGGAGCCAAGGAAGGTTTGCATCTGTGGGGACTTCAAGGTGACTGTGAACCCAGTCCTGCACACAGTACAGTATCCACTTCCGCGGATAGAAGATATTTTCGCCTCACTATCTGGAGGGAAACGTTTTACAAAGATTGACCTGGCTCAAGCGTATCTACAAATGGAGGTGGAAGAAGCATCTAGGAAATACCTCACGATAAACACTCACAAAGGCCTTTACCAGTACAATAGACTGGTATTTGGGGTAGCATCGGCCCCGGCTATGTGGCAGAGGGCAATTGAACAAGTCCTGCAAGGGACCCCGGGGACCCAGTGTTATTTGGACGACATCCTGGTTACCGGCGAAAATGACAATGAATACCTTGCCAACCTGGAACAGGTGCTCACGAGATTGCAGGAGTATGGGCTATGAGCCAACCGTCCCAAATGCGAGTTCTTCAGGAGACAAATCTCGTATTGTGGCCACATGATTGATGAGGAAGGGTTGCATAAGTCGCCGGACAAGATTGAGGCTGTAGTCAAGGCTCCAGCACCAGAAAATGTGTCGCAACTGAGGTCGTTCCTTGGGTTGGTGAACTACTACCATAAGTTCTTGCCGAATTTATCTACAATTCTGCACCCACTGAATGCCCTCCTTCAAAATTGTGTAACATGGAAATGGAGTGATGAGTGTAAGCGTGCCTTTCAGGAATGTAAATGCCAAATCACTTCAAAAGAAGTATTGGCCCACTACAACACAACACTACCGATTCGGTTGGCATGTGATGCATCACCTTACGGCATTGGAGCGGTGCTGTCACACAAATTCCGTGACGGTTCAGAGAGGTCAATAGCCTTTGCATCGCGCTCGCTAATCTCAGCCGAGCATAACTATGCCCAGATTGACAGGGAGGCCCTTAGCCTGGTGTGGGGTTGAAGAAGTTCAATCACTATCTGCACGGGCAGAAATTCACCCTACTGACTGATCATCAACCCCTGGTCTCAATTTTTAACCCAAAGAAGGGCGTTCCGGTGATGACGGCGCAACGGCTGCCAAGATGGTCACTTTTTCTAGGGGCACATCAGTATGACATAGAGTACAAAGGTACGATACAACATGGAAACGCTGATGGGCTGTCGCGCCTACCGTTGCCTACGGCGGAAGAAGCACCTGCAGTGGACCCGGTGGAGATATTCCATGCGACCATAGTCGAATGTTTGCCTGTTACAAACGCAAGTATTGAGAAGGAAACCCGAAATGACCCGACACTCTCTCGGGTTTATGATTTGACGGTGAAGGGATGACCAGCATATGGTGACTCACTGTTGCCAACATTCTCGCCAAGGAGGGAACAGCTGTCAGTCTGCCGGGGAACATTGATGTGTGGATCCCGAGTGGTAGTTCCACCCAAGTTGAGAGATAGAGTACTCAATGAGCTTCACGAGGTTCATCTGGGAGGGGTAAAAATGAAGAGCCTAGCCAGGGCGTTTGTGTGGTGGCCGGGAATCGATAAAGAAATCGAGGATATGACCAAGAGATGCACAGGATGCCAGAAGGTCCAAAACGCTCCACCACAGGCCCCGCTACATCCATGGGAGTGGCCCTCATCTCCATGGCAACGGGTACACATTGATTTCACTGGTCCATTTATGGACTCAATGTTTCAAATCGCTGTGGACGCCCATTCGAAATGGCCAGAGGTCATTAAAATGTCCTCCACCACCACGGAGAAAACTATTGCAGTCCTAAGGACCATCGTCACCAGGAATGGGTTGCCAGAACAGATCTATTCTGACAATGGCCCACAGTTTGTGTCTGAGGATTTCCGGAGGTTCCTGAAGAATAATGGGGTGAAACATTACACATCTGCCCCATATCATCCAGCCAAAAATGGATTGGCTGAGAGGTTTGTTCAGACCTTTAAAAAGGCCATAAAGGCAATGTATAATGACGACATACCACTGCAACACAAGGTGGATAACTTCCTGTTTGCTTACCGGAATGCGACACATGCAGTAACCAACCAAACTCCAGCCATACTGTTTTTCAACCGGAGACTAAGATGCCGCTTGGATTTGCTCAAACCGAACATAAGACAAGATGTTGAGGATAAGCAGTTCCAGCACATAAATGAGAAGCCAACCAGGAGCTTCAAGATAGGGCAACCAGTCTTGGCCCGCGACTACCGAACAGAAAAATGGCAGCCAGGAACGATATGCACACAGCAGGGACCACTAATGTACACAGTGGACGTTGGAGAGAGCATCGTGAGACGCCATGCTGACCAGATTCTAGAGTCACAGGAACAAGCCAAACCTGTACCACAAGCATGTGCACCTGGTAATGAGCCCGAAGTACAGATTGCGTCTACCTCAGAAGCAGGGGTATTGGAAGCTGACGAACCAACCAATGACAATGAGCCAGAATTGACTCCACCGCCAGAACAGTATACTCGAGAAAGGCGCTATCCAGTCCAGATCAGGAAGCCTCCTCAAAGACTGAATTTATAAATGACTATTTCAGTTGATGTACATATTACTGAGAAAATTGTAATTGTAATTAGTTATTATTTAGTTGTTAAATGAATGTTATGTACTGTTTATCTAAAAGGGGAGGAATTGTTGTGTATGTACCTTTAAGGGAATAACTGGTCTTAGACTGCAGTACTGGCAGTGACCACCCCTGTATAAAAGGCCCTAGCAGGCTTCTGTAGTTTCAGTTTCAAGCTGCCACTTGTTCAGTAAAGTACCTGTTAAACTGTTCTCCCGAAGTCCGTGTATTATTGAGGCACGGACTTTACAGTACTCAGTAAAATAATGGGACTTAAGGTGGATAAATCCCCCGGAGCTGATGGCCTACATCCTAGGGTCTTGAGAGAAGTGGCGGTAGGGATTGTGGATGCATTGTTGATCATTTTCCAGAACTCCCTGGACTCAGGAAAGGTCCTGGCAGATTGGAAAACTGCTAATTTAACACCCTTATTTAAGAAGGGAAGTAGACAAAAAGCTGGAAACTATAGACCAGTTAGCCTAACATCTGTGGTTGGCAAAATGTTGGAGTCCATTATTAAGGATACAGTAACAGAGCATTTGGATAAACATAATTTAATAGGACAGAGTCAGCATGGTTTTACGAAGGGGAAGTCATGTTTGACAAATTTGCTCGAATTCTTTGAGGATGTAACATACAGGGTGCATAAAGGGGAACCAGTGGATGTAGTGTATTTGGACTTCCAAAAGGTATTTGACAAGGTTCCACACGAAAGATTACTGATCAAGATAAAAAATCACGGGATTGGGGGTAATATACTGGCATGGGTGGAAGATTGGCTATCTAACAGAAAACAAAGAGTTGGGATAAATGGTTCATTCTCGGGCTGGCAATCAGTAACTAGTGGTGTTCCGCAGGGGTCAGTGCTGGGACCCCAACTCTTTACAATCTGTGTTAACGATTTGGAGGAAGGGACCGAGTGCAACATATCCAAGGTTACCGACGATACAAAGATGGGAGGGAAAGCAGTGAGTGAGGAGGACATAAAAAACCTGCAAAAGGACATAGACAGGCTAAGTAAGTGGGCAGAGATTTGGCAGATGCAATATAATGTTGGAAAGTGTGAGGTTATGCACTTTGGCAGAAAAAAATCAAAGAGCAAGTTATTATCTAAATGGAGAGAAACTGCAAAGTGCTGCAGTAAAAAGGGATCTGGGGGTCCTGGTGCATGAAACACAAAAAGTTATTATGCAGGTGCAGCAGGTGATCAGGAAGGTCAATGGAATCTTTGCTTTTATTGCAAGGCGGATGGAGTATAAAAACAGGGCAGTCTTGCTGCAGTTATACAGGGTATTTGTGAGGCCACACCTGAAATATTGCGTGCAGTTTTGGTTTCCATATTTAAGAAAAGATATACTTACTCTCGAGATGGTTCAGAGAAGGTTCACTCGGTTGATTCCAGAGATGAGGGGGTTGACGTATGAGGAAAGGTTGAGTAGGTTGGGACTCTACTCATTGGAGTTCAGAAGAATGAGAGGCGATCTTATCGAAACATATAAGATTGTGAGGGGGCTTGATCGGGTGGATGCGGTGAGGATGTTTCCACTGATGGGTGAGATTAGAACTAGGGGGCATAATCTTAGAATAAGGGGCTGCCCTTTCAAAACTGAGATGAGGAGAAACTTCTTCACTCAGAGGGTAGTAAATCTATAGAATTTGCTACCCCAGAGAGCTGTGGAAGCTGCAACATTAAATAAATTTAAAATGGAGATAGACAGTTTCCTAGCAGATAAGGGAATTAGGGGTTACGGGGAGAGGGCAGGGAAGTGGACGTGAGTCTAGGTTCAGATCAGCCATGATCCTATTGAATGGCGGAGCAGGCCCGAGGGGCCGTATCGCCTACTCCTGCTCCTATTTCTTATGTTCTTATGTTAGGGTGAGGAGAGGGGCAGGGAAGGAGAGGAGAGGGGAGGGAGGGAGAGAGAGTAAAGCAGGGAGAGACAGGGGGAGGGAGAGAGAGGGTGAGGGAGGGAAAGAGTGAGGGGTGGGACAGGGAGAGAGAGATCGCCTTCTTCCTTCCTTCCTTCCTTCCTTCACAGGGGTCGATCAGGCCAGGCCTGAGGCGCTCCTTCCCCCCCTCTCTCTCCAGGCTAATCCCGAACTAAATCCAGCAGTCTCTCTCTCTCTCTTCCCCCCCGTCTCTCTCTTCTCCCCCCAGTCTCTTTCTTCTCCCCCCAGTCTCTCTCTCTCTCTCTTCCAACAACAACATGCCCTCAAAAAACCCTCGGCAACGCCGGGCACTCCAGCTAGTAAATAATATGGGAAATGGAAATGTGACATTGGCATGGTATAGGATGGTCTTCTCAAGCTGGATTTTAAGACATTTCTGGATATTGGATTTAATCCATGTACCTGAGCTAATATTGATTGATTCTGTCACTGACTGCAAATAATTTGTAACACAGATTTCTTTCATACTGATCAGTACAAAATTATACAAGGGTAGAAATCAGAAGAAAATTCTATAAGGGAAGAATATACATAAAGCAAATCAGGTTCCATATAAATGAATTACATTTTATAAATTATTATTTCTGTTAACATTTTAATTTTATATACATATATATTTCCAGTAATTACACCTATTGCTGAAGTTACACTTTTTGTTTTACAATTCTCCCAAAAAACAAGAAATACACCAAGGCAAGCATACAAGTTACAAACACTGTTTATTCATCGATTAATATACTGCCAATATAATTATTTTGGGCAGTTCAATCACAGCAACTCTCGGGGCTGTACTCTCAATGTGGGAACTAAAGTGACAAACAAAATATCACATCCACTTGGGTGAAAATACTGGGGCACAAATATCTGTTAGTCTTTCATCAAATCTGCAGAGTGAGGAGACAGACATTTACAAAAAGAGTGAATACACAAAATAAAATTTACTACAGTATAAGCTGTTGGTTAACAATTCACCCCTTCCCTTGAACTTGCATATAACTTTCAATCCCACCCTCATAACCATTTACCTAAATACTGCAACATTTTAGACTTCATAAATGTTTGGTCAAAGTCACATAACAAAGTCAAAGAGAAATGTATTAATTTTGCAGAAAATATATGTTTGTGTAGATGTTGCAATGCACTTTTTCCAAAATTAGTTGTCAAAATCTAAAATTACTTCCATTGTCAGATGTAATGAAATATATCAGCCCTTAACACATCTGCTCCATTATGTACCTTGCCCCCAGCCCCAGATAATTCATCTGTCATTAACAGGAGGAGTGTTGAGTGGACAGGAGCTGAGTGGGGAGGGGGAGAGATGGGATGGAAGCTGCAGACTGACCGGGGCTAGAATAGATGGGAGACTGGGAAATGTCAGGAGCAGGCAGGGAGAGGGAGGGAAGGTAGCTGTAGGATGAGCTGCATGGATAGTTGCAATCCTGGAAACACAGAAATCCATGAGCTCTTCAAAGTAAGTATTGGAGGAGAGGATGAAGGGGACAGGGAAAAGGATTGAGGAGATGGTTAGTCATGGAGAAGAGGAGGGAATGACAAAAAGCTAGCAGGAGCATTAACAAAGAGGGTGGTTCAAAGTCATGAAGAGTGGGAAAGTTTGACAGGAGCAAGAAGAGAAGCTTCAGTTATGATAGACACAAACTTAACTTCACCAGTTACAGGAAATCACTGGTCTGGAGCATGCAGCAGTAAGTCTGGAGAACTCGGGTTGAAGCAAAGGTGTTAAAGGTATTTTCCTAATCACATTCAATCCAACTTTGAATGAAAAAGAGCAACTTTAGAAATCTCATGATAAATTCAAGAACTGGCACCATAAATACTCATTGAGATTGGAAAAGTGTGCTGGATTGTCATGGTTCACTTTAATGCCTGGTCTCAGGCAAACAACAAATTACTGGTTTAGAAGAAATCCGAGTTTTTAATAGGCTACTTGGTCTGTATCAGCACAGAGATGAAATGTCTTGGTCCACTTTGGCAGGTGGCAAGGTAAACCCACTTCTTGCTCCCGGGTTTAGCACAGTTCAAAGCCATTTATACCTAGGGACTTGAAAATGCATGCCTAAAATCCATCCTGTGAAATGTCAAGGACATGTGGTGGCCTGTTTGTCCTCCACAAGATTATATGACCAGAGCTGATGCTGTAAATAACCGATAATGTTTATGCCAAGATCACAAGAGCTGTTGCAATTGCATCTGTCAATCGGAAAAGTGAATAGAAAATGTTATACATCACATTCCTTGTCTGTGGAACTCTCTCACAGTCTGTGTCTTCAACTGGAACTCTGTTCCTTTTATGCAAACATTCAAATGCTGATTAATTATCACTTGCCACAATAGGCTGATGGAGCATACATTAGGCTTTAACTTGCACAGCATAATCCAGTTCATTATCTCCAAATCTTTCCATGTTCCTAACAACCACCAAGTGCAAGCTGATTCCTCATATTCCAAAACAAAAACAAAAAGGGTATTTCCAATGCTACAGAAACCACAATCATGTTGCACTAAATATATGTCTTGGAAAAAAGTAATGCAGCAGTTGTCAAAAGAGTTGAGCACAAAAGTCACACCATCCAAGTCACACCTCCAAGCCACACACCATCCTGACTTGGAACTATATCAGCGTTCATTCATCGTCACTGGGTCAAAGTCCAAGAACTCCCTACCAAACAGTACTGTGGGAGTACTGTAGGGGGGCATCTTTTAACTGGTTTAAGGTAATTTACCTGATCTTGCAGCCTTTGCCTGCTCTCTGACCAATTCCAGTCTTTTACCTGGTTTACGGTAATTCACCTGGTCAGGCAGCCTTGCTGCTACACTGTAAAGCAATTTCCAATAAACCAATTTTCAAACAGCGGTTTCGAATCGCTACCCCACCTTCCAGTTCTGACTGAAGGACTTATAATTAATGATAATAAAACAGACAAATAGTCTGGATGAGAGAAAAATCAAGCTTTATTAACTAAAAGGAACTATACCACACGAACACAGTAATTACAGTAAAATTGCTTAAATGGAGGAAGGCAGACGGCAAAAACGAGGGGTAAGTGGCTACAATGTTGATTTAACAATCTTAGCAATACCCCCTTAATTACCACCCCTAACTCCTTACTAGTTTGCCTTGCTGAGGAGTCAGAAACCTGCTCACCTGGGGTCCAGCGAAGTAAGAGCTAAGAGAGATATAGCTTCTCAGGAGCTATCTTTATACCTGGAAAAGTCTGTCTGCAAAATTCACGCCCAAAGTTCCAATACACAAGAGAAACGCTGATGATTGGTTGATTCAAAGTGGTTGGAATGGGTTAATGTGTCTGCACTGTGGGGCCGAAATGTTCCTGCCCACATCCCGGAGCTCACCTGGGCTAGAACAAAAGGGAGAGCAACTGCCCTATTGTCCAGAATGATGGGTGCTTCAAAAACCCATTCAATTACTAAACTGTAGCATAAAAAAGCCATCCCATGGTTTCAGTATCTCATTGTCTGTGAGTGCTTTGAATGGCTGTGTAAACAGAAGCAGTTTCAATCAATTGTCCTGCGGTTAGTCTCAAGTGGGCTAATCTCTTATGTCAATAAGCAACTTCAAGTGCTTCTGAAGGGAAGCTCCCTTTGATTGGCAGGTCTTTGACTGCCACTGTATCTTCCCACTTTTTCACAGACAACTTGGGCTGCTTTTTTTTTCAAGCCCCATTGTTCTTGGCCAATGCTTTCTGTGGCCATTTTAAAACCTTTTGTGATTGCCAAAACTCCAGGGAACAATTTTATTAATAAAAGTACTGTCTTAAGGTGTGTGAATATTTTCCACAGAGCTCCACGAGTCCGGTGTTGTCCACGTTCTTTCCATCTCAGAGCAGCCTTTTGCAGTTCTAGGCACATTTTAAAACATTGTCGACAAGTCACATCACCCAATTCTTCGTCCACGATGTGGACCAATATTTTCAATTTTCAGGGAAAAATAGGGGAATTTTGCGAAACCCCTACGTTCCTACCTTTTGATACTCCCAACTTGCTTGTAGTATCAACTCGAAGGAGTGAGCAAAATTTTCAGACCCCCCTCACAAACAACCATCCACTGTATTTACCTAATAGCTATCTGCCACTGATCCCCCGAACCGTCTATTTCCCTAAAATTCGAGGAAAAAACCATGATACGGTAGGCATCTTACAGATACATCAATTTACAATAAGGGGTCTCATACCCCTACTCGCTTGTAAAATTACAATGCAATCAAAATTTACAATCACTTTTTACATTATAACTTATTGCAAAATGTTGCAATCTTAGTTACACAATGTAATCAAAATGATCCCAAGCACGGAAGGGTCCTACGCCTCTGCTCAACTTGGATTTGTCACAAAATAATCCCAAGCACGGAGAGGATCCTACGCCTCTGCTCAACTTGGGACTGTAACACAAAATACAAAAAATCTTGAACAACATGCTTAAACAAACCCCGACCATCATGTGCCAATGATGGGTCACAAAATTCGAGTGGGTATTCCTCCTCCCACCCGGGCAGTAAATGTACCTTCCACCCCCCTTTGATCGACTTAAACTTTAAAACAGACAGAATGCACCCACGCAACTCTTGGGCCTCCCCCTCCCTTTTACAATCTTTCCCGGGCCATCACCACCCATTCCCGGGGAATGCGTCCTATATAACAAGGCGCCCACGCTTCCCCACCATGACTCCTCAACAGCGAGGTCTCCCGCAAGTGAACTTCGGTCAGGATAGTGCTGGTTTGGGGGCCGTGCCCCATCCAGCTGGGGCCATCTCTTCCGTGTAGGAGGAGTAGGCAAGTTCCTCCGGACCCTGTCCGGTTTCTCCCGAAGGTCGCTGCGGGGTTTTCCTCTGGATTCGTCTGGTGGCGAGGTGATCCCCAACATTCTGAATCTATATCTTCATTCGATGCCCAGCTCAGGCTGGGTGAACAGGGCTGCTTCTTGGTCCAATCTCCTGCAAAACTTAAAAGGAGATGCAGCCAGGTCTCACTGACCTGCTGCCTTAGGTGGAGATATGGTCGGGTCCCTCGATCTCGGACCAAAATACAAACATTTGGCACACTTATAAACTTAAACTTTATATTAACTTAAAATTACCAGTTAGTTCTAAACTTACAATTTACACCTTAAAAGCAAACTATATACACACACATAGCTATAATACAAATGCCGCCCATCTCCGGATGGCCAGGCTAATCTCTGGCTCTGTCGCAGATTGCTGCTGGCTGCAGCAAAGCTGGACTGCCTCCTGACTCTGGTCCCTCGCAGCTTATGGCTGCTGGTATGGGACCTCTCTTCTTTGGCTTCTCCCTGGTTCGGGAGATCGCCTCACTCCACTGTAAAGTGGGTGACCATCTTGTCTCGGGCTTGCAGACCCACTGAGACCTTCTGAGGGGCGTCTCTGTGGGGGAAACTTTGGCTAGCGGACCCTGAGCCAGGGTCGCAGCCCTAGCTGGCTGGGAACCTTCTCCCCCATGTCCAAAACCTGTTACCAGCTCCCCTGCAAGAGGAATTATTATCACTGCCTCCCCAGGGTCCCACATCATGGGGGGAACCATTCTAGAGGCTGGCTGGGAAGCTGGTCCCTTTAAACAGGCGACTGCGCCTGCGCGAATCTCCTTCCCTGAGTCCTTCGGCAGAGGCTGTGAAGCCTCTGTATTCAAGCAGGTGAGTGCGCCTGCGCAAACCTCCTGAAAAAGAGCCACGCTGGTCCCACCGGCAACTCCTCCTGCGAGTCCCGCGGCAGAGGCTGTGAAGCCTTTGGCTTCAAACAGGCAATTGCGCCTGCACGGGAAAACTTAGAAAGAGCCGCTGGGGTCCCGCAGGCAACTGTGCCTGCGCGTTTGGTTACTTTAAAAAGGGTTGGGAGAACCGCTGGGTCTTCCAAGCAGGCCTGTGTGCCTGCGCGTAAAAACTGAGCAGCAGGGATCTTTAAATGTCCGACTGCACCTGCGCGCTCGGCCTCACTGTGAGCAAGAGCTGCTGGGGGTTCTGGGTTCGCGACTGTGCCTGCGCGAACCTGGTGTTGAGAAACCCTTTCCCTCAGCCACGCGGCTGTGCCTGCGCGGCCCTCCTGTTGGCAAAACTCTCCCCTCAGGCGCGCGACTGCGCCTGTACGGGAAAACTGAAAAGGATCCGCTGGGGGCACTGGCTGGGGAACCGCGCCTGCGCAAACCTGGTCTTGGGAAACTTCTCCCCTCAGGCACGCAACTGTGCCTGCATGAACCTGCTGTTCAGAAGACTGGGGGATTCCTGTCTCCAGACCAACAACTGCGCATGCGCAGGCAGTCTCCAAGCGATCTTCTGTGAATGGATGGGCAGCAGCCTGCTGATTTCTGATCCCAGGCTGCTGTTTCTCCATTTCTAAGCCACATAACCTTTTCAAATTTAAACTTAGGTTTGGATTTAAGCTTTTGTCAAAATTTAGGTCCCACTGGGGCGGGGAAGTGTCCCAATTTGTGGGCTGGACAACTTTACTCTGGAAACAAGCCACAGCGCCTGTTTTTACAGTCTGTGGACTTGAATTTGACTTGTACAATTTTTCTGAATTTCTCTGTGCCCCATCCCTGCCTGTAATCACTGCCACTGGCCCGGACCCATATGAGTCCCAGAAAGTGCCTGCACGTGCACCCTCCTTGGCCAGCATACCGGCCAGTCATTGTGGGGAGGCAGAGGTGGGCAAGGGGGCTGCAGCACCACTGATGGCTGCTACCTTTCACTGGTTGGTCAGGAGAGACCGCATTACCTCCAGTAGCGACTCGACTGAGGCGGGGGAAATTCCTGTCACTGCCCTTTGGACTGGGGCTGTGGGATTCTTTCCCTTGCTATCCTTCCAGGGATTCTTACAGTCTTTTCTCCAGTGACCGACTTTCCCACACCCATAGCAATTTAACCTAGCCTGGGAGGGACTGTTCCCCTCCTGGTGCCACTCTTTCTTATACTGAGCCCCAGGTTTAACATCGTGGACTTTACCCTTTTACTGGGGGCTCTCACTATTCCTCCCATTCCTAAATGCTACCGTGAGCTGCCGGATTACAGTCTCTTCAGTTGCTAGGGGGTCTCGGGAGTCAAACCAGGTAGCACCTTTTACCTTTATTTGGGGCAGGCAATTGGACACCAGGCAACGAAGCCATTGTGTCTGCTGCCGCTGGTTCAGTCATGCCCTATCTTGTCCCCCTGCACAGGCACAATTGTAGACTGGCCACAGCCTGTCTGCAAATGCCTGTGGGGTCTCCCCTTCCTTCTGCAGGGTTCTCCCTACGCGATCGAACGGATTGCCATCGTTCGCACCCATGGCTTCCAGTATTTCCTCCTTCAGGTCCTCAAAACCCTTCTGCCCGCTCTTGGCCTCATCCGAAAGGGTCTGATAGAGCTTGCTATCCACAGAGAAAAGCAACATTCTGGCTTTCTCTTCATCATCACTGCTGTTAATGCCGGCTGCCTGGTCTATTTATTCGAAGTGCATTGAGGGGTCTCCCTTTTCAGAGAGCATGGGAATATGGTTCACCATGCCTCTGAGCTGTGGGGTTTCATAGGGGACCAGATAGGTATTCTGAACAGCCCCTGGGTCATTATTGTTCACGGCCGGACCGTACCTCCGTTGTCGGAGGGGGTACACTGGTCCTGGTCCCCGCCTGCCCAGCGGGACCTGCTGATGTTCTCCTACCACCCCATTGTCCACCCCTCCTTGCTGCCCGAGCTCCCCAAAACCCAGAGCTGTGGGCTGCTGTCTTGGGATCTCTAATTCCCTAGCCAGCCTTTCCCTGGGTGTTGCCTCTGGGGCGGTTTGATTTGGGCTGCCAGTAAAATCCGGCTGACCTGCCTTCGGGCTGATCACACAATTCATCCCCTTTTCTCCCTTTGGTTCCACCTTAAGGCTTTCTATCTCTGCCATACAGGGGCCATGATCTGCTTCACTAAGCCTTTGGTCACAGGCCAGCTTATAAGATGCCTTTACTTCCCTAAACCTTTCCTCCTGCTCTGTTACTTCTGAGGTGAGGCGGGCATTCTCTTCCCGCAGTCTCATCTCACTTTCCCTGGCCTCAGTGATTCCCTGCACAAGGCACTCTACAAATGCCTGGCCTTTCGTGACCTCTAGTGTGAGGCGTGCATTCTCTTCCTGCACCCTCATCCCACTAGCTCTGGCCTCATTCACCTCTCTCATGAGGCATTCTACCCCCGCCTGGCATTTCTCAAACTGGGACTCCTGATTCTTGGCCTCTTTAACCTGGCCACCTATACTATAATAGGTCAGCTTACACACTGCCACTACCTTCCGCAGGACTGCCCACAGGCTAACAACAAGAAAAGCAATAACTGATGCTTTCTCCAGATCCAGACCACTTATTAAATCAAAAATGGCCTGCAGTCCTGCCACTGTCGCCATTTTGTAGGGGGCATCTTTTAACTGGTTTAAGGTAATTTACTTGGTCTTGCAGCCTTTGCCTGCTCTCTGACCAATTCCAATCTTTTACCTGGTTTATGGTAATTCACCTGGTCAGGCAGCCTTGCTGCTACACTGTAAATAAATTTCCAATAAACCAATTTTCAAACAGCGGTTTCGAATCACTACCCCACCTTCCAGTTCTGACTGAAGGACTTATAATTAATGATATTAAAATGGACAAATGGTCTGGATGAGAGAAAAATCAAGCTTTATTAACTAAAAGAAACTATATCACATGAACACAGTAATTACAATAAAATTGATTAAATGGAGGAAGGCAGACGGCAAAAATGAGGGGTAAGTGGCTACAATGTTGACTTAGCAATATTAGCAATACCCCCTTAATTACCACCCCTAACTCCTTACTAGGTTGCCTTGCTGAGGAGTCAGAAACCTGCTCACCTGGGGTCCAGCGAAGTAAGAGCTAAGAGAGAGATTGCTTCTCAGGAGCTATCTTTATACCTGGAATAGTCTGTCTGGAAAATTTGCGCCCAAAGTTCCAATACACAAGAGAAACGCTGATGATTGGTTGATTCAAAGTGGTTGGAATTGGTTAATGTGTCTGCACTGTGGGGCCGAAATGTTCCCGCCCACATCCGGAGCTCACCTGGGCTAAAACAAAAGGGCGTGCAACTGCCCTATTGTCCAGAATGATGGGTGCTTCAAAAACCCATTCAATTCCTAAACTGTTGCATAAAAAATCCGTCCCATGGTTTCAGTATCTCATTGTCTGTGAGTGCTTTGAATGGCTGTGTAAACAGAAGCAGTTTCAATTGATTGTCCTGCGGTTAGTCTCAAGTGGGCTAATCTCTTATGTCAATAAGCAACTTCAAGTGCTTCTGAAGGGAACCTCTCTTTGATTGGCAGGTCTTTGACTGCCACTGTATCCTCCCACTTTTTCACAGACAACTCGAGCTGCTTTTTTTTTCAAGCCCCATTGTTCTTGGCCAATGCTTTCTGTGGCCATTTTAAAACCTTTTGTGATTGCCCAAACTCCAGGGAACAATTTTATTAATAAAAGTACTGTCTTAAGGTGTGTGAATATTTTCCACAGAGCTCCACGAGTCCGGTGTTGTCCACATTCTTTCAATCTCAGAGCAGTCTTTTGCAGTTCTAGGCACATTTTAAAACATTGTCGACAAGTCACATCACCCAATTCTTCATCCACGATGTGGACCAATATTTTCAATCTTCAGGGAACAATAGGGGAATTTTGCGAAACCCCTACAGTACCTTCACCACACGAATTGCAACAGTTCAAGATGCAGGCCTACCATCACCTTCTCAAAGGCAACTAGGGATGGGCAATAAATGCCAGCATTGTCAGCGATGCCCACATCCCGAGAATTGATAACGTGTTTAAATGTTTTTAGTGTCACAAACCTTGTTAAAAAAAGTCATTAGTACTTATGATATGGATGTTTTTACCTTTTGACCAATTGATTTTATCTGTCCTTGTTGGTAGTAATATTAGTATGGTTTTAATTGAGGCCAAAGCTGACATTCCAGTCTTATGATGTGCAGGACATGTGCCCAAACTCCTCTCCTTCATGGTTTACCATTGATATGTGTGTAATGGAAGGACTTCCTCTAGCCCATGTATGAGATCCAGAACCAGGCTGTGTGATGGATTTAGAACAAAAAACTGATGTGGCTGCAGGGAGAGAGGGTTTCAGCCAACATCAAATTGTTACAAAGATCCTTGGAAACACATCTGAATTACCTAGTTGGCAATGATTAAGCTTAGTACATGGACTTGTACATACAAAAAAAGAAACAAAAGAAAATATAAAACACGAAGGTAGTTGGCATGGTGCATGCTACCCTCTGTAGTTCTTTCTACCACCCTGATGACAAACGTCTGACTTGTAGCTGATGAGAAGCCTCTGTGGCTTGGGATTTGAGCTGCTGGCCACCATTACCTGAAAGCTGGATAAGAGATTCTGGGCTTTTGTATATAGGGCTTAGTGGTTATTATGATTGGTTAGCAGAGAGGAAAGCAGTCATCGCTGAAAGTTTGCATCTCTTGTTGACTCACTGTTCAGTAGGATATTATGTGTGTCCATGTTATGGTGGCAATGCATTTACACATTTTATATTGGGTTATCTGGGCCACCATGTCATTCATGAGGAGCTCCTGGTACTTGCTGTCCACCTCTAGAGAGTAGAAACCCATGCTTACCAGCTGCCTAATGACTGGGGGTGGGGAGTGGAGGTAATTGGAGTCATTTTGGGGATGAGGTTGTTCCAAGAGGTCACATATGGTGATGGAGGTTCAAACCAAGTTAATCCTCTGTGGTAGACTCAATAATTTAAAACCCAAACCAGAAAATCCACTCTAATCCAGGGCATTGTTGATGATTGACCAGCCAATATGGTTAAAATATCTATTTCCATTCCTTCTCACTAGATGGGTGAAACTTTCTGAGACCCCACGCCATTGGCCAGGCCTTGCACACAACGGGCAGCTTATTGCAAACTTCCAGGTGCACAGCCTATGATTTTTTGCCCACTGCTTTCAATGGACAGAGACTGATGAGCTGTGCACCTGTGATTTCTTTGTCAAGCCACCTGCTCCGTGTACATCCCGGTAACGTGAGGTGTTGGAAAGTTTCACTCGACATCTCAATAACTTGAATATTTTATAATCATGATGCCCAGTTTACCTTTGGAATGAAATGATCAAATCATAATCCATTTTCTTTCTTCAGTGCTCACATTACGCTATCAAAGAAATAACTCAAACCTTCAGAATGACATGATTCCATTTATCAAGGCAGGACTTGTTTACATCATACCTCCCTCATGACGCACAATGTGACAAAGAAGTTGCAGCATTGAAAATGAGATAAACAACATCAGATTCAAGATAGGGAAAAAACAACATCAAGGCAGCTCTTGTTCATTTTTACCATAACATTGATAGAGTTACAAGAAGAAGAATACATATTGTACGCAGCAAGAATTTAATATCAAAGTGTTAATGCTGTAGCCTGTCAACGAAGATCAGTAATGACCTCAGTTTGAAAGAAATGAAGGGGAAAAAAACACCGAAAGCATACTTCAAGCAAGGCATTTATTTGTAATGACTGCAGAAAGACTTGTACATCCAACAGAATCATACTTCTGAATTTCTCTGGCATTCAATTACTTATTCTTTACATTTTTTTTCTGTCTGTAAAAAATGTTCAGGGCACAATACTCCATTTAATAACCTGTGTTTCTAATAATACATCTTGCTGGTGTGTGAAATGAGTTCTTTGACCTTATAAGTGAAATGCTTAGAAAATGTCAGCTTTATTTAAAGTAGTTAAATGTCATTTGTTTAAAATATGATTAGCATGCAGATCATATTTTTAAATTTGCAATCTTTAATTATGGTGTGTGGTTGCTGAAATAATCTGTAGAGTTCCCAGTTGTTTGCCATATTCTAATCTGCATCCCAGTGAAATGTATCAGGCTTGTGTAAGGGTATCATAATTTAAAGGTTGGGTTCCAGTTCCTGAACAGAATTGTGGAACCTGAAAAGAAAAAAAGACCAAGAGCAAACATATTCTGTACAGCAAAATTGCAAGAACCACTGCACAGTCATATCACAAAGAACATAAGAAATAGGAGCAGGAGTAGGCCATTCGGCCCCTCGAGCCTGCTCCGCCATTCAATAAGATCATGATTGATCTGATCTTGGCCTCAACTCCACTTTCGTACCCATTCCACATAACCCTTAATTCCCCTTGTTGAATCCATGATTCTTAAAGTATGATGTTTTCCAATAACTAGATGGAGGCTGTAAATTAACAATCAACAGGTGTTTACTGGAGGAGGGTAGCCTAAAGACTAACAGTACAGAGGCATGCTCAAGGCTTATATACAGGTGTGGTCACTGCCAGTACTACAGTATACAGGAGCTGTAAAAGTAGTTCTCGCTTAAAGGTACATACACTACAATTCCTCCCCTTTTAGATTAACAGTACCCATAACATTCAAATAACAGTTAACACTTTAACATGCACATTAAACTGAAATAGTCCATTTATAGATTCAGTCTTTGGGGCGGCTTCCTGATCCTTTCTGGATAGCGCCTTTTCTGAGGTTCTTGTTCTTTGTGCGGAGGCGATTCTGGCCCCCTTTCGTCGGTTAGTTCATCAATTTCCGCTGCTACTGTTTCTGAGGTAGATGCTACCGGTATATCGGGTTCATCCCCAGGTACGTGAGACATGGGGTTGACTCGTTCCTGTGACGCTAGGATCTGGTCGACGTGGCATCTCACAATGTTCTCCCCGACATCCACTGTGTACATTAGTGGCCCCTGCCGTGTGCATATCATTCCGGGTTGCCATTTCTCTGTTCGGTAGTCACGGGCCAAGACTGGTTGTCCTACATTGAAGCTGCTTGTCGGCTTCTCATTGATGTGCTGAATTGCTTATCCTCAACATTCCTTCGCACATTTGGTCTGAGCAAATCCAGACGAGATCTCAACCTTCGGTTAAAGAACACCATGGCCGGGGTCTGGTTGGTAACTGCATGTGTCGCATTTCTGTAGGCTAACAGGAAATTGTCCACCTTATGCTGTAGTGGAACGTCATCGTCGCACATGGCTCTTACTGCCTTTTTAAAGGTTTGTACGAAACTCTCAGCCAATCCATTTGTGGCTGGATGATACGGGGCGGATGTGTAATGCCTTACCCCATTCCTTCTCATAAATTTATGAAAATCGTCGGACACAAACTGTGGTCCGTTATCAGAGCAAATCTGCTCTGGCAAGCTGTTCCTGGCAAATATGGTTCGTAGGACTGCCGTCGTTTTCTCTGCAGTGGTGGAGGACATTTTGATCACTTCAGGCCATTTTGAGTGCGCATCCACTGCTATTAAGAACATTGAGTCCATGAATGGACCAGCAAAATCAATATGCACCCATTGCCATGGCAAGGAGCGCCACTCCCATGGGTGTAGGGGGGCATGTGGTGGTGCATTTTGGACCTTCTGGCATCCTGAGCAGCTCTTTGTTAGGTCCTCGATTTGTTGATTGATCCCCGGCCACCACACATAAGCCTAGCAAGGCTTTTCATTTTCACCCCTCCCAGATGGCCTTCGTGAAGCTCATTGAGCACTCTCTCCCTTAACTTGGGTGGAATTACCATTCGGGATCCACACATCACTGTCCCTTGGCATACTGACAGCTGTTCTCTTCTGGATGAGAATGCTGGCAACAATGAGTCACCATGTGTTGGCCATCCCTTCACCGTCAAATCATATACCCGAGACAGTGTCGGATCATTTCGGGTCTCCTTCTCTATATCCGCGTTAATTACTGGCAAGCATTCAATTATCGACGAATAAAATATTTTGATAGGGTCCACTGCTGGTGCTTCCTCCGCAGTAGGCAGTGGCAGGCGTGATAGCCCATCAGCGTTTCCATGCTGTTTCGTGCCCTTATATTCTATTTCATATTGGTTTGCCCCTAGAAGAAGGGACCATCTTTGTAGCCGTTGTGCAGTCATCACCGAAACGCCCTTCTTTGGATTAAAGATGGAGACAAGTGGTTGGTGGTCAGTCAGCAAGGTGAACTTCTGCCCATGCAGATAGTGGTTGAATTTTTTTACTCCCCATACGAGGCTGAGGGCCTCCCTGTCAATCTGGGCATAGTTGCGCTCGGCTGAGGATAGTGACCGAGATGCAAAGGCTACTGGCCTCTCCAACCCATCTGGGAATTTGTGCGATAGCACCGCTCCAATACCATAGGGTGATGCATCACACGCCAACCGAATTGATAGTGCTGGGTTGAAATGGGCCAACACCTCTTTTGATGTGATCAATTCTTTGCACTTCTGGCGGGCTCAACAAGGTCAATCAAGTTAAAATCACGTGGATTGGCCGCATCTCGATGGAGGTGGGACTACAATCCTGAAAGTTGTAGTCCCGCCTCCTTCCCAACTTCTGAATGAAAATCACCCCCTTTGTATATTCCTCACAACTTGCTTTCCTACCTATCTTTGTCTCGTCAGCAAATTTGGCTACAGAACACTCGGTCCCTTCATCCAAGTCATTAATATAGATTGTAAATAGTTGAGGCCCCAGCACTGATCCCTGTGGCACCCCACTAGTTACAGTTTGCCAGCCTGAATATTACCCATTTATCCCAACTCTGTTTTCTGTTAGCCAATCCTCTATCCATGCTATTTAATATATTACCCCCAACACTGTGAGCTCTTATCTTGTGCAGTAACCTTTTATGTGGCACCTTATCGAATGCCTTCTGGAAATCCAAATACACAACACCCACTGGTTCCCCTTTAACCACCCTGCTCATTACATCCTCAAAGAATTCTAATAAATTTGTTAGACATGATTTTCCTTTCATAAAACCATGTTGACTCTACTTGATTGTGTTATGATTTTCTAAATGTATTGCTACTACTAATAATGGATTCCAGCATTTTCCCAATGACAGATGTTAAGATAACTGGCCTATAGTTTCCTGCTTTCTGTCTCCCTCCTTTCTTGAATAGGGGTGTTACATTTGTGGTTTTCCAATCCGCTGGGACCATTCCAGAATCCAGGGAATTTTGGTAGATTACAACCAATGCATCCACTATCTCTGCAGCCATTTCTTTTAAGACACTAGGATGCAGGCCATCAGATCCAGTGGACTTGTCAGCCTTTAGTCCCATTAGTTTGCACTCTTTTTCATGAAAATCTATCTGTCTCTGCAACTGATATTCTGATCTTTGTTAGTCTTGGTGAAAATGTGCTGGAATGTAGGTAAAACATACAGATAGACTATTTAATGAAATTTAGCAGGAGATGATTATTCCTACCCCTGAATTGAATGGATTTGCAAACATAAGTGAAAAATCATAAGAAGGTGATCTGTCCTTGCTAAGGTCATTTATGAAGCAATCGTATAACATTCTATTGGTACAGTCAACTCAAAAAGTGACCATTTTGCTTTAGGTCACATGTGGGGCTGGATTTTACCTGCCGAGACGAGTTGGAGGCGGGACTGCTGCCTTCTGGGTTCTAGTCCTGCCCCCAGCGACGTCCGATGCACAGACGCTATTTTCCCCTGATTGGCCTTGTTAAGCCCGCCCTGCAGGCTTGCCGGCCAATTAAGGGAAAGCCAGTGTCAGATGACGTCAGTTGATGACACTTCATCTGCCAATTTTCTTAAGGGGACATGTAGCATTTAATTTTGACTGATGATTTGTCAGTGTTTGACAGCATTGAGGTGCTGTCAAACACTGACAATCACTGGACAAAGGTGAGCCCTTGCAACCAGGCTCTCCAATGAACTCTCTCCTTAGGGTAAAACAGATGGCAGTTGCAGGTGAGGTTAGAGAAGCGATCTGTCACTTCTCCCAATGAGGTGAGGCCACACAAACACTTCAAAGCTTGTCACCTACAGAAAAATCTAAACACATTAAGAATGACTTTCCCAACATCTCCTTATCTCTGATACTCACCAGTGTACCATTGGATCCTTCACACCACTTCTGCAGCTGTCATTTATACACAAACATAACAACAGACCCACAGCACACCTCACTTACCCTGGCGGCGTTCCCCGACGTGAGGAAGCCCGCAGCAGAAGTCTCAAAATGGGAAAAAGCCACTTAACTGCCTGTTAACTACCTGCTAACAGGCAGTTAAGTGGCTATAATCCTCTTCCCGCAGCCAGGAGTCGGGTCCCTGCGCAAGTCCCCGCTCCCATTCTTTGATTTTGCCAGCAGTCCCACCTCCAAACTTGCCTCCTCAGGGCTGGTAAAATCCAGCCCGTGGTATTCATAAATTTCATGAAGGGGAAGATTCTGATACCTCATAATAGATATAGACAGAGGCCTATGAACAGCTCAAAGAATTACTTTATGAGCCGAGTGCATAATGGAGGAAGAAGAGGAAAACAAAACTAAAACAGCCTCACCGGTCCCTGAACTCCATCTAACTGAAACATATTCAGAAATTTGCTGTCTGTATCCACTAACTTACATCCATCACCTCCATTCTAGCTGATCTCCATTGCTTCCCCAGTAGATCACTGACTTTTAATTCCTTGTCCTCATTCCACGGCCTCACTCCACCTTATCTCTCTCATCTTCCCTAACCTCATGTTCCTGCTTGCAACTTTAGTCTACTTTGTGTACCACCCTCTCTCTGATCCATTATCAATAGCAGAACCTTCAGCCATCTAGCTCTCACAATCTGGAATTCTCTTCCTAATTTTCTCTGCCTTGCTACATTTCTCCCCAACTTCAAATACCTCCTTAAATGTACCACATCTTAGAATCATAGATGTTTATGGCACAGAAGGAGGCCATTCAGCCCATCATGTCTGTGCCAGCCAAAAAAGAGCTATCCAGCCGAATCCTACTTTCCAGCTCTTGGTCCGTAGCCTTGTAGATTATGACACTTCAAGTGCATATCCAAGTACTTCTTAAATGCGATGAGGGTTTCTGTCTCAACCATCCTTTCAGACAGTAAATTGCAGACCCCCACCACCCTATGGGTGAAAAAAGTTTCCTTCAACTCCCCTCTAGTCCTTCTACCAATTACTTTAAATCTATGCCCCCTGGTTATTGACCTCTCTGCTAAGGGAAATATGTTCTTCTTATCCCCTCTATCTAGGCCCCTCATAATTTTATACACCTCAATTAAGTCTCCCCTCAGTTTCCTCTGTTCTAAAGAAAACAACCCCAACTTATCCAATCTTTCCTCATAGCTGAAATTCTCCACTCCTGGCAACATCCTTGTAAGTCTCCTCTGTACCCTCTCTTGTGCAATCACATCTTTCCTTTAATGTGGTGACCAGAATCTGTACGCAGTACTCTAGCTGTGGCCTAATTGGTGTTTTATACAGTTCTAGTGTAACCTCCCTGCTCTTACATTCTATGCCTTGGCTAATAAAGGCAAGTATCCCGTATGCCTTCTTAACCACCTTATCCTGCTACCTTCAGGGATCTGTGGACATGCACTCCAAGGACCCTCTGTTCCTCTATGCTTCTCAGTGTTCTACTATTTATTGTGTATTCCTTTGCCTTGTTAGCCCTCCCCAAATGCATTACCTCACTTCTCTGGATTGAATTCCAATTGCCACGTTTCTGCCCACCTGACCAGTCCATTGATATCTTCCTGCAGTCTATAGCTTTCTTCCTCACTATCAACCACACGGCCAATTTTTGCATCATCAGCAAACTTCTCAATCATGCCCCCTACACTGAAGTCTAAATCATTGATATATACCACAAAAAGCAAGTGACTTAGTACAGAACCCTGCAGAACCCCACTGGAGAAAGCCTTCCTGTCACAGAAACAACTGTCGACCATTACTCTTTGCTTCCTGCCGGTGAGCCAATTTTGGATCCAACTTGCCACCTTCCCTTGGATCCCATGGGCTTTTACTTTTCTGACCAGTCTGCCATGTGGGAACTTGATAAAAGCCTTGCTAAAGTCCATGTGGACTACATCAATCTTCCCTGGCTCCTTTCCATACTTGTGCTTGGGTCCAGCCCTACATCTGGAGCACCTTGGGATAATTCTGTTGTATTAATGGGCCAATATAAACGCTAGCTGTTGTTGCAAATTAAATAAAAAGGGTTAATTAAGCTAGTTAGCACAGTGATAACAGTTCTATTCAAAAGCAGGTTGCCAGCAATGCTGGATTTAAAAGTTTATGTAGGGTATTCAAAACAGAAAATGTATTTTGTTTGGACGTGACCCAGAAATGTTTTATGTTTGACAAAATTTGGTCCATTTTCCAACATTGTGAAGGGTGAGGGAAGCTTATTTTCTCACCAGCTATTCTGAGTTCTTGCCTTTGAACTTCACAGTATCCAGGCTTCAAACCCATAGATTAAGGCTTCAAACACTGATACCTAAATACTGAATACAATTTATTCAATTTAAGAATTTTGTATCTTAGATTAAAGATCAAAAATTGGCTTCATTTTGTACACTCAACAATTGATTTTGTTGGAAAAGGAGGAAATTTTAACTCCCGGTGGGAAGCAGGCGGGATATAGACTGCTGGGCTTCATTTACATCCTGCTGGCTGGATGTCCGCCAGCATTCAGGTACTTTGTGGGGGGTGGGGTGGGGTGTGGGGGTGTTGGTGGGTTTGGAAGGGTCTTGCAGGTGGAAACGGGGGTGATGGGGAAAGTGGATGGTGGAGGAGCCCAAGGAAACCAAAAGTTTCCTTGTGCAGCCCAAAGGAGCACTTCTGCCCCTCCTGGCCCCACAAAGATTAGTTTAAAACTTGCTTTCTACAGCTTCTTCCGCTACAGATTTTAATGAGCTGGGCCCCCGCAGCAGCCATTCTATTCAGTAAGCTGTAAGATTTACAATTTTCCCACATTCTCCCAAGGTTATTAATAAAAGGGACCCTATGGACATTTTAAAAAGGGTACCCAAAGATGGCGTCCACACCTCGTGACCAAAAGCCTGTAAGATTTTAAAAGCTTGGACTCGGCAGCTCACAAGCAGCTTTGGGAAATCGAAACTTAAAATGCAGTTTCTGTGAAAAGGACTTTGTGTTTTGAAAGCCAGACAGCAAACATGGAATATGCATTACGCCAGATCGTAGAGAGATCAAAACCAGGTAGGCCTATACTTGAGGCCATTAGGTTGTCTGCATAAATAATCGGAAACAGCTTATGGGAGCCATCAAGGCTGGACAGGCCAATCAAAATGCATTAATGACAATACAGCCCGGACATCAGGCCATTAGGTGCGATAAACGGCCATCTAAAACCAGTTAACTTAGATTGCTTTAATAATTTAAAACAGCCCGCCAAAATTGAAACAATGAACTAACCTGATTTGGCGCGCAGATAAGGGGCCATCGAAAAGAGTATAACTGTAGGCCCTTAGTACCAATCGCGGGGGTGGGCTCTTCTCTCTGGTCGCTCTGCTTTCGTCAGGCTTGGGGCTGCTGCCGCTCGTACTCATAGCCTGGCCTCGTGGCGGGTTTCTCCTCGCTCCCCGCAGTAAGATTCCAGCAGTCAAGGACATCCATACCAACAGCAGGGGAGGGGAACGAGACCCAAGTCCATAGCCATCCAGGGCACGCAAGCCGCAAATAGGGGCGAGACGAAACTGAGCAGGTAGCCCAGGGCTTGTATAGTAGCTATACATGACAAGACGAGTCGAGACGAAGAGTAGGGTAGACCCGACAAAGAGCAGAGAAGGGCAGCAGAAGACGTATTAATTAAAAAACCCGAGCGCCAAGTTATAAGCTGACGCTCGGGGAAGAAAGTATCTGAGGACAGTGAGACTAAGTTGGTTGGGTGAACCCTGCAATTAAGCTAGCGCTTGGGGGCAAGCCTCTCATTGAACATTGCGAATAAACGCAGGTGTCCACGCCATGACGAATATGTTGGTGTTCTAAGCTTGGGTAGTAAAACCTAAGCAGTAAAAACTGCTAATCGTCTCTTTGACGTAGCATTACCGCCGACGACCGCCCGAGGGAGAAGAAGAGAACCCATCGTGACGAGATGACGATGGCAGCTGAGGAGAAGAAAGGTGTGTCACAGCAGCAGCTCCAGCACCGCAACCTGAGACCACATGGCGACGGGGTACCTAAAGGGACAAAAGACCAAGGCCTAGAAATTGAGTTGGCGCCGCGCCAGGGCTTTAGCGCCGGAAATTTAGCGCCGGCGCTAAGTCCCCCTGCGCGCGCCAAAAATTCAGTAGCGCCGCGCCCAGACGGCTGCCGGCGCTACTGGCGGGCGTGAGCGCCTCCCAATGGGCGCTGACTGCCACATTGCGGCGCTAATCTGGCGCTGCGGGACCCGATGCGGTGCGGCAGGCTGGGGAAGTGCAGGCCTCCTCCTTCAGTTAAGGAGGAGCTGCCTGCACCCGCCCGCTGTCCGTTCAAATATTGAAAAAAATGAGCCCGGCACCTCGGACAAGTGCCGGGCTTGCAGGCCAGACGCATCTGTTCCGCGGGGGGGGCGGTGGAGGAGTCCGGGGAGGGAGGTGCGGGCAGGCGGCCGGCGGGAAAGCGGCCGGCCGCCGCGCGACCTTAATGCGCCGGCGCTAACTCGGGGAAGACTCGGTTGAAAAAATCTTAGTTGCGGCTGCCACGGGCGAGGCGGCCGCAACTCAATTTCGGCGCTGGGGCCCGTCACCACGGCAGCCGGGACGCTGCGCACACCGATGACGTCATCGGTGCCGGCGCAGCGCAACCGGTCTACCGCCGATTCTAGGGCCCCAGGGAATTTCTAAACTGGCCATAACTCCAGCGCTAGGCCCTCTAGCGCCTCAAATGCGGCGCTAAGGCTACTCAATTTCTAGGCCCAAACCTCAAAACCCTCATCCGTTAAAACAGCTGACTTTGCTTTGGATTGGTGAGCATGAATTCTGGCCCCTCATAGCTTAATCTAGTTATGTGTAGGGGTGGGATAAGGATTAAAGGGATTGTTAAAGTAATTGTTTTTCCCTCGATGTGCCGTGTGTTCCCCATTCCCTGTATAAGTATAGTTATTTTGTATTTGCCTGTATTTTATACTAGTGACTTCTCATAAGACTGTTTTAATTTCTGTTTTAATAAAGTCTTGGTTTTCTTACACCAAACCACTTGTCTACTCCAGTCTTTCTGTATCGCCGCCTGTACCTAAGTCCAGTGTCTAGAACCCAGGGGCGTGGGAGCGATTCGAACCGCTCACCAAAAGTCAGGGGCATAACTGACTGGGCGCACGCCCCACCCGCCACCCCCTACAAAGCCATTAAAATACCCATCGGGGTCTTGTGTATGTCATAGGACCCCAATTAGTATGGCACTGATGCATCCTGGAAACTAGGTACGTTAAATCACCAGACTTAAACCCCAATTTTAACTCCCATTAATATCCCTTGAACAACATGACTAAAAACAGATCATCTGGTCATTATCTCATTGCTGCTTGTGGGACCTTGCTGTGTACAAATTGGCTGTTGCATTTCCTACATTACAACAGTGACTATATTTAAAAAGTACTTAATTGGCTGTAAAGCACTTTGGGACATCCTGAGGTCATGAAAGGCACCATATAAATGCAAGTGCTTACTTTTTCTTTATTGCTAAGATAGTCTTAAATTTAAATATAAAACTAAAATATCCATGTTGTCCCATATACATGGTGCCTCTGCATTGCTATTAGAATCAAGGCCTAGGGTTTTAGCAAATAGTTGATATATTTTATTATTCATTTACAAAGCTGTGGTTAATATCTTTATAGAATTGTGCAGAAGAAATTGCTTCAGTAACCAGATAAAATCCAGTGGACTGTTTAAATGTTTTACCGGTGCTGTTCATTGGCTGCACGCATCAGCAGGGGGCCCAGGAAGTGAGTGCCTAACACTGCTTAAAGAAAGCCTGCACCTCTTAAAGGGGAGGTGCATTGTGGCTGGAATAGTTGGTGGGAATCCTTTGTGAACTGAACTGTGCTGTCAAAGATTGAAGAATGGCTCAACTTGCGAAAGAGCATGCACCAAGGTTTTCTGATTATGCACTGGAGGCCTTGGTGGAAGAGGTGGCATAGAGGAGAGATGTCCAGTATTGGCATGAAGCAGAAGGCCCTCCAGACATGTGCTCAGGAGGCAGAGGGAAGAAATATTGGCGGAGGTCAATGCCAGGAGTGTTGCTCCTCGAACATGGATGCAGTGCAGGAAGAAGTTTAATGATCTCACATGAATTATCAAGGTGTGTGACTTCATCTTCAAATGGCATAACCTACCAACTGCACTAATAGCCTCATCCACTGCTCAATTCAACACATCCCCATCACTCACCTACCAATAATCTCTATCAGGTCTCAACCCTAACTTTCATATGGTTGACCTCACCATCACACACTTAGCACAGTTAACATAAGAACATAAGAACATAAGCAGTAGGAGCAGGAGTAGGCCATACGGCCCCTCGGGCCTGCTCCTCCATTCAATAGGATGATGGCTGATCCGAATCTAGACTCACGTCCACTTCCCTGTCCTCTCCCCGTAACCCCTAATTCCCTTATCTGCTAGGAAACTGTCTATCTCCATTTTAAATTTATTTAATGTTGCAGCTTCCACAGCTCTCTGGGGTAGCAAATTCCATAGATTTACTACCCTCTGAGTGAAGAAGTTTCTCCTCATCTCAGTTTTGAAAGGGCAGCCCCTTATTCATAGATTATGTCCCCTAGTTCTAGTCTCACCCATCAGTGCAAACATCCTCCCCGCATCCACCCGATCAAGCCCCCTCACAATCTTATATGTTTCGATAAGATCGCCTCTCATTCTTCTGAACTCCAATGAGTAGAGTCCCAACCTACTCAACCTTTCCTCATACGTCAACCCCCTCATCTCCGGAATCAACCGAGTGAACCTTCTCTGAACCGCCTCGAGAGCAAGTATATCTTTCTTAAATATGGAAACCAAAACTGCACGCAGTATAAGGTGTGGCCTCACCAATACCCTGTATAACTGCAGCAAGACTTCCCTGTTTTTATACTCCATCCCCCTTGCAATAAAAGCCAAGATTCCATTGGCCTTCCTGATCACCTGCTGCACCCGCATACTAACTTTTTGTGTTTCATGCACCAGGACCCCCAGATCCCTTTTTACTGCAGCACTTTGCAGTTTCTCTCCATTTAGATAATAACTTGCTCTTTGATTTTTTCTGCCAAAGTGCATAACCTCACACTTTTCAACATTATATTGCATCTGCCAAATCTCTGCCCACTCACTTAGCCTGTCTATGTCCTTTTGCAGGTTTTTTATGTCATCCTCACTCATTGCTTTCCCTCCCATCTTTGTATCGTCGGCAAACTTGGATATGTTGTACTCGGTCCCTTCCTCCAAATCGTTAATATAGATTGTAAAGAGTTGGGGTCCCAGCACTGACCCCTGCGGAACACCACTAGTTACTGATTGACAGCCCGAGAATGAACCATTTATCCCAACTCTTTGTTTTCTGTTAGATAGCCAATCTTCCACCCATGCCAGTATATTACCCCCAATCCTGTGATTTCTTATCTTGATCAGTAATCTTTTGTGTGGAACCTTGTCAAATGCCTTTTGGAAGTCCAAATACACTACATCCACTGGTTCCCCTTTATCCACCCTGTATGTTACATCCTCAAAGAATTCGAGCAAATTTGTCAAACATGACTTCCCCTTCATAAAACCATGCTGACTCTGTCCTATTAAATTATGTTTATGCAAATGCTCTGTTACTGTTTCCTTAATAATGGACTCCAACATTTTGCCAACCACAGATGTTAGGCTAACTGGTCTATAGTTTCCAGCTTTTTGTCTACTTCCCTTCTTAAATAAGCGTGTTACATTAGCAGTTTTCCAATCTGCCGGGACCTTTCCAGAGTCCAGGGAGTTCTGGAAAATAATCACCAATGCATCCACAATCCCTACCGCCACTTCTCTCAAGACCCTAGGATGTAGGCCATCAGGTCCGGGGGATTTATCCGCCTTAAGTCCCATTATTTTACTGAGTACCATCTCCTTAGTGATTTTAATTGTTTTTAGCTCCTCCCCACCCCCCCCATTGCCCCCTGTTTATCCAGTGTTGGGATATTTTTAGCGTCCTCTACTGTACAGACTGATACAAAATATTTGTTCAGCGTCTTTGCCATCTCCATGTTCCCCACCACTAGTTTTCCGGTCCCATCCTCTAAGGGACCAATGTTCACTTTAGCCACCCTTTTTCTTTTTATATAGCTGTAGAAACTCTTGCTATCTGTTTTTATATTTTTTGCTAGTTTACTTTCATAATCTATCTTCCCTTTCTTAATTAATCTTTTAGTTATTGTTTGCTGGCTTTTAAATGCTTCCCAATCTTCTATCCTCCCACTAGATTTGGCTACTTTATATGCCCTTGTTTTCAGTCGGATACTATCCTTTATTACTTCACTAAGCCACGGATGGCTGTCTTTTCTTTTACTCCCCTTTTTCCTCAGTGGAATATATTTATCTTGAAAGATGTGAAATATCTCCTTGAATGTAGACCACTGCTCTTGTACTGACTTACACTTTAATCTGTTTTCCCAGTCCACTTTAGTCAATTCTACTCTCATACCTTCATAGTCTCCTTTATTTAAGCTCAGTATGCTGGTTTGAGATCCAACTCTCTCACCCTCAAACTGAATTTGGAATTCAACCATAATATGGTCACTCATTCCAAGGGGATCCTTTACTAGGACATTTTTTATTTAATCCTGTTTCATTACACAGGACCAGATCTAAGATTGCCTGTCCCCTGGTTGGTTCAGTTACATACTGCTCAAGGAACCCGTCCCAAATACACTCTATGAACTCTTCCTCAAGGCTGCCATGCCCATTTTGATTAGTCCACTCAATATGAAAGTTAAAATCCCCCATGATTATAGCTGTTCCCTTATTACAAGCCCCAACTATTTCCTGATTTATACTCCGACCAACAGAGTTGCAACTGTTAGGAGGCCTATAGACTACGCCCACCAGTGACTTTTTCCCCTTATTATTCCTTATCTCCACCCAAACTATTTCACTATCCTGATCCTCTGACCCAATATCATTTCTGACTATTGCAGTGATTCCATCCTTGATTAACATAGCAACCCCACCTCCCTTTCCTTCCTGTCTGTCCTTCCTAATTGTCAAATACCCTTGTATGTTTAGTTCCCAGTCATGATTATCTTGCAGCCATGTTTCCGTAATGGCCACCAGATCATATCCATGTGTAGTTATTTGTACCGTCAACTCGTCAATTTTGTTACGAATGCTGAGTGCATTCAGATAAAGAACTTTCAAATATGTTTTCTGACAATTTATTCCTGCTTTTACCCCTTTTACTACTTTACCTTTATCATTATACATTCTGTCCCTTCCTGACATGCTCTGGTTTTTAATTCCCCCACTGCTACCTTGCTCTATTGCCTTCTCCGTTGTCATTTTTATTTTTCGCTCTCTTAAAACCTCCCCCCCACTAATTAGTTTCAAGCCCTCTCTACAGCCCTAGTTATTCGATTCGCCAGGACTCTAGTCCCAGCACTGGCCAAGTGAAGTCTGTAGTGTATGTACCCGTCTACCTTTAAGGGAACTATTGAATGTAACCGTTCACCTTTAAGAGAACTACTTTAGGTGTGGCACTATTTGTTTGGCTTCTGTATACTGTAATACCGATAGTGACCACACCAGTATATAAGTGTTGTGGCAGGATTGCTGGGGCAGATTCGCCCTGACCTTCGAATAGTAAAGACCTGTTTGTTTGTTACTCCTGAAGTCTGTGTCGTTATTAACCGTACAACCCACAGACTTTACAGTGGCGACGAGTCCGATCGTACCCTGCGGCAAGACTACCAAAGCAACGAAGAGCGTCGAAGAGAGGCAACCGCCCTCGTCACGCTGCTGAAAGAAAACACGAGGCTGCAGCAGGAGGAAGGAGGAAGACTTTAGCAATAAAAGCTTCCATCTGCAACAGGCACTGACTACCCTTCTGCCACGGTGCGGAGTGAGCCGATCAGCTGGAAACAAGGTGGCCGCGGAGACTGTGAGTAGGGGAAGGTGTAGAGAATATCCGGAGGATAAGGGCTGTGCACTCGACCACGGTCGAGGGGGAACGGAGCCGGTCAGAAAGTCGGGTCCAACGGCGTCGTGAGACAGTCGGACCTCGATCGGCGGGAAAAGCAGGGCAGCGACCGCAGCCATGAAGCGCTGAGACTGGGAGTAGGCGCGGGAAGAGAAACCCAGCTGCAGCCAGGGAGGGAAACACCGGTCTGCGAGAGGGCTGGGAGGTGAACAGGAACCGTGCGGGTGGGAGAGAGAGACAGAGCCGAGCAAGGGCAGAGAGACTGCGCGAGAGCCAGTCCAGCGGCTGAGCTGTTCTCCACCAACGGGGTACCCAGAGCCGGTAGAACCGAACGTGCGGGAGAGGGAGAGACAGAGCCGAGCAAGGGGAGAGAGACTGTGCGAGAGCCAGTCCAGCGGCTGAACTGTTCTCCACCAACGGGGTACCCAGGGCCGGTGATGCGCGATCAATTACTCATAAAAGACTGAGAGTTAGAAGAGTAACTAAAGGCTTTTATTAACAACAGAATGGAGGTCTGCCTCGAGTGGTCGACCGGTCCAGGATACGAAGGGCTGGGGAGCAGTCACCTTTATACTAGGACCTGTGGGAGGAGTCAGCCGAGGCATGTCCAGGCATGTACACAGTGGAATACAAACAGGACAAACAGGAATACAAACAGTGGTTTACCACAGCCGGTAGAACCGAACGTGCGGGAGAGAGAGCGACAGAGCCGGGTACGGAGAGAGAGACTGCGCGAGAGCCAGTCCAGCGGCTGAACTGTCCTCCGTTAACGGGGTGTACCCAGCGCCGGTAGAGCCGTGCGGGCGGGAGGAAAAGACAGAGCCGAGTAAGGGGAGCTGTGCGAGAGCCAGCCCAGTGGCTGAACCTGTCCGCTGTGGGGAAAGTGTGCCCCTTCCACCAGGAAGAAACGCGGGAAGCCGCCATTAGGCGGAGGAGACGACAGAAGCGGGAAACCGCCATTGAAGTGGGCGGGGAGAGAAAGGAAGAGCGGGAAACCGCCATTTTTGCGGGAAAACCGCCATCTTAACTGACATACCGCCATTGAAGTGCGCGGGGAGAGAAGGAAAGAGCGGGAAACCGCCGATTTCGCGGGAAAACCGCCATCTTAGAAATAAACAAATAAATAAGAATACTTAAAGAAATACTGGTGCTGCTCCCAAGGGAAGAAAGATGCCTTAGCGAGGGAATATTAACGACTTTAATTCTGAAATAGAAGACTGGGCCACGTACGTGGAACGCATAGAGATCTATTGCGAAGCCAACAAAATAGAGGAAGACGACAAGGCGATAACATTGCTAAACTCGATGGGGGCAAAAACATACGGGCTCTTGAAGCATCTAATAGCACCAGATAAACCAGCGGATCAGACCTTCGAAGAGATTGTGGCTGTGCTGAAGGACCACTTGAACCCCACACCGTTGATGCTGGCTGAACGATTCAAATTCTACGCAAGAACGCAGAGGAAAGACGAAAGCAATGCGGAGTACTTGGTCGAACTGCGTAGGCTAGCGAAATACTGCCAGTTCGGAGGGAATCTGACAGAAGCACTGCGAGACAAGTTCGTATGCGGATTGTCCAAAGAAGGGACGCAGAAGCGACTACTGGAAGAGAACGACCTCACACTGGACAGGGCTGTCCTTATAGCTGCATCGCACGAAGCCGCAGCGAAAGGAATGGCGGAAATGCAACTGAAGGCGGCGGCACTCGGGGTGGACCAAATTACTTCAAGCACAACAAAATGCTGCCGTTGTGGGAAGACAACGCATGACCAGAATCAATGCTGGTTTAAGAACCAAGAGTGTAGGAAATGTGGCAAACTGGGTCACATCGCGAAGGTATGCCGGTCAGGGAAGAAGACCAACATTCAAAGGAAGCCACCACAAGAAAAGTACAACAAGGTACACAAGGTGGCTGAGAAGAGTTCAGACGAACAGAATTCAGACTCAGACCCAAACAACCAGGAGCTGGGTAGTCTGAGAATCCACAATGTGGGTAAAGAAACGGATCTACAAACCATCTGGGTCATACTAAAAATAGCTGGAGTCCAAGTAAGGATGGAGCTGGACACTGGATCAGCTCTATCAGTCATCAACCGAAGGGACTACCACCGGCTATTCTCTCACATACCTTTAAGAAATACCAAGTTCGTATTACAGACATACACGGGGCATAACGTATACCCCATGGGGAAAATAAGAGTCAAGGTGAGAGATAGGGGTAAAGAACACTCAAGAATGAACTTGTACGTATTACCTGAAGGAGGACCACCACTTCTAGGACGGGAGTGGATTAAGAAAATAGATATGGAATGGCACTACCTAAAAGCCATAATGAGGGAGGACTCGGTGCAAGCTATCAGCTCAGATTCTGAAATGGATGACGATAAGACCAATTCAAATATGGAAGACAAGGCTAAAAGGGACTTGCCGACGATGGGGAAGGAAACGAAGACATGCAGAAGGACTTATGTTACCAAGAAGAATAAAGCTGCAGAGCAGAACTCCAGGTTGACAGAGAATTCTGAGCCTGTTCAAGCAAAGGATTCATCCACGATGGAAGAACACCGAGTTCGGACTCAAACTTATGTCAAATTACGACAACAATTAGAACAGTTGAGTGACCGTCTCGTACAAGAGATGAAAAATATGGAAAAGTTCTGGGACACCGAATGGGAGAACCTGGAAAGACAACAGAGACAGCTAGCTCAAGCAGAGAGCGACCATAGAGCCATCGTGGCCAAATACCAATCACATTCCCCTGATGCTGTTCAGGAACTAGAATATTTACAGAACGAACCAAAGGAAGAGGAATCTTCAGGAAGCCAGGATTTTATCCCAGTTCATCTCTACGACTCGTTGCAAGCAGAGTGTAACAAGTTGAAAGAACAGTATGAACAGGCCCAGACTACAATCCTGGAAGGGGTTAACTCGGCAACCTCCGAAAAGCTAGTTTTAGTGAAAGCATCTGAACAGCTAAAGGTTGAACATGAGCGAGAATTACAAAGGCTGCAGGAAATGTTTGATGAGCTCCAGGCCAAGACAGACGCATCGGTAGAGATTCCATCCATCGATGAAAAATTAGAGGTGGAAGACATAGCAGAACATGAAATTCAAGATGTCCAAGAACTCATTAAATTATTGAAGGCAACCCAGGACAAATATGAGGCGGCAATGGCCGAGGTTCAACAACTTGAAGGACATATTCAACTAGGAATCCGGGCAGTGGAAGGAAAGGCAGCTGGAAGGATCACAGAGACTGTAGGAATGGCCCCTGAACAGGAGTTAGAGAACATCAAGGCGCAACTTCTTCGAGCGCTTAAAACCAAAGCACCGGAGGAAAGGAAGGTGAAAACTTTGGAGGGAAAGGTGGATGAAATGGAGAAGACTCTAATCCACAGTGTCCCCGTAGAAGAGTTAACGGCCAGCCAACTCTTACACACGCTGAGGGACAAGACTCCAAAATGGGAACACGAGTTTCAGGGTTCAAAGGGAAAGAATTCGGAGCTTCCAAAAGTCACGGAGATAGCTGAGGTGGCAACACAGCTTTTACAAGGATGCCAAAAGTACGCTGAATTGTGTCAAGGGGAACAGAAGGGGGTGGAAACAGATACTCCAGTAGAAGGATTAAATAGCCTGACAACGAAATCCCCGATGGAAGGGAAGGTATTGAACTCACAAATGAGGCCAGTAGTGAAGGAATGGCAGACATCCCCGGAAGAGCGGAATGAATATGAATGTTTGAAGAAGTCTTTTCAAGAAAGATGGTTAGGGAAGGAACCACCGTCGGCTAACGTCCAGATGGATAAGAAGGAAGTAGAAGGGCCTCTCACTGGCCTAACTCAGGACGACCCCGAATATTACCATGACCTGTTGAGTGACACTGAATATTACGAGGATCTGGTCTGCTCAGTTTGTGATGAAAACTCCCAAAGTGCTGAAATCCGGATGAAGCACTTAAGGTCTAAGGAACATAGAGAGTTGGTGGCGCTACAGCTGGCAGCCGAGAAAGGAGCTCCGAGAGTGTCAAAAAGGCAGAAAAGAAAAAGAAGAAGCAGAAGATAATAACTGTCTAAAATATTAGCACTTCTACCATCTCAGGCGGGACACTACGAAAGGAACTAAATTAGTTGAAAAACTGGAAAATATCAAGACAGCCAGTTGGTTGTAAAAGTCCGCACTGCTGGTTCAACAGGACGAAAGTTCAAGCTGTTATGTCAAGAAAAAGGCTATGGAGGAGTCACGCTAGCCATGTGAACCGACTACACCAAAGAGATGTTGTTTGGAACGAGTCAAGATCAGAGACTGAATCTATGAACTGTTTCCGCAGAGACTGAACCTGTGAACTGTTCCCACCAAGATTATATCTGTAAATTGTTTTATATGACATTGACTCCACCGAGATTATATCTGTAATTTGTTTTATAGTAAGTTGAAGATATGTATGTTTAACGGGGACTCTGTAAGTAATAAGCTAAAAAGGGAGGATTGTAGTGTATGTACCCGTCTACCTTTAAGGGAACTATTGAATGTAACCGTTCACCTTTAAGAGAACTACTTTAGGTGTGGCACTATTTGTTTGGCTTCTGTATACTGTAATACCGATAGTGACCACACCAGTATATAAGTGTTGTGGCAGGATTGCTGGGGCAGATTCGCCCTGACCTTCGAATAGTAAAGACCTGTTTGTTTGTTACTCCTGAAGTCTGTGTCGTTATTAACCGTACAACCCACAGACTTTACAAAGTCCGTCCCAACGGAACAGCTCTCTCCTGTCCCAGTACTGATGCCAGTGTCCCAGGAAGCAAAACCCATTTCTCCCAAACCAGGCTTTGAGCCACGCATTTAACTCTCTAATTTTATTTGCCCTAGCCAAATTTGCACGTGGCTCAGGTAGTAATCCAAAGATTATTACCCTTGTGGTTCTGCTTTTTAATTTGGCCCCTAGCTGTTCAAACTCCCTCAGCAGAACCTCCTTCCTTGTTCTATCTATGTCGTTGGCACCAACATGGACCACGACAACTGGATCCTCCCCCTCCCACTCCAAGTTTCTCTCCAGCCCAGAGGAGATGTCCTTAACCCTGGCACTGGGCAGGCAACACAGCCTTCGGGACTCTCGCTCTCGGCTGCAAAGAACTCTATCTATCCCCCTAACGATACTATCCCCTACCACTACAACATTTCTTTTATCTCCCCCCACTTGAATGGCCCCCTGCTCCACGGTGCTGTGGCCGGGTTGCTCATCCTCCCCGCAGTCCCCGTTCTCATCCTCACAGGGAGTAAGAGCCTCAAACCTGTTGGACAAGAGCAAGGGCTGCGGCTCCTCCAACACTACCTCCTGGATCCCCGTACCTGCCTCACTTCTAGTCACACCACCCTGACCCTGGCCACGGACTACATCTGAATTAATTAATCTAATTGGTGTGACTACCTCCTGATACACAGAGTCCAGGTAACTCTCCCCCTCCCTGATGTGTCTCAGTGTTTGAAGCTCGGACTCCAGCTCTTCAACACGGAGCCGGAATTCCTCGAGCAGCCAACACTTACTGCAAATGTGATCACTGTGAGCATCAATGGTGTTCGCCAGCTCCCACATATTGCAGCAGCAACACATCACCTGATCTCCCATTCTATGTAATTAATTCCATTTATTAATATTATTCTTAAATACCCTCTGCCCCGTATCTAGATGATGAATATCGCACCTTATAAACCATAGAGTTTAAGCTTCAAAAGAGAGAAATACTCACCAACCAATCACTTACCCGCTTTCTGGTGACGTCACAATTGGATTACTTTTTACCTCTCTCCTTCCCTCTGAGGTCCGAGACTGGAGATTGGTACGCCTTACCTGGGCTCTGAAGCTTTTTAAGCTTCCCGCTCGCGCCTCCCACCGACACCCGCGGTCTGAGGCCTTACCTAGGTCTCTGAAGCTTTTTCAAGCTTCCCGCTCGCGCCTCCCACTGACACCCGCTCATACTGGCTGCTATTCAACCATGACAGCCACATCACCCATGCATATTGCACAACACTCACAGACACACTTCCCTATTTCTTGCAGGAGAAAGTGGCGTCTAACAGGAGACAGCAGGAATTAACTGGAGAAGGACAAATACGCCTGCATGTTTTACCTCCCATGGAAGAGACAGTGTTTGCCATCATGGGAAGAGGCATAGCCACAGAGGGCGGTGGAGGCTAGTTCATTAAATATATTCAAGAAAGAGTTGGATATATTTCTTGAGGCTAAAGGGATCAAGGGATATGGGGAAAAGGCAGGGACAGGGTACTGAATTTGGATGATCAGCCATGATCACATTGAATGGCGGAGCAGGCTCGAAGGGCCGAATGGCCTACTCCTGCTCCTATCTTCTATGTTTCTATGTTTCTATGTTTTACAGCCGTGGCCACTCTCAGCGCTGAAGCGATTGAGGATGTCCACATACCTAATCCTCCTTCTCTCATTCCACTTCTCCCTCATCCCTCAATCTCTTCTGTTTTACAAGCTGCAGATAGTGTAAGCACGCACTTCTTACTTTCTCCTCTCCCCTCACCACAACCCAACCCTTGTCCCTTTTTCATTTCAAATAGCCAAGAACTGGAACCTGCCCAGTCAGTGGAGGACGAGGAAGAAGACAGTGAAGATGAAGAGACACCTTCACTCGACCTTCAACTCGCAGCCACAAGCTCAAATACTGACACTGCATGTATTTTAGAGACTAGGACAGAGGAGGGATCTACATGTGGTGAGACACAAGTGCACAGGAGTAGGACAGGGGTGGGGGTGGGGAAGGGTAGCACAGGTGCCAGTTGGCTGGAGGGCGAGTGCACACACAAGTTCCACTGCAGTGGAGTCAGATGAGGACTTCGATGGGCCAGGCTACAGAAGAAGTCTGATGGGTGTGCGTAACTAAATGCTTGATGCAATGGAAAGCCTGCCAGAAGGCCTGCGCTCAATCTAAAGGAGCATGGAAGAGTCCAGCACCAACTTGGCACAGAACTTTGTGCAGAGATTGGAGCTCATCCCCTCCAACATGGAGCAGATGACCACCTCCATCAGCACACCTGTGGAACCCAGTATGCAACATATAATGGCCAATGTCTCAGCTTCCCTTGCACAAGCAGCTTCCACCAAAGGTCTGAGTGCTGCTGTGGAAGCTCAGACTGCTGCCATCATGTCTCTGGATACCAGTGTTCAAAGGGGCTTGCTGGATGTCACAGCAGATTACTCGGATTGATGAGGCGCCACCACGGGAGAGTGGCAGTGGCTCCATGGAGTACGAACCTGCTGTCCTCTCACAGGATGACGGCATTTGTCCTCCCACCCCTGCCACTCCACCACTGCCCTTGCTATTGCCTGTCAGTCAATTGATTCTCACCCTCTGCCTCAGAGCCTGCCGCTAGGAACGACAGGTAGAGGAGGTGGTTTGCAGTCGGCTGGGAGCTGGGGAGTGCTATTTAAAGGCATGTGCTTCCTGTTTTTTCATGTTGGTAATCAATTCTGCCTATGCAGGTTGAGAGGGAGCGAGGCGTTTTGATAGATTTAACGGTCTCCAACTTGAAGGAGTTTTGGTCGTCATCAAGACATATCAGGTTCCCATTTCTGTAAACTTTAGTACTACCACATTTAGATGATTTAATGGGGTCTGTACTGGCACGGGGCCTCGCCCTCCAGTTTCACTGTCGGAAGCAGTGGAGGCGGAGATAGAGAGTGGAAAATGTGGCCAGAGGAAGGAGGGCCAACAGGGCTCTGCACAGGAGATCTTATTCTCCTAGGGTATTCCAGGAGCATTTCTTATTTATCCATCTGTCCGAGGAGCAGTGTTTCCAAAGGCTCCGCTTCAGCAAGGAGGTGGTCACAGAGCTCTGCCACCTCCTGCAGCTAGAGCTCCAGCCTCAGCTCAGGACCAGGACATCTCTGTCAGTGGCAGTGAAGTTTACAGTGGATCTCAATTTCTACACCAGCGGCTCCTTCCAGGCTTCAACAGGGGATATTGCAAACATCCCAGTTCGCGGTCCATTTCTGCATCCGGGAGTTCACAAATGCTCTCTACAGAAGGAGAAGGGAGAACATCTTATTCTCCATGACCTGAGATAAACAGCATGAATGTGCATGTGGCTTCGCCATGATAGCGGGCTTCCCTATGGTTCAGGGTGCCATTGACTGCACGCACGTGGCATTGCGGGCACCTAATCAAAATGCAGAGGTTTACCGCAACCACTCTGAACGTGCAGTTGATGTACAACCACAGACAGCGCATCCTCACCATCAATGCCCGCTATCCTGGCAGCAGCCACGATGCATTCATCCTGCGCCAGACTGGTGTCCCAGAACTGCTCCAACCACCACATCAAACTCGCAGCTGGCTCCTCGGGGACAAGGGTATTCCACACTTCACCTGGCTGATTACACCGCTCCGTAACCCCAACACTCCTGCTGAGCTCGCCTACAATGAGAGCCATAGCGCCACTAGGAACCTCATCAAACAGGCGATCGGCATGCTGAAGCAACGGTTCTGGTGTCTTGACCACTCTTCACAACCTCACAATTCTGAGGACCCAGCCATTGCCACCAAGGATTGGTGGACCACCTCAGGAGGAGGAAGAGGGAGAGGATGAGGAGGAGGCAGAGAAGGAGGATGAAGAGGAGGAGGAGCAGCAAAAACGTGCGAGGGAGGTGCTCAATGTTGCTTCTGCAATGGCTGTTCGTGAAAGCCTCATAACACAGCGCTTCTGATGAATGAGAGAGAAAATGGCTTTTGGGCTCAACAACCACATCATTACAGCCATCCCGCAGCCCCTATGAGTGGCTAAAGTTCTAAGGAGAAACATGAGGAAATTTGGAAACTGGGCACAGGAGATTGTGGCGGTAGTGTTTAGCAGCACCGCAAACCTCCAGTTGAATTTCGTGGGTGGCACTAAAATCGCCGCGCAAGGGCGGTAAGTCATTAGCTTCCAATTTACGCCCCCGGAGGCGCTAAAGGGAGGCGCTAGCCAACCAATTTTTCTTCCCTAATTTTGTGTTATAACCTCTTGTGTGGCACCTTATCGAATGCCTTCTGAAAATCCAAGTACACCACATCCACTGGTTCCTCCTTATCCATCCTGCTAGTTACATCTTTAAAAAACTATAACAGATTGGTCAAACACGATTTCCCTTTCATAAAACTATGTTGACTCTGTCTAATAATATTATGATGTTATAAGTGCCCTGTTACCATGTCCCTAATAATAGATTCTAGCATTTTGCCTAATACTGATGTCAGGCTTACTGGCCTACAGTTCCCCGTTTTTTCTCTTTCTCCTGTCTTAAATAGCAGGGTTATGTTTGCTACCTTCCAATCCTTGGGGACTGTTCTAGAATCTAGGGAATTCTGGAAGAATAATACCAGTGCATCCATTATCTCTGCAGCTACCTCTTTGAAAACCCTAGGATGCAGGGCGTCAAGTCCAAGGGATTTGTCGCCACTTAGTCCCATTAATTTCACCAGTACTATGTATTTACTTATACTGATTTCTTTAAGTTCCTCATTCTCTCTAGACCCTTGGTTCCCCATTATTTCCAGAATGTTTTTTGCATCTTCTACCGTGAAGACAGACGCAAAGTATTTGTTTAATGCCTCCATTTCCTTATTGCCCATTATAATTTCTCCTGTCTCTGCCTCTAATGGGCCCATATTTACTTTCACTAATCTCTTCCTATTTACATAGCACTAGAAACATTTACAATCTGTTTTTATGTCTCTTGCTAATTTACTCTCATATTCTTTTTTCTCTTTTGTTATCAATTTCTTGGTCCTCCTTTGCTGAATTCTAAAATCCTCCCAATCCTCAGGCTTACTGCACTTTTTGGCAACAAATACTATCTTTAACTTCTCTTGTTAGCCATGGTTGGACTATTTTTCCTATGGCGAATTTTTGTGCCTTAAAGGAATGTATATTTGTTGTAAATTATGTATTAATTCTTTAAATGCTAGCCATTGCTTGTCTACCATCATACCTTTTAATGTAGTTTCCCAATCTACCTTAGCCAACTCGCCGCACATACCTATGTAGTTTGCTTTGTTTAGATTGAAAAACCTAGTTTTGGATTTAACTAAATTACTTTCAAACACAATATAACATTCTATCATTGAAGTAAAATTTATATTCAGTGTTGTTCTTTTCCAAAACACCAAGAGGCTGTGTATGCAGCATGGAGAGTGAAGTAGTTGACTCAGAGACTAGGGTTCTGAATTTAAATAAAGGAAACTACGATGGTATGAGATGGGAGTTGGCTAGGATGGATTGGGGAGCGGTACTTAAAGGGTTGACGGTGGTTAGGCAATGGCAAACATTTAAAGATAAAATGGATGAACTACAGAATTTGTTCCTCCCTCTTTGGCATAAAAAAAAGGTGACTCAACCGTGGCTGACAAGGGAAATTAGGGATAGCATAAGATCCAATGAGAGGACATATAAATTGGCCAGAAAAAGCAGCAAACCAGAGGATTGGGAGCAGCTTAAGATTCAGCAAAGGAGGAAAAAGGGATTAATTAAGAGGGGGAAAATAAAATATGAGAGAAAGCTTGCAGGGAACATAAAAACTGACTGTAAAAGCTTCTATAGATATGTGAAGAGAAAAAGATTGGTGAAGTCAAGCATAGGTCCCTTGCAGTCAGAATCAGGGGAATTTATAATGAGGAACAAAGAAATGGCAGACCAATTAAATACATACTTTGGTTCTGTCTTCACAAAGGAGGACACAAATAACCCCCCAGAGATGTCGGGGAACATAGGCATAGAAATTCGTTGGGCTGCGCCACCAGTTAGCGCCCAAAGAGGGCACTTAGTGGGTGTAGCGCCATTGGCCATGCCTCCCACGAAATTTAGAGGGGCACTAATGGCGGCGTTAGCCGGTAGCACTGCGCCGCCACCGATGATGTCATGGGTGTGCGCAGCACCCCGCTACCGCCCCGATCGCGATATTTGTTAGCGCCCCCTGCTGTAACGCCGGTCACAATTTGCGACCGGTTCAGGGGGGCATACCTGCGGTGGTAGAGGCGCAAATTAAAGGAGAGGTGCGGGGTGGCCATCTTTGTTGTTGGCCGCCTGCCAGCACCTCGCTGCGCTCCCATCCCCGGCCCCCTAACCACCCCCCTCGCATTGTGCTGGCTGTGTCCCAAGAGCCCGGCACTTCTCCTCGGTGCCGGGCTCTTTTGCCGGCACTCGCGACCTCTGATCATGCTGCAGCAGGCCCCTCCCCTTTAAGAAGGGGAGGAAGGCCTGCAGTACTGCAGCGCGCCGTGCCGCAGTGTGTGGCGCTGTGTCACGTTGCGCTCTGATTTTCAGTTGCAGCGCCCCAAGACGGATGCGTGGCGCCTCCAGTAGCGCCGCGCTTCCGTTTGGGGTGCTCAAACTGAATATCTGGCTGGCGCTCACGGCTACTTCCGGGGTGGTGCTTCCAGCGCCCAGGCGAGACTGGCGCCCCAAATGGGGCGCCACCGAATTCTTAGCCCATAGGGTCTAATGAGAGGGAGGAATTGAATGAAATCAGTATTTGTAGGGAAATGGTGTTAGGGAAATTGACGGGATTTGTTGTGTATGTACCTTTAAGGGAATAACTGGTCTCAGACTGCAGTACCGGCAGTGACCACCCCTGTATAAAAGGCCATAGCAGGGTTCTGTAGTTTCAGTTTCCAGGTTGTCTCCATTCAGTAAAGACTTGTTATAATCAACTCCTGCAGTCCGTGTCTCAATTATACATGGACATAATACTGGTGACGAGTAAGAAACGAACTTACCTGCAACTCGGCAGCACCTCAGACGACGTTATTGAAGGTAGGAGCCAGAAGAAAGAAAAAAAAAAATAATCCAAAGAAACTCGAGAAAAGGGCGTCGACCATGGGCAACCGCCCTCCAAATCATCGAATTGAAAAATTGCAGGAGAGACTGTCGAGAGCCAGGCTTGGTTCTCCAGCCTGTGGTTTCCCAGCTAATCGGGCTGGTGACAGGTAGTGCACTGATCCTTCCTGGGCTGCGGCGGGCTAGAGCTCGATCGGGTGGCTCTGCAATGGGGCCGGGCAGCGAGTCGGGAAGCAAAGAGAGAGAGAGAGGGTGGAGCACACAGGGCGCGGCCGGTGCTTCGAAGCTGGGCAGCGTTCGGACCTAAGAAGAGGGAGGGAAGTGTCCCAGAGGGTCTCCTCCATGATGGGAACGGTTAGTCAATTAACGGAGCAAATATTGAAGCGCGATAGAAAAATAAAAATACCGCAGAGAGCGGCGTTGGCAGCAGCGATCGGGAGGCGCGAAGACCATAGGGCGTCACCATTACAGGATAGTAAAATAAATAAAATCGCCAGCAACAGCGTTGGCAGCAGCGGCAGCGGCGGGAAAGCACGGGAGGCACCATCTTAACTCGGCGGGGAAGAAGGAAAAGTGCGGGAGGCGCCATCTTAGATTTTCAAGATGCCAAAGACTGGTGATATCACTGCCTTCGATAATGCAATAGAAGACTGGACCACGTATGTGGAAAGAGTCGAGGTATATTGCAAGGCAAACGAAATAGCCGATGAGAAAAAGGCATCGGTATTGCTAAATTTAATGGGTGCAAGAACGTACGGCCTATTGCGGGACCTGATTACTCCAGCCAAACCGAAGGTGAAGAGTTTTAACGAAATTGTTGCTATCCTACAGGAACACCTAAATCCTACACCGCTGCTGATAGCAGAAAGATTTATATTCCACAGGAAAAATCAGCATAAAAATGAGAGCAATGCTGATTACCTTATGGAACTACGCAAGCTATCAAAGCACTGCCAGTTCGGAGCAGGACTGGCAGATACCTTACGGGACAAATTTGTCTGTGGACTCCTGAGTGAAGGAACCCAGAACAGGTTACTCTCAGATAAAGAGCTGACGCTAGATAAGGCTTTCAGCGTGGCAGTATGGTATGAAGCAGCAGCAAGGGGAGCTGCGGAAATACAACAAAAGCCACAGGAATACGGCACCCATGAAATGACACGGGGATTTGCAAAATGTTATCGCTGCGGCAGAACTAACCATGACCAGAAGGACTGCTGGTCCAAGGACAAAATATGCAGGCAATGCGGAAAGATGGGACACATTGCACAAGTTTGCAGGCCTGGGAAGAAGACCAACGACAACAAAAAGGCTACTAAGGAACCGTACAGGAAAGTACAAAAGATGACGGACAGTAGTTCCGAAGACCAGATGAGTGATAGTGAATCCGGGAACAAGAGACTAAGCTGTCTCAAACTTCACAGCGTAATCACAAAAGAGGATCACCGAACCATTTGGGTCACCCTCACGATAGCAGGGTCCCAAGTCAAAATGGAATTGGATACAGGATCAGCTCTAACCATCATGAATCGATGAGACTACGAGCGGCTATTCTCACACATACCCTTGAGAGAGACATCCATTGTCTTGAGGATGTATATGGGGCAAAAAGTATACCCCAGAGGAAAAATAAGGGTGCCTGTCGAATACAACGGCAAGAAAATACGGAAATTGTATCTCTACATTCTGCAAGATGGTGGACCACCGTTATTGGGACGTGAATGGATCAGAAAGATAAGTTTAGACTGGCACTCCATTCAGGCACTGACGGTGGCTGGTAAAAAGGATGATGACGTCACTCCTGGACGATTGTCAAAAATCTTAGCTGATGCCAAAGAGGTATTTCAACAAGAACTGGGCACTCTTAAAGGCGTAACCGCCTCGATAAAAATAGAGGAGAATGCAATTCCCAAGTTTTTCAAAGCAAGACCGGTACCATATGCAATTCGCCCAGCCATCAAGGCAGAGCTGGAGAATCTGAAGAATGCAAGCATATTATCTAAGGTAGACTGGAGCGAGTGGGCGATACCCATCATTCCTGTCATGAAAAAAAGTTAAACAATAAGTCTGAGGAGCCAAGGAAGATTCGCATCTGTGGGGACTTCAAGGTGATGGTGAACCCAACCCTTCACACAGTACAATATCCTCTTCCAAGGATAGAAGATATCTTCGCCTCACTATCTGGAGGGAAGCGTTTTACAAAAATTGACCTAGCACAAGCATATTTGCAGAGGGAGGTTGAAGAATCCTCTAGGAAGTATCTCACAATAAACACTCACAAAGGTCTTTACCAGTATAATCGACTGGTATTCGGAGTAGCATCAGCTCCGGCGATATGGCAAAGAGCGATGGAACAAGTCCTGCAAGGGATTCCGGGGACTCAGTGTTACTTGGACGACATCCTAGTGACAGGTGAAGATGAAAGTGAACACCTTGCCAACCTATAGCAGGTGCTCACTAGACTACGTGAACATGGGCTACGAGCCAATCGCCCCAAGTGCGAGTTTTTTAAGAAACAGATATCGTATTGTGGCCACGTGATTGATGAAGAGGGGTTGCATAAGTCCCCTGACAAAATTGAAGCGGGAGTTAAGGCTCCAGCACCTGAAAATGTGTCGCAACTGAGGTCATTCCTCGGATTGGTGAATTACGACCATAAGTTTTTGCCGAATTTGTCCACAATTCTGCATCCACTGAATGGCCTACTATGAACGGGAGTAGCAGGGAAATGGAGCGATGAATGCAAGCGGGCCTTTCAGAAGAGTAAGGACCTAATCACTTCAAGAGAAGTATTGGCTCATTACAACCCATCACTACCGATAAGACTGGCGTGTGATGCGTCTCCCTACGGCATTGGGGCGGTACTGTCACATAAAATCCTTGATGGTTCAGAGAGGCCGATAGCTTTTGCATCACGCTCGTTAACTTCAGCCGAGCGTAACTACACCCAGATTGACAGAGAGGCCCTCAGCCTGGTGTGGGGGGTGAAGAAGTTCAAGCACTACCTGCACGGTCAGAAATTTACTCTACTAACTGATCATCAACCTCTCGTCTCCATTTTCAACCCTCAGAAGGGCGTACCGATAATGACGGCACAACGGCTACAGAGGTGGTCCCTTTTCCTTGGGGCTCACCAATATGACATCGAGTACAAAGGAACTAAACAGCATGGGAATGCTGATGGATTGTCGCGCCTACCGTTGCCGATGGTGGAAGAAGAACTGGCAGTGGATCCAGTGGAGTTATTCCACTCGACTATAGTCGAATGTCTCCCTGTGACGAATGCAAACATAGAAAAGGAAACACGAAATGACCCGACACGCTCCTGGGTCTATGATTTAATGGTGAAGGGATGGCCAGCACATGGCGAACCACTGCTGCCAGCATTCTCGCCGAGAAGACAACAGCTGTCAGTGTGCAGAGGAACCTTGATGTGTGGATCCAGAGTAGTAATTCCACCCAAATTGAAGGTTAGAGTGCTCAATGAGCTTCATGAGGGTCATCAGGGAGGGGTAAAAATGAAGAACTTAGCCAGAGCGTTTGTGTGGTGGCCGGGAATCGATAGAGAAATCGAAGAGATGACCAGGAGCTGTACAGGATGCCAGAAGGTCCAAAACACCCCACCACAAGCCCCTCTACATCCATGGGAGTGGCTCTCATCTCCATGGCAAAGGGTGCACATTGATTTTGCTGGTCCCTTTATGGACTCGATATTTTTAATTGCGGTGGATGCACATTCAAAGTGGCCAGAGGTAATAAAAATGTCCTCAACCACCACAGAAAAAACTATCACAGTCTTACGAACCATATTCGCCAGGACTGGGCTGCCTGAACAGATTTGCTCTGACAATGGACCACAGTTTGTTTCTGAAGAGTTCCGGAGGTTCTTAAAGAACAATGGTGTTAAGCATTACACATCCGCCCCATATCATCCAGCCACTAATGGATTGGCCGAGAGGTTTGTTCAAACATTCAAGAAGGCTATCAAGGCAATGTGTAATGAAGATATACCCCTACAACACAAGGTGGATAACTTCTTGTTTGCCTACCAGAATGCGACACATGCGGTTACCAACCAAACTCCAGCCATGATGTTCTTCAATCGAAGACTACGATGCCGCTTGGATTTGGTTAAGCCAAACATCAGAAGAGATGTGGAGAACAGGCAGTTTCAGAATATGAATGAAAGGCCGACCAGGAGTTTTAAGATAGGTCAACCAGTTTTGGCCCGGGACTACCGCACAGAGAAATGGCAGCCAGGAACGATCTGTACACGGCAAGGACCTCTAATGTATACCGTGGACGTTGGAGAGAGCATTGTAAGACGCCATGCTGACCAGATTCTAGAGTCACTGGAAAACTTCAACTCCACACCACGATCTGATACACCTGGCGATGAAACCGAATTATCAATTGCATCTACCGCAGAATCAGTGATATTGGAAGCAGACGAACCAAACAACGACATTGATCCTGACTCAACCTTGCCAGAAGAACCTGATATCCCAAAGAGGCATTATCCAGACAGAATCAGGAAGCCTCCTCAAAGACTGAACTTATAATTGCTTAACTTCAACCAATATATCTAGCAACCATAATTGTAATTGTAATTAGTTATTATTTAGTTGTTAAATGAATGTTATGTACTGTTTATCTAAAAGGGGAGGAATTGTTGTGTATGTACCTTTAAGGGAATAACTGGTCTCAGACTGCAGTACCGGCAGTGACCACCCCTGTATAAAAGGCCCTCGCAGGCTTCTGTAGTTTCAGTTTCCAGTTTGTCTCCATTCAGTAAAGACTTGTTATAATCAACTCCTGCAGTCCATGTCTCAATTATACACGGACATAATAGGATTGAAGGCCGATAAATCCCCAGGGCCTGATAATCTACATCCTAGAGTATTTAAGGAAGTGGCCCCAGAAATAGTAGCTGCATTGCTGGTCATCTTCCAAAATTCTATGGACTCTGAACAGCTCCCATGGATCGGAGGGTAGCGAGCGTAACCCCACTATTTAAAAAAGGTGGTAGAGAGAAAACAGGGAATGATAGACCAGTAAGCCTGACATCGGTAGTGGGGAAAATGCTAGAGTCCATTATAAAAGATGTAATAGCAGAGCACTTGGGAACCAGTGACAAGATCGGACAAAGTCAACATGGATTTGCAAATGGTAAATCATGCATGACTAATCTACTGGAATTTTTTGATTATGTAACTGGTAGACTAGATAAGGGAGAACCAGTGGATGTGGTGTATTTGGACTTTCAGAAGGCTTTCGATAAGGTCCCGCATAAGAGATTGGCATGCAAAGATAAAGCACATGGGATTGGGGGTATGTAACTGACTTGGATAGAGAACTGGTTGGCAGACAGGAAGCAAAGAGTTGGAATAAACGGGTCTTTTTCTGAGTGGCAGGCAGTGACTAGTGGGTTACTGCAGGGATCAGTGCCAGGACTCCAGCTATTCACAATATATATTAATGATCTAGACGAGGGAACTAGATGTAATATCTCCAAGTTTGCAGACGGCACAAAGCTGCATGGGCGTGTGTGCTGTGAGGAGGATGCAGAGAATCTCTAGTATGATTTGGACAGGTTGGGTGATTGGGCAGATGCATGGCAGAAGAAGTATAATTTGGTTCAATGCAAGGTTATCCACTTTGGTAGCAAAACCAGGAAGACAGATTATTATCTGAACAGCAATAGATTGGGAAAAGGGGAAGTGCAACGAGACCTGGGTGTCCTTGTGCACCAGTCGCTGAAGGTAAGCATGCAGGTGCAGCAGGCGCTTAAGAAGGCAAATGGTATGTTGGCTTTCATAGCGAGAGGATTCGAGTACAGGAACAAAGATGTCTTGCTGCAGTTGTACAGGGCCTTGATGAGACCACACCTTGAGTATTGTGTGCAGTTTTGGTCGCCTTATCTGCGGAAGGATGCTCTTGCCATGGAGGGAGTGCAGTGAAGATTCACCAGACTGATACCTGGGATGGCAGGAATGACGTATGAAGAGAGATTCGGTCAATTAGGCTTATATTTGTTAGAGTTTAGAAGAATGAGAGGGGATCTCATTGAAACATATAAAATTCTAACAGGACTAGACAGACTAGATGCAGGAAGGATGTTCTCGATGGCGGGGGAGTCCAGAACCAGAGGTCACAGTCTAAGGATAAGGGGTAAGCCATTTAGGACTGAGATTAGGAGGAATTTCTTCACCCAGAGAGTGGTGAACCTGTGGAGTTCGCTACCACAGAAGGCAGCTGAGGCCAATTCATTAAATATATCCAAGAAGGAGTTAGATATATTTAGTAAGGCTAAAGGGATCAAGGGATATGGGGAGAAAGCAGGGAGAGGTTACTGAATTTGGATGATCAGCCATGATCTCATTAAATGGTAGAACAGGCTCGAGGGGCTGAATGGCCTACTCCTGCTACTATCTTCTATGTTTCTATGTTAGAAGGGATAATGTGCCGACTACACACCTGTTGTAGCTTTTGCTTTGTGTTCTATAAAATAAAAAAAAGTGTAGTAAGCTAAGGGTGGGGGAAGCAAAGGTGAGAGGGGAGGGAAAAAAAAGAGACCGAGAGCTTTCTTCATTTAATGTTACGGCATTTTAAAAAATCAGCAACTGAATATGAAGCCAAATAATTATCTCAACCCATGTTTTGTTGACCAAAGAGGTCAATGCTAATAGCGTATACCTGTGAGACCAAGATTATAATTTCTAACAGCTGTGAGGCACAGGGTCGGAGAGAAAGACACACAGTAAACTGGATGGGTAACTACTTTTTCCCCTTTTTCTAATCTGACTTTCTTTTAAAGTTGAATTTTGAAAGTAAATAATGTTTTCTTTTCTGGAAATTGATAGGAAGACAGTTGGAGGGGGAGGAAAGAGTGAAAATGGTTGAGGGTGAGGGGGCCTCTCAGCACCCACCCTTGGAAGGAGCAAGTAGGAGTGGAGGAGAAGGGATGGAAGGTTAAGGGTGAGGTGAGTAACAGCAGATTAAGGGAAAGGGGAACATATGGGGTTGTGTGAGCCATTCAAAAGGAAGAAGTAGGTACAGTGATGGTCATGAGACGTGGCAAGAAGGCAAATGGGTCGTGGGAAGGTGAAGGGATAGAAGGTGCAATGGGAGTGATGGGGTGGGGGAAGCATAAGTGATTGGGAGAGGGAATGGGAAGAGAGCCAATAAGGGTCACGGTTTCTGCATAGCCCCCACCCTAAATACAGCCTTCAGCCATTGGTGGCACCTTTCTTTGCCACATCATGCCATACCACCATCACCTCCCACCCAAGAGGGAAGAAGAAAAAGACAGAGAGAGATGCAGGACAATGAGAGAAGAGTTAAAGGAAGAGAAGCAGCAAAGAAGAGAGAGAGAGAGACACGAGCAGAAGAGGAGAGGAGAGACAGAGAGAAACAGCAACATATAGATGTCAGAGACAGGTAAGAGAGTGACATATTCTCAGACTTACTTGCTGAAACTTTCAACCTCAGCAGGGGTTTAAAATGGGCATAATGGGATCCCATTGAATCGAAAAGAAAATCAGGCTAGGTGTATAACGGCCAACCGATCCCATAGCACCAATTTTACACCACCGCCAAAGTTGAAAGGTCCACTGACTGTGTGCAACGCCATAGGAGATTGACTAATTCGTAAATAAATAGCAATGTCTCCAATCTAAACTCGAGAATTATTTGTGTGATTTTATTTTTCCACTCCGATGTCACCTGGCTTTAGATTAACTGCAGTTAAGCATTAAAACAGTGACACATGCATGTTTATTTTTTTTTAAACTTGCATTAGGTAGCTGATTTGGTATGGATAAATGATTTCATGTTTGTATGGTTGAAAATCCCCTCCCATAACATCAAGACTATATGATGTGAGTGACAAAGCTGCTTTGTTGTAAACTCACTTGATGCCATTTATTATATATCTAACATTATAAATGTGTCATCAACATTATTGAAACAGGAAGTGATGAAAAGAAACATAGAAACATAGAAGATAGGAGCAGGAGTAGGCCATTCGGCCCTTCGAGCCTGCTCCGCCATTCAATGAGATCATGGCTGATCATCCAAATTCAGTACCCTGTCCCTGCCTTCTCCCCATATCCCTTGATCCCTTTAGCCTTAAGAAATATATCCAACTCTTTCTTGAATATATTTAATGAACTGGCCTCCACTGCCCTCTGTGGCAGAGAATTCCACAGGTCCACCACTCTCTGGGTGAAGAAATTCCTCCTCATTTCAGTCCTAAATGGCCTACCCCTTATCCTTAGACTATGACCCCTGGTTCTGGACTCCCCGGCCATCAGAAACATCCTCCCTGCATCTAGTCTGTCCAGGCCTGACAGAACTTTATAGGTTTCGATGAGATCTCCTCTCAATCTTCTAAACTCCAGTGAGTATAAGCCCAATCGACACAATCTCTCCTCATACGTCATTCCTGCCATCCCAGGTATCAGCCTGGTGAATCTTCGCTGCACTGCTTCCATGGCAAGAACGTCCTTCCTCAGGTAAGGCGACAAAAACTGCACACAATACTCAAGGTGCGGTCTCACCAAGGCCCTGTACAACTATAGCAAGACATCCTTGTTCCTGTACTCAAACCCTTTTGCTACAAAGGCCAACATACCATTTGCCTTCTTAACCGCCTGCTGCACCTGCATGCTTACCTTCAGTGACTGGTGCACAAGAACACCCAGGTCTCTTTGCACTTCCCCTTCTCCCAATCTATTGCCATTCAAATAATAATCTGCCTTCCTGTTTTTGCCACCAAAGTGGATAACCTCACATTTATCCACATTATAGTGCATTTGCCATGTTTCTGCCCAGTCACCCAACCTGTCCAAATCGTACTGGAGTTTCACGACATCCTCCTCACAGCATACCCTCCCACCCAGCTTTGTGTCATCTGCAAATTTGGAGATATTACATCCAATTCCCTCGTCCAGATCATTAATATATATTGTGAACAGCTGGGGTCCTAGGACCGATCCTTGCGGTACCCCACTAGTTACTGCCTGCCACTCGGAAAACGACCCGTTTATTCCAACTCTTTGCTTTCTGTCCGCCAACCAGCTCTCTATCCAAGTCAATACCTTGCCCCCAATCCCATGTGCTTTAACTTTGCACACTAATCTCTTATGCAGGACCTTATCGAAAGCCTTCTGAAAGTCCAAATACACCACATCCACTGGTTCTCCCTTATCTATTTTACCAGTTACATCCTCAAAAAATTCCAGTAGATTAGTCAAGCATGATTTACCTTTTGTAAATCCATGTTGACTTTGTCCGATCCAGTCACTGCTTTCCAAGTTCCTAGACACAGCTCTGAAAGTAAAGAAAGGCTGAGGATTTCCTCAGAGCTGCTCCTGCTCCATCGCCATAACTTGGCCAGATGAGCAGCAGGAACCCCATTTATGCGCATAAACAGAATTTTGGCTGCATTGCCAGTGAAGGAACGATGGCGGATCAGGAGCAGCTCTGAGGAAGTTCCCAGCCAATATCTCCAAACACTTGGGCCAGAATTTTGCCTACCTGGGTGGGTCCAGTGTGGGCCATGTCCATAGGGGTTCGCTATTGAAAATGAACTTTCCTTAATGGAGCCTATAAAGCCCACCCAGCATGTTACCCGGTCCAATGAGATGGAGCGGATCTGATGATGTCAATCATGACACGTTTTCAGCTGGGATCTTTAAAGAGACTATGGCCAAATTACATTTGAAGTTTAATCTAATATAGTGCGGTCAGTGTAATACATAATTGTAGTGCTGCCAACACTGACAATGACTGCACAGAGGCAGAGGACTCCCTCCATATGCTTATGGAGGGAGTCAGAACACACAGGGAGGTCCTCTTCCCTTCCCATTGATGGAAGAGACCTCCCCAGGAGACCAACACAGCCTAGTTGCACATTGCAGAATAGGTCACAAGCAGGGATGTTTTCAGGAGGACCTGGGTGCAGTGTTGCAAACGTTTCAATGATCTCTTTAGATCAGGAAACGTTAGTACAAAGCCACACTCAACTGCATCCTGCTCTGCCTCTCATCACATCCCCATCACTTGCCTTCCCTACCCTACTCCTGCACATCCTTACTCACACCAACTTACCTTGGACCTCCACCCATCCCTCTGTCTCTATCTACATTATCACATCCCCATCACACTAGCCACCCCTCACACTGACCCTAATCATCATGCAACCAAATCAACTAACAACACAATAGTGTAGCCACTTGGGTGTTTTATGCAATGTTTATGTAAAGTTTCTTTTAATGTGGTGTCAAACATAAAAATCTTTATTTTCAACACTTTCCATTCGTGAACAGATTTGTGTGCACCTTTGGAAGTGGCTTAAAGAGTTGCAGTGAATGGTGTGACATAACAGTAACCCCTGCAATGGTGATAAGTGTGAAAGGAATGGCGTAGGCATTTTGGGGATGCTTTATGGTGTTGGTGGGGGGTGGTCCAAACCTGGCGCATCATGTGGCAGCCATATGGTTGTACAGTGTAAAGTTAAGTAAATCTGGCCATGATGAGGCCATTCCAGGCCTCCCGGGCAGCAATGTGCTCGGGTGCTGATGTCCTCTGTCCTGTGCGGCATCAGGTGATTGCGGAGAAGGTTGGTGTTGTTGTTGGTGCTGCTGGTGTGCCTGGTGCTGCTGGTGTTGGGGCTGATCATGATCAGATTCTGACGACCAAGGTGAGAGAGTATAAACAGCACCCATGTTGATGGAATAGATGGCAGGTGAAGTACAGATGACAGAAGCGGTCTGCCAATGGTGAGAGATTTCTTCCAATGAGGTGACACTGGATGGCGACATTGCTGGAAAGACTTGTCTGCAGAATCTGTGCTGGGAATGGACTCAGCAACAGCTTCTGCCTGAGGAAAGTGATCAACTGTCAGGCGGGAGCTTTTACTGTACATTTCATGCTGTCAAGTACTCAGCTGGAGCAATGGCCACGGAACTCCCGCCTCAGTTTGACAGGCGTGGTTCCTGAGCAGCATGAATCCTGTGGCTATGCAGGGAAATTTAAAAAGTAACTTGAAAAAAGGCTTTTAAGTGCCTGTAAACTACCTGATAATCATCTCAATTGGGTCCCCCGCCACTGCCGATCAGGTTGGCTCTACGATGACAGACATGCCTGGGGGAAAGGCGCGTGGGAGGAAGATGACAGTGGGTTCCTGATCCACTGTCAGAAATAATAACTTTCCCACCTGACCCACCACCGATCGCGTCCGCTGCCACCCCAGAAAATTCCGGCCCAAGGACTTAAAAATATCTATATGAATATCTTTCACGATTATTAGTGGTGTGGAATCTCCTTCAAAAGAAATACAAACTGAGGCATTCTGGAGTTCTAAGGACACAGAATATACCATGTTTTCTGTAGAACAGTGAAGCAAGTATTGAAAGTTAAAAGAGAAACAATTCCAAACTACAGCAACCTCTTTGGTGGTCATCAGTACTTGTGATCATTTCTGTTGTACTGGAGTCAAATTTAAAAGAAAGCAAGATGGCTGGACAGAAAGTCACTCTCTTGAACACCCAGACATGCCAAATTGATGTTTGGTATGTGCACTTGGTGTCCTTGCATTACATGCTCTGTGCAGCTGATGTGGTTTCGAATCATGTTTCCAAGCATGCCTAGGAAACAATTATTGTGAATCACTACGAGGGTTGCTATACTTGCACCTTTTGATCAAAAGTCATCTGCTGCAACAAGTCCACTTCATTTTGTTCCGGAGCCCAAGGGGCACTAACAACAGGGGGTGTATTTCATTTTATGGATTTCAAACCCGGTTACTAACAGGTTGAGAGAATAGCATTACAGTGGATTCTTGATTATCTGCATTCCATTGTCCATACTCTGAATACCTGCAATAATTTTCATGAGATTCAAGGCTTAGTTTTAAATGAACCAGCTAAAATGCAATTAGATATTTTTAATTAATTTTTCTTGGTCCAGCAGGATATGTAGTTGTTATCTGATAGAATTTACTATTTGTGCAGCAGCTTTGAGTCAGGAACCTGGCAGGAGGCAGGGCTTCAATCAGGAGACCAGCAAATGTTAGGCTGGTTGCACTGCTTGCCAGAATATCTAATTTTTAAAATGTGAAGCCACAAGTCTTATCAACATCTGCTGGAAACTTGATTAGGGTTTTGGGTCAGGAGACCAGCAGGCGTCAGGGCTTTGCGTCAGGAGATCAGGAGGTGTCAAGGCTTCAGGTCAGGTGATCAGGTGGTGTCTAGGCTTCAGGTCAGGAGATCAGGAGGTGTCAAGGCTTCAGGTCAGGTGATCAGGTGGTGTCTAGGCTTCAGGTCAGGAGATCAGGAGGTGTCAAGGCTTCAGGTCAGGTGATCAGGAGGTGTCTAGGCTTCAGGTCAGGAGATCAGGAGGTGTCTAGGCTTCAGGTCAGGAGATCAGGAGGTGTCTAGGCTTCAGGTCAGGAGATCAGGAGGTGTCTAGGCTTCAGGTCAGGAGATCAGGAGGTGTCTAAGCTTCAGGTCAGGAGATCAGCAGGCATTCGGGCTTCAGGTCAGGACACCAGGAAATGTCAAAGATTCGGGTCAGGAGGCCAACAAGCATTTCGGCTTCTGGTAAGGAGATCAGGAGGTGCCAAGGCTTCGGGTCAGGAAAGCAGCAGGTCTCCGCCAGGAACTTCCTTGGGGGTTTTCCCGCTGGGCCACTGTAACTTCAGTGGAAACCCCATATATGTGGCATAAACAAAGTTTCTGAGGATTTTCCACTGGAGTTTTTTTTATCCATTCACGGGATGTGGGCAACGCTGGCAAGGCCAGCAATTATTGCCCATCCCTAATTGCACTTGAGAAGGTGGTGGTGAGCTGCCTTCTTGAACCGCTGCAATCCGTGTGGTGAAGGTACTCCCACAGTGCTGTTAGGGAGAGAGTTCCAGGATTTTGATCCAGCGACGATGAAGGAATGACGATACATTTCCAAGTCAGAATGGCGTGTGACTTGGAGGGGAACTTGGAGGTGGTGGTGTTCCCATGCCCTTGTCCTTCTAGGTGGTAGAAGTCACAGTTTTGGGAGGTGCTGTCGAAGAAGCCTTGGCAAGTTTCTGCAGTGCATCTTGTAGATGGTACATGTAATATATGTGGGTAGAACAAATGAAGGACAGAGACATGAGTTGCTAGTTCATGAGCTTGCTCTACTAGGCCAGAGCGAACTGAGCATGCTCATATTAAACCTTGTGACAAACCATGTGATAATACATTAACCTGCTTTCCCCATAAAAAAATACAACAAAACTATGGTCCCACCTTTCCCAGCATTGCATGTACCACATAGCAAAAACTCCTGGCTTTTTTTAAATTTTAAATCAACTACAAATGCTACAAATGAGCTACAAGTTCAGTTTAATAACTAGGTTGCGGAGCCTTCCTGATTTCCTAACAAAAGGTTTAGGTGTTGAACTAATTTTCGGGCTGTTTTGTTCTGGTTCTGAACTCCAAGAAGTAGCTACCTCCACTCTGTATCCCCACTTGATAGAACATTGCTCAAAAGACAATTCAGTAGGATGATTATGGAATGGTTTCAACTCTGTGCCCAGACACTGATCAGTCCATCCATTCAAGGTGTTTTCATACACTCTTTTCAGTACTGAGTCCTTTTGAGTCTCATTTGCAATCTCAGTTGCATTCACGGGAAAGTCTTTATCAACTGCGCCTAGTGTGAAAATCTCACCTTCACTCCCAACACATGTGGCAACCTGGACAAGGCTTCTGCGATTGTGTTTTGCTTTGAAGTGCGATATTCAATTGTGTAGTCATATTGTGACAACAAAACTGCTTAACTTTGCATTCTTGATGCGGCCATTGCAGGGATGGCAGATTTGGGCCCCAATATTGCTATGAGCGGTTTGTGATCGGTTATCAGGGTAAACTTTCTGCCGATCTGGAACTGTTGAAATCTCTTGATTCCAAACACTATGACGAGTGTTTCCTTTTCAATTTGCGCGTAATTTATTTCACTCTATGTGAGGATTTGCGATGCGAACGCAATTGGTTTCTCTTGGCCGTCATCCATTACGTGACTTATGACAGCTCCTACACTGTAGCTGGAAGCATCACAGGCTAACTTAAGTTCACGCTCTGTGCCACAGTGCACAAGTAGAGCATCGCTAGAGAGACTTCTCTTACAAGTGTCGTAAGCTTTCTGTTGCGCTTGTGTCCACTTTCACTGGACATCCTTCTTGAGGAGCTTGTGCAATGGAGCTAACATAGTCGCTAACTCAGGTAAGAAACGTGTGTAGTACTGGACCATTCCAAGGAAAGATCTTAACTCAGACACGTTCTGTGGCTTTGGAGCATTAATGACAGCATCAACTTTTTCCTTAACAGGTTGCAAACCATTTGTGTGGTGTATGTAACCTGTTCCGCCTTAAGAGAACTTAAGCCTGTTCCACCTTAAGAGATGTACTACTTTCTCTGGCTGCTCTATACGTAATACCGGTGGTGACCACCGGTGTATAAGTACTGTGTAGTGATATTGTATTTAGTATAGTCCTGACCTCCAACTAGTAAAGACCTGTTGAAACTTTATTCTTGTAGTCTGTGTCAGTAATTAATCTTAATACAACTGGAACACACAGGCTTAACAGTGGCGACGAGTCCGATTCTTACCCTGCGGCAGTTTATATCCACGGCGGCTTCGTCCACAGAACGGGCGTCGAAGAGAGGCATCCACCCTCATCACCCTGCTGGAAGACACGTCGCGCGGCAGGCATCGAGAACCCGGAGTGCAGAAGACATCCTGAACTCGAAGCCTCCATCAGCGGCAGTCAGCTATCTTCTTTCTACCTCGGTGGTGGGTAAGCCGGTCAGTGACGCAAGCAGAAAGTCGGCCGCGTTGGCTGTACAGACGGGGGGAGGAAGACAGAGGAATAAGGGCGGTGAGATCGATCGCGACCGGAGATAAGGGCCGGGCCGCATTCGGGCCGAAAGGCGCAGCGCGGGGACATCGATCGCGGCTGGTGATAAGGGCCGGGCCGCTTTCGGGCCAAAAAGGCGCAGCGTCTGGGGCGACTGAAGGCGCAAGAGCCGCGGTGAAGGCGAACGCAGCCGGTGCTAATAACCGGGCTGCAAGAAGGGCTGCGAGGCGCGACATCGGGGAAGCGCGAATGCCCGAGGGAGCCACGGTGAAGCGGAGACAGCGTCGGGGGAGTTACTAACCGCTGGGAAAGGGGAGCAGCAGCGGCACGCCAAACGCCATTGCAGACAGTGGGTGAAGACCGCCAAGCGCGGGAAAACCGCCATTTTGTAGGCGGAGGACGAAGACAAGAGCGGGAAGCCGCCATCTTGGGATAAAATTTAAAAAATAAAATAAATTGCAATGATGCCTAAACATGGGAACATTAATACCTTTGATGGCGACATCGAAGATTGGGCCATGTATGTAGAACGCATACAAAATTATTGTAAAGCAAATAAAATCCCAGATGCAGAGAAAGCACTAACTTTATTGAACTTAATGGGTGCGAAGACATACGGGCAATTGAAACACCTTTTATCACCAGATGAACCGGCGGATAAGACGTTCGAGGAGATTGTTACTGTCCTGAAAAATCATCTAAACCCCACGCCGCTGATGCTAGCAGAACGATTTAAATTTTACAGCAGAAGGCAGCTGAAGGATGAAAGCAATGCTGAATATTTAATGGAATTGCGTAAGCTAGCAAAGTACTGTCAGTTTGGAACGGGACTAACAGACGCGCTAAGAGATAAATTTGTGTGTGGCTTATTAAAAGAAGATACACAAAAGCGACTGCTCGAGGAGAATGAGCTGATGCTTGAGAAAGCGGTCACTATGGCAGCAGCACACGAAGCCGCAGCGAGAGGCACGGCAGTAATGCAGCTACGGTCACCGGAACGCAGTACAAATAAATTGGGTTTGAGTACTGTAAAATGTTATCATTGTGGAAAGACAACACACGATCAGAACAGTGTTGGTTTAAAAACCAAGAATGCAGAACGTGTGGCAGGCTTGGCCACATAGCTAAAGTATGCCGGTCAGGAAAGAAGACCAGCAACAAAAAGTCACCGCAAGGAAAATACATAAAGGTGCACAAGGTGACAAAGACCAGTTCGAACGAACAGAAGTCAGATTCAGACGCTAGCAGTAATGAACTGGGTAGCTTAAGAGTACACAACGTTGGTAAGGATGCAGATCTCCAGACAATTTGGGTCACTCTTCAGATAGCAGGAGTCCAAGTAAAGATGGAATTGGCCACTGGATCGGCATTGACGGTCATGAATAAGAAAGATTACAAAAGGTTATTCCAACATATTCCCCTACGGGATACAGAGATTATATTGAAAACATACACGGGGCAAAGAGTGTACCCCATCGGAAAGATAGAGGTAAAAGTGGTCCACAAGGGCAAAGAAAGCCAAGTAATGGACTTATATGTGCTACCTGAAGGAGGTCCACCACTACTGGGACGGGAGTGGATTAGGAAAATGAATATGGACTGGCACTCCTTAAAAGCACTAACGGTAGATTCCGGGGAAACAGGTGTCAAACCTAAACGATTGTCCAAAATATTGGATGATGCTAAAGAGGTGTTCCAGCAAGGACTGGGAACACTGAAAGGAATTACGGCAAACATCAAGATTGATGAACATGCACAACCAAAATTTTTCAAAGCCAGACCGGTACCCTATGCAATACGACCTACTGTAGAAGCGGAACTGGAAGCGCTAGAACGTTCAGGTGTACTGTCTAAGGTAGATTGGAGTGAGTGGGCTACGCCCATTGTTCCCGTTATGAAACGTCCTTCGAGCAACAAGCCAGGAGAACCAGGGAATGTTCGCATCTGTGGAGATTTCAAGATCACCGTTAATCCGGTGCTTCACACGGTGCAGTATCCGCTTCCGCGGATTGAGGATATTTTTGCTTCATTGTCTGGCGGGAAACACTTCACCAAGATAGACCTGGCGCAGGCGTACTTGCAGATGGAGGTTGAAGAAGAGTCACGCCAGTACCTCACGATCAACACGCATAGAGGTTTGTACCGGTATAATAGGCTGGTTTTTGGAGTGGCATCGGCTCCGGCAATTTGGCAGAGGGCCATGGAGCATGTATTACAGGGAATTCCAGGCACACAATGTTACCTGGACGATATTCTGATTACAGGTGATGGTGATGAAGAACACCTCGCAAACTTGGAACTGGTGCTCAACAGACTGAAAGAGTATGGACTTAGAGTTAATCGGCAGAAATGTGAGTTCTTTCAGAAGCGGATCTCGTACTGTGGTCATGTCATTGACCGGGAGGGGCTTCATAAGTCTCCTGACAAGATAGAGGCAGTTGTAAAGGCTCCTGCTCCGGATAATGTCTCTCAGTTGAGGTCGTTTCTGGGATTGATTAACTATTACCATAAGTTTCTACCGAATCTATCCATGGTACTGCACCCACTGAACGCTCTTTTACAGAAGGGGGTACCATGGGAATGGAGCGAAAACTGTAAGAAGGCATTTCGCAAAAGCAAAGAATTGATCACCTCAGTGGAAGTGTTGGCTGACTTCAACCCGACACTGCCTATTCGGTTGGCTTGTGATGCTTCTCCATATGGTATTGGGGCAGTACTCTCACACAAGTTGCCAAATGGCACGGAAAGGCCAGTCACGTTTGCATCCAGATCATTGACCTCCGCTGAGTGCAACTATGCGCAGATCGATAGGGAGGCTGTCAGCCTTGTATGGGGAGTGAAGAAGTTTAATCATTACCTGCAAGGCCAAAAATTCACACTTCTGACAGACCATCAGCCGTTGGTATCCATTTTTAACCCTAAGAAGGGTGTTTCTGTGATGACAGCACAGCGACTCCAGAGATGGTCCCTTTTCCTAGGGGCACATCAATATCAAATAGAATTCAAAGGTACAAAGCAGCATGGCAATGCTGATGGGCTGTCGCGCCTGCCACTACCTGACGCGGAAGAGACGACGAAAGTTGACCCTGTTGAGTTATTTCATTCGACCATCATCGAGTGTTTACCAGTCACCAATGCAAGTATTGAAAGAGAAACCAGGAACGACCCGACACTGTCCCGAGTTTACGAGGTGACAGTGAAGGGATGGCCAACACAATGTGATCCTCTGTTACCGGCATTCTCGGCAAGGCGAGACCAGCTGTCCGTCTGCCATGGTACTTTGATGTACGGGACAAGAGTGATTATTCCTCCCAAGTTACGGGAAAGAGTTCTAAAGGAACTGCATGAAGGTCATCTGGGGGGAGTTAAGATGAAAAGTCTTGCTAGGGCTTATGTATGGTGGCCGGGCATTGACCAACAGATAGAGGAGTTGACAAAAAGCTGCGCTGGGTGCCAAAAAGTGCAAAATGCACCTCCGATCGCACCGCTACACCCATGGGAATGGCCTTCAGCCCCATGGCAACGCGTACATATTGACTTTGCTGGTCCATTCATGGACTCCATGTTCCTAATTGCGGTGGACGCACATTCCAAATGGCCAGAAGTGATCAAGATGAATACCACTACTTCAGAAAAGACAATTGTGGTGTTAAGAACAATATTCGCAAGGAACGGATTGCCAGAACAGATATGTTCGGACAACGGACCACAGTTCGTGTCGGAAGAATTCCAAAAATTCTTAAAGAAGAATGGGGTGAAACATTATACCTCTGCCCCATATCATCCGGCGACAAATGGGTTGGCCGAGAGATTTGTCCAAACATTCAAAAAGGCAATAAAGGCCATGAACGATGATCAGATTCCGTTACAACACAAGGTGGACAATTTCCTAATGGCATATCGAAACACTGCTCATGCAGTGACTAACCAAAGTCCTGCCATGATGTTTTATAACAGGAGGTTGCAGTCCAGGTTGGACTTGTTAAAACCAAATGTGCGGAGGGAAGTGGAAAACAAACAGTTCCGGCATATTACTAACAAGTCCACTCGAAGTTTCGACGTAGGACAACCAGTGTTGGCAAGGGGCTATGGAAATGAAAAATGGCAGTCCGGAACAATTCGGGCCAGACAAGGACCTCTGATGTACACAGTAGATATTGGTAACAATGTGATAAGGCGTCATGCGGATCAACTGGTAGAATCAAGAGCAAGGGTCGAACCCATGGTTGCGACAGAGACAACTGTGGAAGACGTTAATGAACCTGAAGCATCTACCTCGGCAGGGACTGTACCTGATGATGACGTCCAATACATAGGAAACCAACAAGAAGAGTCACCTCAGCAACAAGAATCGGAGACCACTGAAAGGCGTTATCCAAACCGAATCAGAAGGCCTCCTGAGAGACTGAACCTTTGAACTGTTTATATCTGAAGTTATATATGTATATATGTTATTATGTTGGGCCAGAAATTCGTGAATGGGGCTTGCCGCGCATGCAAGGTCCCGATTTGCACTTACCCGACGCGCCTGCCGATCACCTCCAGGGACGCCTGGAATTCGTGTTTCAAAAAGAAGAATCCCGGGCAGCGTATGACGTCACGCCGCCCAGGAGTGCAGCCAGCGCGAAGCCTGTAGTGCGCTGTGCAACTGAGACACACCCCTTGAGGTCTCAGTTTCACAGGACACGCCCCCAATGTTTCTGCCAAGCTGCTAAGCATTTTTACATGCAAAGCAGCAGTTTAAATAGGTTTTTGGAAGTTTTTTGAAGATTTTGGTAACTTTTATAAACTTTTAAAAATGTTTACATTATTTTGAAGAATTTGAAGTAGTTTTAAACAGAATTAAAGCAATTTAAAGACTTTTAAAAGCCCTAAAAGAATTTTTTTAATTCCATTTATTTATTTAGCAATGTCGTCGTCATACGTGTCTTCACACTGTTCCCTTTGGGGAACTGTATGAAGTGGTGGAAGGATTTATGGCCATGATTAACGCTCATTCCGTGACCGTAACCATCTTTGAACCAGCCATTAGGGCGGTTAGTCCTATGGCGGGAGGGTTTTACGGGCTCCCACAAGCTATACAAGGAGGGGGGCCACCCACACCCACGGACGCAAATATCCCACTGGATGTCAACCCAGAATTTAGAGCCGGAGCTCCGACTCCACTTTCCGGGACTGTCTGGAGCGGGGTTCGAAACCCTACCCTGATCTGGCCCAGCGGCGGGGATCCTACCGCTATGCCAAAGGCCCAATCCGATTAGCAACGTGAAATGGCTGGAATGAGCACAATTCACGGCATTAAAAGAACTCACAATTGAACTGATGATGACCTCAGCAATCTCCTCAAGGAGGTGGAGGCGCAGCGCCTGCTCATCATTGGTAATGAGAAGTCAAAGGCGTCGCAAAAAGGGCAGATGATAGCTTGGTCTTTCAAGTGGCAGCATAGGGCTCCAGTCACGGGGAGGGAAAAGGCGCAGGAAACGTATGGGTGTCACCTTTTGTGCGGTGTGGGCCTTTTGCGTAGCAGTAAGCATCCCCGCTGCTGGGCCAGAAGGAGTAGGGTTTTGAACCCCACTCCAGACAGTCCCGACAAGTGGAGTCGGAGCTCCAACTATAAATTCTGGGTGGACATCCAGCGGGATACTTGCGTCCGTGGGTGTGGGTGGCCCCCCCCCTCAGATGGGTTGTGGGAGCCCGTAAAACCCTCACGCCATAGGACTAACCACCCTAATGGCTGGTTCAAAGATGGTTACGGTCACGGAATGAGCGTTACTCACAGCCATAAATCCTTCCACCACTTCATACAGTTCCCGAAAGGGAACAGTGTGAGGATATGTACGACGATGACCTCTTGCGCAATGCACCTCCTTGGACCCTCAGTCGCAGATGCGAGGGGGCAAATTGTGCAATTGTTAAATTTTTCATTTTATTGACATGTAAAATGTTGGCCCAGTAATTCCCTTCCAAATGCGCGAGTACGGTCGGGGTACTTACGCGTCTGGCCGGAGGAAATGCCGGTTTTCAGCATGCACAGCGCATGCGGGGAAAACCGGCATTTCCTGTCCGCTGAATGAAAGGGTTCAAAGGCAGAACGCGTGCGCAGTAAAATTCGTCGCTTTCATTCATGCTTTCAGTGAGGTCAAGTCCTTACAACTTACACATGAAAAAAGCATGGGTACAGTTGCTCCAGAGGCTGCGGAGGAAGATATTTCTTATCGTGGAGCTCCTGAAAGTATGTATGTCTGTATATATTCCTTTGTGTGTTATGTATATATTCCTTTACTTATGTGTATGAATGTATTATTTAATTATGACTTTCAGAGGAAGTAATTTATTGGAAAATCATAATTAAAAACATACATTCATACACATAAGTAAAGGAATATAAAACATACATACATATACGTAAAGGAATATATGCGGACATACATACATAATTACTTATTACTGATGAAAAGTTTCTTTCTTAAAAGTGCTGGAAATGTTACATTACTCATTTTAGAACACTCATTTTCACATTCCATTCACACAGCCACAATTGCTCCTTCTACCTACCGTTCTGAAAACCCGTTAAAAAAAAAATTTAAACTTTAAAACTTACTTAAAATTTCTTAAAATAACTTCCCTCCCTTTCCCAAACAAAAATATTGCCTTTCAGAAGCTCCACGATAAAATATATCTTCCTCCGCAGCCTTGGAACAACTTTACACCTGCTTTTTTCAAGTGTAACTTGTAAGGACTTACCCTCACTGAATCCATGAATGAAATCTACGAAGTTCACTGTGCAAGCGCTGCCTGTGCAGTCTCACGCGCTGTGCCTATGAACCCCTTCGTTCCGAGGTCTGGAAATGCCGGCGTTCCCCGCATGCGCTGTGCATGCTGAACGCCGGCATTTCCAATGGCCAGATGCGTGAGTACCCCGACCGTACTCACGCATTTGGTCACGAATTTCTGGCCCGTTATGTTAAATGGGGATATGACTGTTAAGCTAAAAAGGGAGGATTGTGGTGTATGTAACCTGTTCCACCTTAAGAGAACTTAAGCCTGTTCCACCTTAAGAGATGTACTACTTTCTCTGGCTGCTGTATACGTAATACCGGTGGTGACCACCGGTATATAAGTACTGTGTAGTGATATTATATTTAGTATAGTCCTGACCTCCAACTAGTAAAGACCTGTTGAAACTTTATTCTTGTAGTCTGTGTCAGTAATTAATCTTAATACAACTGGAACACACAGACTTAACAATTTGCATCAACTTTCAGACCCAGGTACACAACCTTGAGCTGCACAAAAGCATATTTGCTCCTTTTCAATTTGACATTGTGGGAATTCAGCCTTTGAAGCACTAACTCTAACACTTTTAGATGTTCTTCCTTGCTGCTTGTTGCGATCAGCACATCATCTTGATTGCATAAGCAATTTGGAATTCCTTGCAAAATCTTTTCCATCATAGCCTGGAAGATTTTGGGGGAGGACTTTACACCATACGGCAGCTTGGTGTATGAGTACAGTCCCTTATGTGTGTTAATGGTGAGATACTGCTGACGCTTCTTGTCAACATTCAGCTGAGCATTAGCGTGCAACAGGTCAAGCTTAGGGAAAACCTTTGACCCAGAGAGTGCTGCATACAAATCTTGTGATGTAGGTAATGGGTACTGTTCATCGTCAACTTCTTGGTTGATAGTAATTTTGTAGTCACCGCACAAGCGTACAGTTTTGTCTGCTTTGGGCATTACCACAATCTGGTTAGCCCATTCACTTTTGTCAGTTTTTACCAGCACTCTGTTCTCTCACAGTTTCTCTAGCTCTTCCTCCACCTGACTTTTCAGCACATAGGGGACTGGCGTTGCCTTACAATAGATAGGCTTCATGTTGGACTTGATGCGGATATGCGCGTCATACCCAGTGATGCCCTCCATAACTGTCTGAGAACATGCTTTTATACTTGTTCAGCATTGTGATGAGTCACTTCTTTGAAGATGTTTTTCCAGTCTAGTTTCAACCTGCTTAACCAGTCTTTGCCCATGAGAGGTAGCCTGTTGTTGTAGCTCGCTACAATAATAGGCAGATTTACCGACTGGCCATTGTGCTGAACTGTACATTCCATTTGTCCACATGTCTCTAGGATTTCTCCGGAGTAGGTTTTTAACTCTACGGTACTCTTTGTAAGTGGTATTTGATTAAATTTATTCTCATATATGTCCTTACTCATGATAGAGCAGTCGATACACAATATTGGTCAATGATCAAAAGTTTTGTATGGAAGTCTTTCTCACTACTGCTAGCATTGCTGCTAGTGGCAAAGATACTTTAGATGCCTAGTTCTTCAATATCAGGTATGTTCACTTTAATATTGTGAATGCCTCCCTTTTGTTGTCACTGCTTTGCATTGCCACTAGAATGGTTCTTACTTCCTGCTTTCGATCTAGCTCTGCAAGCTGTTGAAATATAGCCTTGCTTCTGGCAGTGAAAACACTTCGTATTTCTATATTGGCAGGACTGTGGTGAGTGTTTTCCATTGCAGCGATAACAATTCACTGAACTGCTCTCACCGACATGCTTTCGACTCGGTCTCACAACTTTAGGTTTGGCAGTGGCTTTGTGACTCTAGACCTCAGCTGCACTTGTCACTTGGGTTGGATGGAGCTCCCTAGAATTCTTTGATGCCATCTCCATAGATCGGGCAATTTTGCACGCTATGTCAAACGTTAGGTTCTGAGTATAAACAGAAAATGTTCGAAATACTCAGCAGGTCAGGCAGCATCTGTGGAGAGAGAAATAGGGTTAACGTTTCAGGTCGATCCTGTTTCTCTCTCCACAGATGCTGTCTGACCTGCTGAGTATTTCCAGCATTTTCTGTTTTTATTTCAGATTCCCAGCATCCGCAGTATTTTGTTTCTGTGTTAGGTTCGGAGTGTTCAGTAATTTAGACTGTGTGCGCTCATCCACCAGTCCACACACAAATTTATCTCACAATGCACGATCCAAAAATGTGCCGCAGTTACAATGCAAAGGCAGGTTTTAAAGAGCTACAATGTACTTACTGATGGTTTCATTTTGTTTTTGGTTTCTGGTACCAAACTTATAGCTCACTGCTATTTCTAACTGCTTTGAGTTAAAATGGTCCTCGAGTTTCTCGACAATGTCTTCAAACGACACATCCTTCGCATTCCCTGGCGCGAGTAGGTTTGTCAATGTTCCGTAGACATCCGGCCCAATCTCCGTTAGAAAAATCGCTTTGTTACATTCACGAATTACTTTATTTTCAGCTTAAACATTCTCATCTGCACTTTCAGTCTCAATAATGTTATTGGCCTTAAAAAACACCTCCATCTGCTCAATGTAAGAACTAAATAGTTTGCGAGTTCGGTCATACATGCCGAGGCTTCTGATGAATCCCATAGGTGTGGCCATGATTGTCCCGATCCCATTGTACAGCGACTCAGCATGCTACCAGTGTACCTGTGCGAATCAATGCTGCTGTTGCTGTGTACACTATTACACGAAGGCAAAGCACAGATGATTCTGCATCAGCATTAACAGTAAAACAACGCAAAAAATCAGTTTAGGTGTCACAAACTCACCGTAAACTTTTCCTCTCGAAGGTTGAACACTGTGTCCTTCCATGATCCCTAAAAATGACTTTGGGATCCCATCCTCATCACCAAAAATTTAATATATGTGGGTATAACAAATGAAGGACAGAGGCAAGAGTTGCTAGTTCATGAGCTTGCTTTACTAGGCCAGAGCGAACTGAGCATGCTCATACTAAACCATGTGACAAACCATATGATAATACATTACAGTATACACTGCAGACACGGTGCGCCGGTGGTGCAGGGAGTGAATGCTGAAGGTGGTGGATGGGGTGCCAATCAAGTGGACTGCTTTGTCCTGGATGGTGTCGAGCTTCTTGAGTGTTGTTGGAGTTGCACTCAACCAAGCAAGCGGAGAGTATTCCATCACACTCCTGACTTGTGCCTTGTAGATAGTGGAAGTCAAGAAGTGAGTCACTTGCCACAGAATACCCAGCCTCTGACCAGCTCTTGTAGCCACAGTATTTATGTGCCTGGTCCAGTTAAGTTTCTAGTTAATTGTGACCCCCCAGCATGTTGATGGTGGGGGATTCGGCGATGGTAATGCCACTGAATGTCAAGGGGAGGTGATTAGACTTTCTCTTGTTGGAGATGGTCATTGCCTAGCACTTGTGTGGTGTGAATGTTACTTGCCACTTATCAGCCCAAGTTTGAATGTCGTCCAGGTTTTGCTGCATGCGGGCATAGACTGCTTCATTATCTGTGGAGTTGCGAATGGAACTGAACACTGTGCTATCATTGGCAAACATTCCCACTTCTGACCTTATGATGGAGGTAAGGTCATTGATGAAGCAACTGAAGATTGTGGGGGGTCTAAGACACCGCCCTGAGGAACTCCTGCAGCAATGGCTTTGGGCTGTGATGACTGGCCTCCAATAACCACAACCATTTTCCTTTGTGCTTGGTATGACTCCAGCCAGAGGAGAGTTTTCCCCCTGATTCCGACTGACTTCAATTTTACTGGAGCTCAGTTTTTCCACACTCGGTCAAATGCTGCCTTGTTATGAAGGGCAGTCACACTCACCTCACCTCTGGAATTCAGCTCTTTTGTCCATGTTTGGACCAAGGCTGTAATGAGTCTGGAGGCGAGTGGTCCTGGTGGATGTTGTGGTGGTCAATCGAGAGAACCTCCAAGGAAATTTCTAGCACTCTTCTTTAAAATAGGAAAAAATATGGGTCTGATCATCACCTGCTAGAAATGTGATTTGGTAATCTAAAGGAACCAATCAGCTACAAAAACTCACTGGTGCAGACACAAGCACAAGTGCAGAATTGGGGCTGTGGTGTTGTAACACTATCTCTGACCTTAGTTCGTATCTAGCGAGACTGCCCATCAGTAGTAAAGTTTTGCAATTTTTGACCTACTATGTCAGATTAGGTATTAGGAGACTCCCAGTTTTTTGCCAAGGAGTGTCAGCCGTGACGCTAAACAATCTCTATTAGTCTCTTATAAATGTCAGCCATGGTTCAGTTGGTAGCACCCTTGTATCTGAGCCAGAAGGTTGTGGATCCAAGTCCCACTCCAGAGACTTGAGCACTAAAATCTAGGCTGACAGTCCAGTGCTGAGGGAGCGCTGCACTGTTGGAGGTGCCGTCCTCGGATGAGACGTTAAACCGAGGCTCCATCTACCCTCTCAGGTAGACATAAAAGATCCTACGGTACTATTTTGAAGAAGAGCAGGGGAGTTATCCCCGGTGTCCTAGCCAATATTTATCCCTCAATCAACATCACTAAAACAGATTATCTGTCATTACCGCATTGTTGTTTGTGGGAGCTTCCTGTGCACAATTTGGCTGTCGCATTGCCTACATTACAGCAATGAGTACACTTCAAAAATAACTTAATTGGCTGTAAAGTGCTTTGGTATGTCCAGTGATCATGAAAGGCGCTATTTAAATGCAAGTCTTTCTTTTAAGGAATTGCAGACCCCTTGTAAACAAACAGTCCACTTATAATGTACTAGCTGTGGGGGCCCGACGTTGCCAGGGCAGTTTAGAGGGCTGCGCTGTTGACGGCCGGCCGCTGCCGCTCCCCCGCTCTGTGTCTCGGGCCGCGCGGTTGACGGCCGGCCGCTGCCACTCCCCCACTCTGTGTCTCAGGCCGAGCGGTTGTGAGGCCCGGCCCGAGTGACCCCAACTCACCTCCCGCTCTGGTGGGCTGACGCAGCTGCCCCGCTCGCTGTTGAGGAAAGCAGGGGAAAAAATGGCGGCGAAGTTTCGGGAGGCTGCAGGATTAGGCCCCGCCCGTGATGCACCGATTGGTCAACCATCAGGTCACTGAACTGTAGGATTGGTCAACCATCACGTCACTCAACGCTAATGAGCGGTAGGATTGGTAAACTGCTAATGAGCAGATTTTTGAAAGTTTTTTGTATACTGTCGGAAGAATTTTTGTCTGACCAAAACATAAATATGCTTATGACACTCCGCCGATCATAACCTTTTTTTTGATATAACATATTTGTAGGTACGCTCTATAACTTTTGAGTGTATAGCGGACAGACAGACAGACAGACAGACAGACAGACGGACAGACAAACCCTCGGCACCGGGGGAAGAGAGAGAGCGACTGGGGGGGAAGAGAGAGAGCGACGGGGGGGAAGAGAGAGAGCGACTGGGGGGAAGAGAGTGAGCGACTGGGGGAAAGAGAGAGAGCGACTGGGGGGAAGAGAGAGAGCGACTAGGGGGAGAGAGAGAGCGAGAGACTGAGGGGAAGAGAGAGAGACAGAGACTGGGGGGAGAGAGCGAGAGACAGAGACTGGGAGAGAGAGAGACTGGGGGAGAGAGAGAGAGAGACTGGGGGAGAGAGAGAGAGAGAGAGAGAGACTGGGGAGAGGGAGAGACTGGGGGAGAGAGAGAGAGAGAGACTGGGGGGAGAGAGAGAGAGACTGGGGGAGAGAGAGAGACTGGGGGAGAGAGAGAGAGGGGGACTGGGGAGAGAGAGAGAGAAAGCGACTGGGAGAGAGAGAGAAAGAGACTGGGAGAGAGAGAGAGAGAGACTGGGGGAGAGAGAGAGACTGGGGGAGAGAGAGAGAGACTGGGGGAGAGAGAGAGAGAGAGACTGGGGGAGAGAGAGAGACTGGGGGAGAGAGAGAGAGAGGGACTGGAGAGAGAGAGAGAGAAAGAGACTGGGAGAGAGAGAGAGAGACTGGGGGAGAGAGAGAGAGACTGGGGAGAGAGAGAGAGAGACTGGGGGGAGAGAGAGAGACTGGGGGAGAGAGAGAGAGACTGGGGGAGAGAGAGAGAGAGAGAGACTGGGGGGAGAGATAGAGACGGGGGAGAGAGAGAGAGAGACTGGGGGAGAGAGAGAGAGAGAGACTGGGGGAGAAGAGAGAGAGACTGGGGGAGAAGAGAGAGAGAGACTGGGGGAGAGAGAGACTGCAGAGAGAGAGAGAGAGGGGGGAGAGAGAGAGAGGGGGGAGAGAGAGAGGGGGAGAGAGAGAGAGGTGGTAGAGAGATAGAGAGGGGGAGAGAGAGAGAGTGGGGAGAGAGAGAGGGGGAGGGAGCTGGCAGAGCGAGAGGGGGAGGGAGGGGGAGAGAGAGAGGGGGAGAGAGAGAGAGGGGGCAGAGAGAGAGGGGGCAGGGAGGGGAGGGGGCAGAGAGAGAGGGGGCAGAGAGAGAGGGGGAGGGAGGGGGAGGGAGGGGGCAGAGAGAGAGAAGGAGCAGAGAGAGAGGGGCAGCAGAGAGAGAGAAGGGGCAGAGAGAAAGGGGGAGGGAGGCGGCAGAGAGAGAGGGGGAGGGAGGGGGAAGAGAGAGAGGGGGATAGAGAGAGGAGGAGGGAGGGGGCGGAGAGAGAGGAGGGGAGGGGGCAGAGAGAGAGGGGGAGGGAGGGGGCAGAGAGTTCATTAAATATATTGGCCAGTTCATTAAATATATTCAAGAAAGAGTTGGATATATTTCTTGAGGCTAAAGGGATCAAGGGATATGGGGAAAAGGCAGGGACAGGGTACTGAATTTATATGATCAGCCATGATCACATTGAATGGCGGAGCAGGCGCGAAGGGCCGAATGGCCTACTCCTGCTCCTATCTTCTATGTTTCTATGTTTCTATGAGAGAGAGGGGGAGGGAGGGGGCAGAGAGAGAGGGGGAGAGAGAGAGGATGAGGCAGGGGGAGAGAGAGGGGGAGAGAGTGTGAGGCAGGGGGGAGAGAGAGGGGGAGGCAGAGGGGGAGAGAGAGGGGGAGGCAGAGGGGAGGAGAGAGGGGGAGAGGGGAGGGGGAGGGGGGAGGGGGGAGAGGGGGAGGGGGGAGGGGGAGGGAGGGGGAGGGGGAGAGGGGAGAGGGGAGGGGGAGAGGGGAGGGGGTAGGAGAGAGAGACAGAGGGAAGGAGAGAGAGAGGGTGAGTGGCCCGCGGCCGCAAATGGAGCCAAGCCCCGGGAACTGGCGTGAGCCGGCTTGAGGCTGTGAGAGACGGCCGGGCCCGGTTGCCGGGGTAACCCTTCCCCCCCTTTCCCGTCCTCCCGAGCCCCGCCCCCCCGCCCTCCGCCCTCCTGAGCCCCACTCTCCGCCCTCCCGATCCCCGGCCCCCCGCCCGGGCCGGCTTCAAGACCGCCGATTGCGGCTGGGCCTGCGCTGGAGCCAAGCCCCGGGAATGAGCGTGAGCCGGCTTGAGGCTGTGAGAGAGGGCCGGGCCCGGTTGCCGGGGTAACCCTTCCCCTCCTTCCCGCCCTCCCGAGCCCCGCCCTCCGTACTCAGGTCGCGCTCCGGGCCGGCGTTGACGCGCGCGCTGACTCCAGCCCCGCCCGCCTTTACTAAGATGGCGGTGGGTGGCGACGCTCGGCTCAGGCCCGCCCCTCCAGCCTTCACAAAGATGGCGGCGATCACGGGCCGCTTGTTGACCGGGACGGGAGGTGCCTAGCTCGGCCGTGGCTGGGCAACAGAAGCCCAGTCTTTGAGGCTTGCAAAAACGGTAAAAGGTAGGAAAATTATAGAGGTTAGAGAAAAGATTTACAAATTAATTAACTTTTTTTAAAAACAATTTGTGTTTTAAAAGCAATTTTTTTTTGCTGGAAATCTAGATTTGAAAAGAAACACGCAGAAAGTGGGAAAAAGAAATGAAGAGTTTGGAATCAAGATGGCGGCCATTCACCTCGGCTCAGATTGATTAGGCCCACCCATACACGCACCGATTGGTCAACTGTCAGGTCACTGAACTGTAGGATTGGTCAATCGTCACGTCACTCAACTCTAGGGTGGCCCGCCCGCACACGCAATAAACTCGCCCCCGTGACGCAGCAATTGGTCAACCGTCAGGTCGCTCGACTGTACGATTGGTCAACCTTCACGTCACTCAATGCTAATGAGCGGATAATGAGCGGAATTTTGAATGTTTTTTGGATACCATCGGCACAATTTTTGTCTGACCGTAAAGTAAATACACTTATGACCATTCTGGAATCGTAAGCATTCTTTAGATGTGTAGGTACGCTCTATAACTTTTGAGTGTATAGAGGACAGACAGACAGACAGACAGACGGAAGGGCAGATAGAAGAGCAATTTTATATATATAGAGACTAGCTGAAGTGCCCGGCGGTGCCGAAGAGAGAGTGCGAGAGACTGGGGGGAAGAGAGAGAGCGAGGGACTGGGGGGAAGAGAGAGAGTGAGAGAGTGGGGGGAAGAGAGAGAATGACTCGGGGGAAGAGAGAGAGCGAGAGAGTGGGGGGAAGAGAGAGAGCGAGAGAGTGGGGGGAAGAGAGAGAGCGAGAGACTGGGGGGAAGAGAGAGAGTGAGAGACTGGGGGGGAGAGAGAGAGCGAGAGACTGGGGAAAGAGAGAGAGCGAGAGACTGGGGGAAGAGAGAGAGCGAGAGACGGGGGAAGAGGGAGAGCGAGAGACTGGGGGGAAGAGAGAGAGCGACAAACTGGGGGGAAGAGAGAGAGCGAGAGACTCGGGGGAAGAGAGCGAGAGACTGGGGGAAGAGTGAGAGCAAGAGACTGGGGGGAAGAGAGAGAGCGAGAGACTGGGGGAAGAGAGAGAGCGAGAGACTGGGGGGAAGAGAGAGAGGGAGAGACTGGGGGGAACAGAGAGAGCGAGAGACTGGGGGGAAGAGAGAGCGTAACACTAGCGGCACACTATGTTACAGCTTGCCATAAACAGAGGGACAACCACTAAAGATAAGAAAAGAGTATATATAAATTATATGAAAGTATATTTATACGTTCAGGGATATATCTGTTTATACACTGTATGGATAGATCTGTATTTTTGTGAACAAACATGAATGTTTTCCGATGCTTTGGCAACATAAGATGTAACTTGTCATGCCAATAAAGCGATTTGAATTGAATTGAATTGAAAATTGACTGGGGGGAAGAGAGAGCGCGAGAGACTGGGGGAAGAGAGAGAGCGAGAGATTGGGGGAAGAGAGAGAGTGAGAGACTGGGGGGAAGAGAGAGAGCGAGAGACTGGGGGGGAAGAGAGAGAGCGAGAGACTGGGGGGAAGAGAGAGAGCGAGAGACTGGGGGGAAGAGAGAGAGAGAGCGACTGGGGGGAAGAGAGAGAGAGAGCGACTGGGGGGAAGTGAGAGAGAGACTGGGGGGGAAGAGAGAGAATGACTGGGGGGAAGAGAGAGAGCGACTGGGGGGAAGAGAGAGAGACGGGGGAAGAGGGAGAGAGAGAGAGGGAAGGAGAGAGACAGAGAGAGAAGGAGAGAGAGACAGAGAGTGAAGGAGAGAGAGACAGAAAGCGAAGGAGAGAGAGAGAGAGGGAAGGAGAGAGAGAGAGAGAGAGGAATGAGAGAGAGAGAGAGGGAATGAGAGAGAGAGGGAAGGAGCGAAAGGGGAAGGGGGGTAGGGGAAGGGGTGTGGGGGAACGGGGTGGGGGAAGGGGGTGGGGGGAAGGGGGGTGTGGGGGAAGGGGGGGTGGGGGAAGTGGGGGTGGGGGAAGGGGTGGGGGGAAGGGGTGGGGGGGAGGTGGGGTGGGGTAGGAAAGGGGGGTAGGAGGAGGAGGGAGGAGAGAGGGGGTGGAGGAGGGGGGAAGAGGGGGGAGAGAGGGGGGAGAGAGGGGGGAGAGAGGGGGGAGAGAGGGGGGAGAGGGGAGGGAGGGAGGGGGGAGAGGGGGAGGGAGGGGTGAGGGAGGGGGGGAGAGGGGGAGAGGGGGAGGGAGGGGAGAGGGGGAGGGAGGGGCAGTGAGAGGGGGGAGGGAGGGGGCAGAGAGAGAGGGAGAGGGAGTGGGCAAAGAGAGAGGGGGAGGGAGAGGGCAGAGAGAGAGGGGGAGGGAGGGGGCAGAGAGAGAGGGGGAGGGGGAGAGAGGGGTAGAGAGAGAGGGTGAGGCAGGTGGGAGAGGGAGGGGGGAGATTGGGGGGGGAGGGGGGGAGGGCGAGGGGTAAGAGGGGGAGAGGGGGGAGGGGGGGAGGGAGGGGAGGGAGGAGGAGAGCGGAGGGGGGAGGTGAGAGAGAACCCCGGGACCGGGCGTGAGCCGGCTTGAGGCTGTGAGAGAGGGCCGGGCCCGGTTGCCGGGGTAACCCTTCCCTCCCTGCCCGCCCTCCCGAGCACCGGCCCCGCCCTCCCTAGCATCGGCCCCATGCCCGAGCCAGCTTCAACACCGCCGATTGCGGTTGAGCCTGCGCGCCGCACGGGAAGAGAGAGAGACAGATGCTGCGGCTCACCTGCTGGCATCCCTCTCCCCGCGATCTGTGCCTCGGGCTTGTGTGTGTCGCCTGCTGCGCGCGCACCCTGTGCCTGTCCCATGTACCTTGCGGCCGACGCCGTTGCCACGGGTAACGTGACGGGGGAGACTGCGGGGGGGGGCGGAGCTTGCCAGAAGCAGAGGGACAATTGCCTAGCTCGAGCATGGCTGGCAAACAAAGGCCCAGGCTTCAAGGCCTGAGGCCTGCAGGCACCAGACCTCGAGAAAAAATTGACATACTTGACTCATTTATTAAATGCAAATAATATAATGAGCTAGTTGGGCTCCTAAGTACCGAATTTGTGCTGGATAAAATCCCCTCCACACGTACAGAAAGTGGAAAAAAAATCAACTTACGAATCAAGATGGCTGACACTCACCTCAGTTCAGAATGATTAGGCCCGCCCACACACGCACCGATTGGCCAACCGTCAGGTCACTGAACTGTAGGATTGGTCAATCGTCACTTCACTCGACTCTAGGATGGCCCGCCCGCACGCGCAATGAACCCGCCCCCGTGACGCAGCGATTGGTCGACCGTTGCGTCGCTCGGCTGTACAATTGGTCAACCGTCACGTCACTCGATGCTAATGAGCGGATAATGAGCAGAATTTTGAACGTTTTTTGTATACCGTCAGCACAATTTTTGTCTGACCAAAAAGTAAATACGCTTATGACCATTCCGGAATCGTAAGCTTTCTTTTGATGTAACACACGTGTAGGTACGCTCTATAACTTTTGAGTGTATAGAGGACAGACAGACAGACGGAAGGACAGAAGAGCTATTTTATATATATATACTATCTGAAGTGCCCGGCGGTTGCCGAGGGTATTTTGAGGGCATGTTGTTGTTGGAAGAGAGAGAGAGAGCGACTGGGAGAAGAGAGAGAGAGTGACTGGGGGGAAGAGAGAGAGTGACTGGGGGGAAGAGAGAGAGCGACTGGGGGGAAGAGAGAGAGTGACTGGGGGGAAGAGAGAGAGTGATGGGGGAAAGAGAGAGAGCGACTGGGGGAAGAGAGAGAGCGACTGGGGGGAAGAGAGAGAGCGACTGGGGGAAGAGAGAGAGCGACTGGGGGGAAGAGAGAGAGCAACTGGGGGGAAGAGAGAGAGCGACTGGGGGGTAGAAGAGAGAGAGAGAGACTGGGGGAGAGAGAGACAGGGGGAGAGAAAGAGAGAGACTCGGGCGGAGAGAGAGAGAGACTGGGGGAGAGGGAGAGACTGGGGAGAGAGAGAGAGAGAGACTGGGGGAGAGAGAGAGCGGGACTGGGGGAGAGAGACAGAGAGACTGGGGGGAGAGAGAGAGAGAGAGAGAGACTGGGGGAGAGAGAGAGAGAGAGACTGGGGGAGAGAGAGAGAGAGAGAGACTGGGGGAGAGAGAGAGACCACGTCCACATCCACAGGGAGCGAATATCGGTCTTTGCTAAAGCCCTGAAGGACATCGCTTTTAACCGGGTCCACACCCAGACTCCAAGAGGATCCCCCCCCGACCACCAGAGACCAGCGGGGTACAGACCAGGACTATTACAGAGACCACCACCACACTAACCGGGACCAGAGAGGATCCCCACGCACAACAACAATGTCGGACCTGCACCACTCCTGCCCTACAGGGGAACAGGACCACCCCCAGCCAGACAGAGGGAGAGGTGCTCAGGGCATACGCAATACCACAGGCAGAGACAATCCATTAAGAGCCATAATGCAGATGCACAGCAGCATCTACTCCCGCCTTATGGATCAGAAAAAATAAGGACTAGGTATTAGAAAGAGTTGTAACCAATTATTCTCAGCATTTATAGACAATTGAAATGTTCTTTTTTCCACATTTAGACACGACAAACACATACCACTATTTATCATATTTTAACCTATCACAGTAAAAGATCAAACTTAACATGAAATCCTTATATATTTCAACCTGGAATATCCAAGGTCTACGCTCTTCTGTGCTTGGCATGAAGAGTAGGACCCCAGAGTTCCGAGATGAAATTAAAGATCTGGATATTATCTTTTTACAGGAAACCTGGTGTAGAGGAGAAGGGACACACTGGCTGCCCCCATGGGTACACAGAGCTGGTGGTCCCCTCCAATAAACTGCCAGGAGTAACCCAGGGCAGAGACTCTGGAGGCATACTGATTTGGTTTAAACCAGAGCTTAGGAATTACATTAAATTTATAAAAAAGGGCGAAAACCACATATGGCTCAAAATTAAGAGGGGCATCATCTCTAGCATGCAAGATGTTTTTCATTTGCGCACTCTATATCCCCCCGATAGAATCCCCGTACTTCAAAGAGGACACCTTCTCCAACATTGAGAGGGAGATTATCCAATTCCAGGCCCAGGGGAACGTGTTGATCTGTGGTGACCTCAACTCAAGAACTGGCGAAGAACCAGACTTCACCAATAATCAGGGGAACAACTACATATTTGGGAATAACCACTTTGAACTCCCTTTCCATCCACACAGGCACAACTGCGACAAACAGACAAATGCTAACGGAAAACAGCTCCTACAGCTCTGTCGAAGCCTGGGTCTGTACATTGTCAATGGTAGGTTCATGGGAGACTCCCTAGGAAGATCCACCTATTGCTCACCTCTTGGCTTCAGCACCGTAGACTATATGATTACGGATTTGGACTCATCCTCTTTCAGAGCATTCACAGTCAAACCACAAACAACACTGTCAGACCACAGTCAAATTACTGTGTATCTAAAAAGGACAGAAACAACCAACACAGAAACAGAACCCAGTAAGCTGTACAACATTAAAAAATCATACAGATGGGCCAAAAACAGCACGGAAAAATACCAGAAAGCAATTAGCAATCACACAACTCAAGCTCTCTTGGACACCTTTCTGGAAAACACATACACTCACAATAAAGAAGGCATAAACCGGTCGGTGAATAACCTAATTAATATTTTTTATAATTTGGCATCAATGTCAAACTTGAAAGTTCGCAAGAACAAACCCAAAACAAAAAACTGTGAAAAATGGTTTGACTCAGATTGCCATAACATGAGGAAAAAACTCAGAAAAATATCAAACCAAAAACACAGACAGCCAGAAAATGAGGAATTATACCTTACTTATTGTCAGGCACTAACACAATCCAAAAACACACTCAGAACCAAGAAAGAGCAGTATATTAAGAATACACTCAGCTCCATTGAGGAATCTATTGATTCTAATTGTTCCTGGGACAACTGGAATACATTACACAAAAAAACAACACGACGAATTGGCCATTCAAAACGGAGACACATGGGAAAACCATTTTGAAAAATTATACCAGAAAAACACACTAAGCCCAGAGCAATATCAAATATGCAACAAACTGGAAAAGCTCGAATTGGCCATAAAAGATAACCAAAACCCGCTAGACCCCCTAATAACTGAAAAAGAGCTATTTGAAAAACTCAAGGACCTGCGACCAGGAAAAGCTTGTGGTGCAGATGGCATCCTAAGCGAAATGATTAAACACACGGACGATAAAATGAAATTGGCTATCCTAAAACTCCTCACCTTGGTTCTGAGTGTCGGTTACTTCCCGGATATCTGGAACAAAGGACTCATAACGCCCAAATACAAAAGTGGAGACAAAGTTGACCCAAATAACTATCGAGGCATCTGTGTAAACAGTAACCTGGGGAAGGTATTCTGTAGTATCATAAACAAAAGACTTATAAACTTCCTTGAGGAGCACAATGTCTTGAGTAAAAGCCAAATTGGATTCCTACCAAACTATAGAACATCGGATCATATCTTCACCCTACACACCCTAATTGACAAACATGTACATCAAAACAAAAGCAAAATTTTTGCCTGCTTTATAGATTTCCAGAAGGCTTTCGATTCCATTTGGCACGCCGATCTATTCTTGAAACTTATTGAAAGTGGTGTAGGGGGAAAAACATATGATGTAATTAAATCAATGTATACAAACAATAAATGTGCAGTTAAAATTGGAGACAAACAAACAAAATACTTCCCACAGGGGCGTGGTGTGATGCAGGGCTCGCCCATCTCACCGACACTCTTTAATATTTACATAAATGAATTGGCAAAACTACTTGAAAAATCTACAGCACCCGGCCTCACACAATATGAATCCAAGGTAAAATTCCTCCTCTACGCAGATGACCTGGTTCTGCTGTCACCAACTAAGGAGGGTCTACAGCAGAACCTGGATCTGCTAGAGTCGTTCTGTCAGACCTGGGCCCTGACAATAAACCCCCAAAAAACCAAAGTTCTTGTGTTCCAGCAAAGATCCAGACATCAGGGACCCAGAATAAATTTCACACTAGGAACAACTAAAATTGAACAAACCACTAACTACACATACTTGGGCTTAAAAATCAGTTCTACGGGAAATTTTCCTCTGGCTGTGAATGAACTGAAAGAGAAAGCAAGAAGGGCTTTCTATGCCATTAAAAAATCAATCCAAATAGAAATCACAATTGGCATTTGGCTCAAAATTTTTAAATCAGTAATTGAATCAATTGCACTCTATGGCAGTGAGGTGTGGGGACCGCTAACACAACAAGAATTTGCAAAATGGGACAAACATCCAATTGAGATTTTACATGCAGAGTTCTGTAAAAGTATCCTCCGGACTCAAAGGAAAACCGCAAACAATGCATGCAGGGCAGAACTAGGCCAATATCCATTATTAATTACTATCCAAAAAAAGAGCCACCAAATTTTGGAAACACCTAAAAATGAGTAACCCCCACTGCTATCATTACGAAGCCCTGAAATACCAAGAGAGGATCATAAAGAAGAATACCCTCAGTCAACTAGTCCTGGGACTCAGTGAAGTAAATACTAACACTACTAACAATAACCAGCCCAGGACAGTGACATTGTAGCACAGAGAATTCGACCCAACACAATTGTCACTAACCAAAAGGAAAAATATCTGTCATATTGGGCAGAAACAACAAAAACCCAAAACAAACTCAATTGCTACTTGACCCTAAACAGACAATACAACATGGCTGAATACCTGACCACGGTAAAAGATAGCAAATTGAGAAAAACCTTGACTATGTACAGACTTAGTGAGCATAGCCTGGCTATCGAAAAAGGCAGACACAGGCAGACCTGGCTGACAAGAGAGGACAGGATATGCTCTCACTGCAGTCAGGGAGTGGTGGAGACAGAGATGCACTTCCTCACAGCTTGTGGAAAATATCAGAGCATAAGGGGGAATTTCTACCCAAAATTCACAAAAATATGCCCTGAATTCAAAAATTTGAATGACGACCAAAAACTCCCATACCTATTAGGGGAACAGAGAAATTGTGTAACCTTAGCGGAACACTATGTTACAGCTTGCCATAAACAGAGGGACAACCATTAAATCTAAGAATAGAGTATATACAAATTATATGAATGTATATTTATACACTCAGGGATATATCTGTTTATAAACTGTATGGATAGATCTGCGTTTATGTGTTCAACCATAAATGTTTTTTCGATGCTTTGGCAACATAAGATGTACCTTGTCATGCCAATAAAGCGATTTGAATTGAATTGAATTGAATTGAGAGAGAGACAGACTGGGGGGGGAGAGAGAGAGAGAGACTGGGGGAGAGAGAGAGAGAGACTGGGGGAGGAGAGAGAGCGAGAGAGACTGGGGGAGGAGAGAGAGAGAGAGAGATTGGGGGAGGAGAGAGAGAGAGAGAGACTGGGGAGGAGAGAGAGAGAGAGACTGGGGGAGAAGAGAGAGAGAGAGAGACTGGGGGGAGAGAGAGAGGGGAGAGAGAGAGAGAGAGGGGGGAGAGAGAGAGAGGGGAGAGAGAGAGGGGGAGGGAGGGAGAGAGAGGGGGAGGGAGGGAGATGGAGGGGGAGAGAGGGGGAGGGAGGGGGCAGAGAGAGTGGGAGGGAGGGGGCAGAGAGAGGGGAGGGAGGGGGGCAGTGAGAGGGGGATGGAGGGGGCAGAGAGAGGGGGAGGGAGGGGGCAGAGAGAGCAGGAGGGAGGCGGCAGAGAGAGGGGGAGGGAGGGGGCAGAGAGAGGGGGACGGAGGGGGCAGAGAGAGGGTGAGGGAGGGGGAGGGAGGGGCAGAGAAAGGGGGAGGGAGGGGGTGGGAGGGAGGGGGAGGGAGGGGGCAGAGAGAGGGGGAGGGAGGGGGCAGAGAGAGGGGGAGCGAGGGGGGCAGTGAGAGGGGGAGGGAGGGGGCAGAGAGAGGGGAGGGGGTGGTCAGGGTGAGGGGAGGGAGGGGGCAGAGAGAGGGGGAGGGAGGTGGCAGAGAGAGGGGGAGGGAGGGGGGCAGAGAGAGGGGGAGGGAGGGGAGGGAGGGGGCAGAGAGAGGGGGAGGGAGGGGGAGGGGAGGGTGGGAGAGAGAGGGGGAGGGAGAGAGAGGGGGAGGGATGGGGATGGAGGGAGGGGGAGGGAGTGAGGGGGAGGGGCGAAGGAGGGAGGGGGAGGGGGGGAAGGAGGGAGGGGGAGGGGGAGGGAGGGAGCGGGCAGAGGGAGGGGGAAGGAGGGAGGGGGAGGCAGAGAGAGGGGGAGGGAGGGAGGGGGCAGAGAGAGGGGGAGGGAGGGGGCAGAGAAAGGCAGAGGGAGGGGGCAGAGAGAGGGGGAGGGAGGGGGCAGAGAGAGGGGGGAGGGGGGGGCAGAGAGAGGGGGAGGGAGGGGCAGAGAGAGGGGGGGAGGGGAGGGGGGTAGTGAGAGGGGGAGGGAGGGGGCAGAGTGAGTGGGAGGGAGGAGGCAGAGAGTGGGGGAGGGAGGGGGCAGAGAGAGGGGGAGGGAGGGGGGCAGAGAGAGGGGGAGGGAGGGGTGCAGAGAGAGGGGGAGGGAGGGATGGAAGGGGCAGAGAGAGGGGGAGGGAGGGAGGGGGCAGAGAGAGAGGGGGAGGGAGGGAGGGGGCAGAGAGAGGGGGAGGGAGGGTGCAGAGAGAGGGGGAGGGAGGGATGGAGGGGGCAGAGAGAGGGGGAGGGAGGGAGGGGGCAGAGAGAGAGGGGGAGGGAGGGGGCAGAGAGAGAGGGGAGGGAGAGAGGGGACAGAGAGAGAGGGGTGGGAGGGAGGGGGCAGAGAGAGAGGGGGAGGGAGGGAGGGGGCAGAGAGAGAGGGGGAGAGAGAGAGGGTGAGGCAGGGGGGAGGGGAGGGGGGAGAGGGGGGGAGAGAGGGGAGGGTGGAGAAGGGAGAGGGAGGTGGGAGCAGGGAGTGTGGAGAGGAGAGAGAGACAGAGGGAAGGAGAGAGAGAGAGGGCGAGTGGCCCGCGGCCGCAAATGGAGCAAAGCCTCGGGAACGGATGTGAGCCGGCTTGAGGCTGTGAGAGATGGCCGGGCCCGGGGTAACCCTTCCCCCCCACCGAGCCCCACCCTCCGCCCTCCCGAGCCCCGGCCCGTTTCAAGACCGCCAATTGCGGCTGGAGCCAAGCCCCGGGAACGGGCATGAGCCGCCTTGAGTCTGTGAGGGCCGGGCCCGGTTGCTGGGGTAACCCTTGGCCCCCCCGAGCCCCGCCCCCCGCCCTCCCGAGCCGGCTTCAGACCGCCAATTGCAGCTGGGCCTACGCTGGAGCCAAGCCCCGGGAACGGGCGTGAGCCGGCTTGAAGGCTGTGAGAGAGGGCCGGGCCTGGTTGCCGGGGGTAACCCTTCCCCCCCCCTTCCTGCCCTCCCGAGCCCCGCTCTCCCGCCCCGCCCGCCTTTACTAAGATGGCGGCGGTGGTGGCGACGCTTGGCTCAGTCCCGCTCCTCCAGCCTTCACAAAGATGGCGGCGATCGCGGGCCGCTTGTTGACCGGGACGGGAGGTGCCTAGCTTGGGCGTGGCTGCGGAGGAGAGACCCAGGCTTCAAGGCCTGCAAAAATCGGGAAAGGTAAGAAAATGAATCAGGTTAGAGAAAATATTTACAAATGAATTACCTTTTTTTTGAAAACAATTTAATTGTGTTTTAAAAGCAATTTTTGTTGCTGGAAATGTAGATTTGAAAATAAACACGCAGAAAGTGGGAAAAAGTAATGAAGAGTTTGGAATCAAGATGGCGGTCACTCATCTCGGCTCAGAAGGATTAGGCCCGCCCACACACGCACCGATTGGTCAACCGTCAGGTCACTGAACTGTAGGATTGGTCAATCGTCACGTCACTCATCTCTAGGACAGCCCGCCCACTCATGCAATGAACCTGCCCCCGTGACGCAGCGATTGGTTGACCGTCGGGTTGCTCGACTGTACGACTGGTCAACCTTCACGTCACTCAATGCTAATGAGCGGATAATGAGCAGAATTTTGAATGTTTTTTGGATACCGTCGGCACAATGTTTGTCTCACCGAAAAGTAAATATGCATATGACCGTTCCGGAATCGTAAGCTTTCTTTTGATGTAACACACGTGTAGGTACGCTCTATAACTTTTGAGTGTATAGAGGACAGACAGACAGACAGAAGAGCAATATTATTATTATATATATAGACTAGCTGAAGTGCCCGGCGGTGCCAAGGCTTTTTCGAGGGCATGTTGTTGTTGGAAGAGAGAGAGAGAGAGCGACTGGGGGGGGGGGGGCGGTGGAGAGAGAGAGAGAGAGAGACTGGGTGGGAAGAGAGAGAGAGAGACTGGGGGGGAAGAGAGAGAGCGACTGGGGGGGGAAGAGAAAGAGCGACTGGGGGGGGAAGAGAGAGAGCGACTGGGGGGAAGAGAGAGAGCGACGGGGGGAAGAGAGAGAGCGACTGGGGGGAAGAGAGAGAGCGATTGGGGGGAAGAGAGGGAGGGGAGGGGAGGGGGGAGGGGGAGGGGAGGGGGGAGGGGAGGGGGGAGGGGGGGAGGGGAGGGGGAAGGGGCAGGGGAGGGGGAGGGGGGGGGAGGGGAGGGCGGGGAAGGGAGGGCAGGGGGGGAGGGGAGGGGGGAGGGAGGGAGGGGGGAGGGGAGGGGGGGAGGAGGAGAGAGGAGGGGGGGAAGAAGGGGCGGGGGGAGGGGGGAGGAGGGAGGAGGAGAGAGGAGGGGTGGAAGGGAGGGGAAGGGGGAGAGTCCACGAGCCCCCTGATCCCCGTCCCCCAAACTCTCGAGCCCCCTGATTCCCACCCCCCGAACTCCAGAGGTTGGCCCCCCCGAGACTCGCACCCCCACCCCCGAGGCTCACCCACCCCCACCCCCGAGGCTCGCCCACCACCCACCCACCCCCGAGGCTCGCCCCCCCCACCAACAAAGCACCAAACTCCGGAGGCGCGATCTTCCGAGCACCGGCCTCCCGAGCTGGCTTCAACATTGCGGCTGTGCGAGATGGCCGGAGGGCCCGGTTGCCAGGGTAACCGTGACGCTGACCAAGCCCCGCCCCGGGCCGAGCCAGAGAGAGAGACGCCGCGTCTCAGCTGCTCCTGCTGCGTGCGCGCCCCCCCGAGGGTCGCGGCCCCCCCCGAGGGTCGCGGCCCCCTCCCCCCGAGGTGAAGATCGCCGATTGCGGCTGTGCGAGATGGCCGGCGGGCCCGGTTGCCAGGGTAACGCTTGACGCTCAGCAAGCCCCGCCCCCCGGCCGAGCCAGAGAGAGACGCCGCGTCTCAGCTCCTGCTGCGCGCGCACCCTAGCGGCGCTGGGCTGAGGCTCGGCCCTCCAGCCTTCGAGTGGGGCCGGGAGGTGCCTAGCTCGGGCGTGGGTGCGGAGGAGACGCCGAGGCTTCTAGGCCTACCTGGAAAAACGGGGAAAGGTAGGAAAATTCATGAGATTAGATAAGTTAATTACTTTCTAAATCATTTTTTTAAAAAACAATATGTGTTTTAAAAGCAACGTTTTTTTTTTAAGACGCAGAAAGCGGGAAAAAGAAAGGAAAAGTTTGGAATCAAGATGGCGGCGACTCACCTCGGTTCAGAACGATAAGGCCCAGCCACACACGCACCGATTGGCCCGGCGGCACACGCCAGCAACCCGGCGTACGATTGGTCGAGCTCGAGGTCACTCTGTCGCTAATGAGCGGATAATGAGATGCTAATGAGCGGAACGTTGAAGGTTTTTGGGATACCGCGGGCGCGACTTTAGCCCGGCCGAAACGTAAATATGCTTAAAACCGTCTCGGAAGCGTAAGCTTTCTTTGGAGGTAACGCGCGCGTAGGTACGCCCTGTAACTTTCCAGCGCATAGCCCGACAGACGCACAGGCGATGACAGACAGAATGACAGAATGACAGAATGACAGACAGACAGACAGACAGATGTACCGATTTATATATACAGATAGAAGATGTGTATTTGAACAAAATGTACCTGATTTGACACATTCTGACACTTTGTTTGCTTACTAAAGTACATTGGCCCAGAAATTCAGTTCGCAGCCCAGAAATTCTGCCGGTGTGCAGGGCACGCGTATCCTTGGGGCGCAGGTAGTTTGCAGCATCCCTGGGATCATGTGAGCCATGGGGAGCCAATCAGAGCAGAGAACCTCTATTCATAGATTTGACAGGAAGACCTGTCAAATCTATGAATAGAGATCAGCCCCAAAATATAAGTAAAACTTCAAATATTTTTTTTTTAAAACATCACATTTTTAAAATGACTATATAAATTACATAAATTAACTATTTTAAACAAAAATTTAAATTTTTTAAAAGAATAATTAAAGTTTTTAACAGGGCTAAAAATAAACTTACCTTTCTTTAAAGTATTTGATGCGCTATCAATTACTCAAAAGACTGAGGTTAAGCGAGTAACTAACAGGCTTTTATTAACAAGAGAATGAAGGTGTGCCTCGAGTGGTCGACCAGTCCAGAATACAGAGGGACTGTGGAGCAGTCACCTTTATACCTGGACTCGTGGGAGGAGTCAGCCGAGGCATGTACAGACTTGTACACAGTGGAATACAAACACCCACACAGGCAGGTATAACAGTGGTTTACCACAGTATTTTAAAATGATAAATCAGTGGAAAAAAAAATATATTTTTACTTACTTCAACTGTTAGCCTGGTAAAAGCAGGCCTTGCGCCTGCTTTTCCAGGTGCAGCAATTTCTGACTTACCTGGACTGAAGCAACTATGAAAAAAATGAAAGTTCCAGCCGTACGCGCTGCCTATCCGGCGCAGGCGTTTGACCTGTGAAGCCCTTTCTTCAGAGAACGGAAATTCCGGTTTTCAGCGCATGCGCAGTGCATGGGTAGAACCAGCACTACCGTTGGCCCTACGGGTGAGTACACAGCGTGTACTCACCCATAGGGAACGGAATTTACAGGCCATTACGTCGATACCAATTATACATAAAATGTAGGGCAAAATATTGTCCCATTAAGGACAGTAAAACTTATTCAAACATGTTGAGTCTGAGTGTTCCAGATATGCTTATTCTAAATCACTGGACACAGACAACAAGAATAACTTAAACAGGTCTTTACTAATTGAAGGTCAGGGCTGAACTGCTTAGCAAATTACTACACAGAGTTTATATACCGGTGTGGTCACCACCGGTACTACAATATACAGTAGCCAAGAGAAAGTAGTCCATCTCTTAAGGTAGTCTCTTAAGGTGGTACAGGTTACATACACCACAATTCCTCCCTTTTTAGCTTAACAGTGTACATCCCAATTTAAACATAACATGGATAACATATATACAACTTCATGCAAAACTGTTCAAAGATTCAGTCTCTGAGGAGGCCTCCTGATCCGAGTTGGATAACGCCTTTCAGGGGTCTCTGATTCTCGTTGCTGGGGTGACTCATCTAGTTGATCTCTTATGGGTTGGACATCATCAGATACATTGGCGTCTGAGGTAGATGCTTCAGGTTCACTAACTTCTTCCACTGGTGTCTCTGTCGTAGTCATGGGTTCGACCCTTGTTCTTGATTCTACAAGTTGGTCAGCATGACGTCATATTACGTTTTCACCAATATCTACCGTGTACATCAGGGGTCCTTGTCTGGCACGAATTGTTCCAGATTGCCATTTCTCATTCTTATAGTCCCGGGCTAACACTGGTTGTCCTATTTCGAAACTCCGAGTGGTCTTGTTATTTATATGCTGGAACTGTTTGTTTTCGACTTCCCTCCGCACATTTGGTTTTAACAAGTCCAACCTGGACCGCAATCTCCTGTTATAGAACATCATGGCAGGGCTTTGATTTGTCACTGCATGAGTGGCGTTTCGATATGCCATTAGGAAATTGTCCACCTTGTGTTGTAGTGGAATCTGGTCTTCGCTCATGGCCTTTATCGCCTTTTTGAACGTTTGTACAAATCTCTCGGCCAACCCATTTGTAGCCGGATGATATGGGGCAGAGGTGTTTCACCCCATTCTTCTTCATGAATTTCTGGAATTCTTCTGACACGAACTGCGGCCCGTTGTCTGAACATATTTGTTCTGGCAATCCATTTCTTGTGAATATCGTCCTTAGAACTGCGATCGTCTTTTCCGAGGTAGTGGTCGCCATCTTAATCACTTCTGGCCATTTAGAATGTGTGTCTACCGCAATTAAAAACATGGAGTCCATGAATGGACCTGCAAAGTCAATATGTACACATTGCCATGGGGTTGAAGGCCATTCCCATGGATGCAGCGGTGCAATTGGAGGTGCATTTTGAACTTTTTGGCACACTGAGCAGCTTTTAGTCAGATCCTCTATTTGTTGGTCGATACCTGGCCACCACACATAAGCCCTAGCAAGGCATTTCATCTTGACTCCCCCCAGATGACCTTCATGCAGTTCCTTTAGAACTCTCTCCCTTAATTTAGGAGGAATAATCACCCTTGTTTCATGCATCAATGTTCCTTGACAGACGGACAGCTGTTCTCGTCTGGCTGAGAATGCCGGTAACAATGGTTCACCATGAGCTGGCCATCCCTTCACTGTCAATTCGTAGACCCGAGACAGTGTCGGGTCATTCCCGGTTTCTCTCTCAATACTTGCATTGGTGACTGGTAAACATTCGATGATGGTCGAGTGAAATAACTCAACAGGGTCAACTGTCGGTGCCTCTTCCGCTGTAGGTAGTGGCAGGCGCGACAGCCCATCAGCATTACCATGTTGCTTTGTACCTTTGAATTCGATCTGATATTGATGTGCCCCTAGGAAAAGGGACCATCTCTGGAGCCTCTGCGCTGTCATCACCGAAACACCCTTCTTAGGGTTAAAAATGGAAACCAACGGCTGGTGGTCTGTCAGCAGCGTAAACTTTAGCCCTTGCAGGTAATGATTAAATTTTTTTACTCCCCACACAAGGCTGAGAGCCTCCCTATCTATCTGAGCATAGCTGCGCTCAGCGGAGGTCAATGATCTGGATGCGAATGCGACTGGTCTTTCCAAGCCATTTGGCAACTTATGTGAGAGCACTGCCCCAATACCATATGGAGAAGCATCACAAGCTAAACGAATAGGCAGCGTTGGGTTAAAGTGAGCCAACACTTCCTTAGAGGTGATCAATGCCTTGCTTTTGTGAAAGGCCCGCTTACAGTCCTCGCTCCACTTCCATGGCACTCCCTTCTGCAAAAGAGCATTCAGCGGGTGTAGCACCGTGGATAAATTTGGCAGAAACTTATGGTAATAGTTAATCAACCCTAGGAACGACCTCAACTGGGATACATTTTCCGGAGCGGGAGCCTTCACAACAGCTTTGATCTTGTCAGGTGACTTGTGAAGCCCCTCCTGGTCAATGACGTGACCACAGTACGAAATTTGCTTCTGAAAGAACTCACATTTCTGGCGATTAACTCGAAGTCCATATTCTTTCAATCTGGTGAGCACCTGTTCTAAATTTGCAAGGTGTTCCTCATCATCATCTCCTGTAATCAGAATGTCGTCCAGGTAGCATTGTGTGCCTGGGATTCCCTGTAATACCTGCTCCATGGCCCTTTGCCAAATAGCTGGAGCCGATGCCACTCCAAAAACTAGTCTATTATACCGATATAAGCCCTTATGCGTGTTGATCGTGAGATACTGGCGTGACGCTTCATCAACTTCCATCTGTAAGTACGCCTGCGCCAGGTCTATCTTGGTGAAGTGTTTCCCGCCAGACAACGAAGCGAAGATATCCTCAATCCGTGGAAGCGGATATTGCACCGTGTGAAGCACCGGATTAACAGTGATCTTGAAATCGCCACAGATGCGAACCTTCCCCGGTTCCCCCGGCTTGTTACTCGATGAACGCTTCATGACGGGAACAATGGGCGTGGCCCATTCACTCCAGTCCACCTTTGACAGTACTCCGGAACGTTCCAGTCCTTCCAGCTCAGCTTCCACAGCAGGTCGTATCGCATAAGGTACCGGTCTAGCTTTGAAAAATTTCGGGTTTGCATGTTCTTCAACCTTGATGTTTGCCGTAATTCCTTTCAGTGTTCCCAGTCCCTGCTGGAACACCTCTTTAGCATCGTCCAATATTCTGGACAGTCATTTAGGTTTGACATCGTCCTTTTTACCGGAATCTACAGTTCGTGCTTTTAAGGAATGCCAGTCCATATTTATTCTCCTGATCCATTCCCGTCCCAGTAGTGGTGGACCTCCCTCAGATAACACATATAAGTCCATTCCTCGGCTTTCTTTACCCTTGTGGACCACCCTTACCTTTATCTTTCCAATGGGGTATACTCTTTGCCCCGTGTATGTTTTCAATACAATCTCCGTATCCCTTAGGGGAATGTGTGGAAATAACCTTTTGTAATCTTGCTTATTCATGACCGTCAATGCCGATCCAGTGTCCAATTCCATCTTCACTTGGACTCCTGCTATCTGAAGTGTGACCCAGATAGTTTGGTGCTCTGCTGTGTTACCCACATTATGTATTCTTAGACAACCCAGTTCCTTACTGCTGGAGTCTGAATCCATCTTCTGTTCATCCGAACTGTTCTCTGTCACCTTGTGTACCTTTTTGCACTTTTCCTGCGGTGACTTTTTGTTGCTGGTCTTCTTTCCTGACCGGCATACTTTAGCTATGTGACCGAGCTTGCCACATTTTCTGCATTCCTGATTTTTGAACCAGCACTGGTTCTGATCGTGCGTTGTCCTTCCGCAACGATAACACTTTACTGCACCCAATGCCATTTGATTGGTGCCGAGTTCCGATGACCTTAGCTGCATTTCCGCGGTGCCTCTTGCCGCGGCCTCGTGCGATGCTGCAATGGTGACAGCTTTATCAAGCGTAAGGTCCTTTTCCTCTAGCAGTCGCTTTTGTGTTCCTTCTTTTAATAATCCACACACGAATTTATCTCTCAGAGCATCTGCTAGTCCTGTACCAAACTGACAGTACTTTGATAGCTTGCGCAGTTCAATTAAGAATTCAGCGTTGCTTTCCTCTTTCAGCTGCGTTCTTCTGTAAAATTTAAATCGTTCCGCTATCAGCAGCGGCGTGGGGTTTAAATGTTCTTGCAGGATATTAACAATATTCGCAAAAGTCTGATCTGCCGGTTTATCTGGTGTTACAAGGTGCCTCAATAACCCGTACGTCTTCGCACCCATTGAGTTTAATAAGGTTAGTGCTTTCTTATCATCTGGTACCTCATTTGCTGTACAATAAACTTCAATGCGTTCTACATACATGGCCCAATCTTCAACATTGCTATCAAAAGCAGTGATGTTACCGTGTTTAGGCATCCTTGAGAGTTTCTTTAAATATTTTATTTTTCCAAAATGGCGGCTTCCCGCGCTTGTCTTCTTCCCCCGCCTACTAAAATGGCGGCTTCCCGCGCTTGGCGGCTTTTCCCGCGCTTGTCTTCTTCCCCCCGCCGACTACAATGGCGGCTTCCCGCGCTGGTCTTCTTCCCCCGCTGGCTACAATGGCGATGACCGCGCTGTTGCCGTTCTCGCCTCCCAGCGATTCTTAATTTCCCCGACGCTGCTTTTGCTCCCCCGCGGTTCTCGTGGGCATTAACGCTTCACTCGTTGCTGTGCCTCTCAGCCCCGATTGCAGCCCAGCCCTTTACACCGGCTGCGGTCGAGTTCTCCGCGGTTCTCGTGGCCTTAACGCTGCCCTTGTCGCTGCGCCTCTCGGCCCCGATTGCAGCCCGGCCCTTTTCACCGGCTGCAGTCGAGTTCTCCGCCCTTTTCCCTCCGGTTTCCCTCCCCTTCTCCACTGACAACGCGGCCGACTTTCTGCCCGTGTCGCTAGATCGGCTTACCCACCACCGTGGTAGAAGGATGATCACTGCCTGTCGCTGATGGAGGACTTCGTGGTCAGTAATTTCAACCCGGGTTCTCGATGCCTCCTGTGCGATGCGGTGCTCAGCAGGATGATGAGGGCGGATGCCTCTTCTCGACGCCCGTTCTGAGGACGAAGCTGCCTTGGATGCAAAACTGCCGCAGGGTAAGATCGGACTCGTCGCCACTGTTGATTCTGAGTGTTCCAGATATGCTTATTCTAAATCACTGGACACAGACAACAAGAATAACTTAAACAGGTCTGTACTAATCGAAGGTCAGGGCTGAACTGCTTAGCAAATTACTACACAGAGTTTATATACCGGTGTGGTCACCACCGGTACTACAATATACAGTAGCCAAGAGAAAGTAGTCCATCTCTTAAGGTAGTCTCTTAAGGTGGTACAGGTTACATACACCACAAAATAGTCATCAGGCATTGTGTACTTTTAGATAATGCAAAAGAAAAATCAGGACAATATGAAGTTTTGTGAAATAAGTGTGATTGCTGGTATTAAATTAATGCTTTACATTTGTTTTTGTCCTAAGGTTCTACTGTAGGTGTTGTCAAAGTGTTCTCGCAATTTACATGAGCCACTGTGCGGTTTCTAGAACCCAACTGGAAAACAAAGATAAGAATTATTTTAGAAGCAATAGAATGTCATTTTATAATTGCCTCATATCTAATTTTCAGCTGATTCTTTCTAACCTTCTGCTGTTACTTGTGTGGTGCGAATGTTACTTGCCACTTATCAATTAGGTGATAGTGTGTTGGAACCCACTCCTTTTTCACAGGAGCTCTAGGAAATTACCATTATGTTTTAAATTGGAACTCATTTGCTTCGTTAATTAGCTCAACAATTACATAATAATGAGCAAAAATAAAACTATTATACGTCAACGCTATTGTTTTTTTTCTTAACGCAACATCAACACCTTGTATCAGCAAAGGATTTTTTCACAATTTGGTTTCACCACTACATGGTATCCTTTCCTCCCCAGTGTTAGTCTAGGTGGGGATGGTAGTGTCGTGGTTAACTAACAAACCACAGAAAATGAGTCCATAATCCCACCAACTAGTTTGAGAATTTTTATTCAGTAAATAAATAAATCTGGAAATAAGAAATTGATATCAGTAAAAGTGACCATGAAGCTGTTGGATTGTTGAGAAAAAAACAATTGGCTCACTAATGTCCTTTAGGGAGAGAAGCCTGCCATCCTTACCCAGTTTGGCCTATGTGTGACTCCAGTCCCACACCAATGTGGTTGACTCTTAACTGCTTTCTGAAGTAGCCCAGCAATCCACTCAGTTATATCAAAACTGCTACAAAGAATTAACTGCATTGTGGGAGCACCTTCACCACATGGACTGCAGCCCACCACCACCTTCACAGGTCAACTGGGCATGAGCAATAAATGCCAGCCTTGCCAGCGATGCCCACATCCTGAGAATGAATACAAAAAATGTGGGGATCTTGACGATGGTACATGTTTCACTCTCTTTTTGTCAAAGTGCAAAATCCTCCACTCTTTCAGTTGAATTACAGCCTCATATTGATAAATTTTCCTCATATTGATAAATTTTCCTCAAATTTGGATTCTAACTAGCCTCTCCATTCTGACTTTATGGGCCAACAACGGACATTCTTGGCTTGTGGTCTGCTACAGATTTCCTTACGCAGGACACTTTCATTGGTACCAGGGGATTTGGCACTTTAGTTTCTCTGGCTGAGCTAGGTTTTTCAATGCTTCTTCCACTGCATCACTGCTAGTTCTCAGTCATTACAGTTGGTAAAGGATCAATGCTTCGATCTCTGCCACAGAAAGGTCTCTAGCCCACCTACAGTGGGCTGACAATCTGTTATTATTCATAAAATCCTTAAATCAAATATTAATGCTCATAAATAATGCCAAAATCCAAAAGAGTCCATATAAATCTACCTGCAGATAATCTTAACAGATGTTCATAATAATTCTGCACTTATGTATTAAACAAACAAAACTGGATTTTTGAATATTCATGGCATAGTGTTAGAACAAACTACTTCCTCAGCATATCAAAAATACCAACACACTGTACACTTACCTTCTGTGATGACTTAGGCCATTTCCAAGAGATTGAAGGATGTTCCTAAGGTGGTAGAACATAGAAAGGCCTGGTCTGAAAGCATGAGAACATTATATAAGATCTTTATGTGGCCCAGTGAAAATTATCTAATGTACCTACAATTTTCTTGCTTGCATTTTGCAGTTAAGAATTTAAAAAAGTACTTAAATGTGCCTGCAACTATCTTGTAATTAAGTACTACAGGAACACAACAGACCTTGATTCAAAACGCAATGTTCAGCATGAGGTTAGATACTTAACTGATTATTCAGATCCTCCATGATTGTGGATTGAATACTATAGTATAAAATCTGGTGATTATCTCAGTTTAAATTACAACTTATTTGGGAAGAACATATCGAGGCACTGTATAGAAATGTGCTGAGTTTGTGTCAAATTGATTTCATCCATGTCATTTCTGAATTAAACTATGCAATAGGCATCCTTTCCATGTAGATAGGGAATTGCCACAGAACTTAAGACTGCTTTTCTAGCTAATAAAAGCATCTGTTTGCTATCCCTCATAAGGCTATATAGTATAGTATACCAAATAGGCCTTTTACATCAGGGTCTCAATTGCTCTTTGAACCTCATAAAATTGTACCTTCCTTCTCCTGCTTTCAGACCACTAGTAAGTACCATCTTCCTCTTTCATCCCAATATCTGCAGAGTAGGAACTGACACTGAGTATAGGTTAAATGTGAATGCTCTAGAGATTATTCCATCTCCATTTCTTTCAGACAAATAGTTAAGTTCCTTGTTTGCAATCAAAAACTGATGAATGATAATTGATTATGGCCTAGAAATTCAGTTGGCTGCGCCAGCCGTTAGCGCCTTAGGAGGAGTACATCTTGAGCGCTAGGCGCTTAGCGCCCGGGCGCAGCGCGATCTGCGCCTCGCCCCAACTTCAGTAGACATTTAGCGCCGGCGCAAAGTCATTGCGCGTGCTCATCTGCGCGCGCAGATCATGACGTCATTTCGTCGTGCAACGCCCTTTGTGCGCCCGGAACCGGAACTTCACTCGCGCCGCCCCATTGTGCGCTGGGCGGCCCGAACGACTGTGAAGTGGAACGGTACACAGCCGAGGCGGGCCGCAGGGAGCACAAATTAAAGGGCACTCCTGCAGTAGAAAAGGCAGCCGTTTTGCAACACTCCTTCTTTGGGAGGAGGAGGAGGAGGAGGTGGTGATGGAGAGAAGCCCTCCCCAGAAACACAAATACACTAGTCTCGGCCTGTCAAAAAAACAAATCCACCCTCCCCCTTTAAGAGCTCGTGTCTGCCGGCAATCAGCAGCTCGCCGCACCTGCCCTGCGCCCAACTTCCGGTGTTAGCGCCCCGGCCAGCCGGCTTAGCGCCTAATGATAGTCGTGCATCGCCTGTTTTAGCGCAGCAGCAACCTCTTAGGGCGATGCAACTGAATATCGGCGAAGGGGGCTCGACTTTGCGCCGGGCGCAAACTTTAGCGGCCGCCCGACTTTACCGCCCCAAAAGTGGCTATACTGAATTTCTAGGCCAATGAACCTTAAGTCCCTCTATCTTTATGAAGTCATTATGCATGAACAATGTCAAGGACATAAAGGTCATAAAACAAGGATAATTTGTCTACTGACAGTTCTTTATCTATTATATACTGACAGGACCATGATAAAGCATGCTTTGAGGAGAGCTTAATTTTTCAGAAAAAATACCTAAATCGAGAATTTCCAAGCATTTTGCCTCCATGGGCCAGTTAGATGCATACCATGGAATCTCATGGTCACATAATATTCCCATTAATATAACTATGTATCAGTTGTGAATGCAGATCTTAGTGTTCTGGTTTAGGATTTGTCCAACAACAAGGCAATAAGGAGCAGCACTTTCCAAACCTCCAAGCCCACAATATTCATAGGCTAAACCAATGAATAAAAAGGTATAAACACAAGTAAAACCATAATAATGAATAGTCAGCATGGATTTCAAAAGGGAAAGACTTGCTTGACCAACCTCATTCAATTCTTTGAAGAGGTAACAGAGAGAGTAGACAAAGGTAATGTAGTAGATGTAATTTATCTAGATTTCCAAAAGGTCTTCGATAAGGTGCCACATAATAGACTATTGAAAAAGGTCAGAGAATGCGGAGTCAGGGGACAAATAGCAGAATGGATAGCTAGCTGGCTTCAAGACAGAAAGCAGGGACTAGGGGTACAAAGTAGCTATTCAGAGTGGCAGAAGGTGGAAAATGGGGACCCACAAGGATCAGTACTGGGACCACTGCCGTTCACAATTTATATTAACAATTTAGACTTTGGAATCAAAAACACAACTTCTAAATTTGGAAATGACACCAAACTAGGGGGGAGATAGTCAATACTGAGGAGGACCGCAGCAAATTACAAGAAGACAGTAATAAACATGCAGAATGGGCATATAATTGGCAAATGAATTTCACAGATAAACACGCTTTGATAAGAAAAATAAGGAGCTCACATATTACTTGGGAAATAAGAATCTAAATGGGGTAGAAGAACAAAGGGATCTCGGAGTAGAAATACACAAATCACTAAAAGTAGCGATTCAGGTTAATACGGCCACAAAAAAGCAAACCAAGCACGAGGGTTTATTTCTAGAGGGATAGAATTGAACAGTAGAGAAGTTATGCTAAACTTGTACAGAACCTTAGCTAGATCACACTTGGAGTACTGTGTACAATTCTGGTCGTCATATTATAAAAAGGATAGAGAGGCACTGGAGAGGGTGCAAAAAAGATTTCCAAGGATAATACCAGAAATGCAAGGTTATACCTATCAGGAAAGGATGAACAGGCTGGGTCTCTTTTCTCTTGAAAAGAGAAGGCTGACGGGGTGACCTAATAGAGGTCTATAAAATTATGAAAGTTTTGATAGAGTAGAAACAGAGGGGGGAAATTTTGTTAGCGATCACCGCCTGGGTGCCAAATTTAGCACCCGGTGAAAAATAGCATTGGCAATCGCTAACTTGAATTTTAGCGCCCCAAGAAGGAGGTGAAGTGTTAATTCAAGCGCTGCACTTCCTTCTTAGAGTGCTAACCCCAAATATCGGGGCGGTGCGTTCTGCAGCGCTACGCACTGGGCCACGTAGCGCTGCTGCATGGAAGGGCTCTTCCCCTCATTAAAGGGGAGGGCCCAAGCACACAACTCTGCGGGGACCTACTTGGACCACCAGGGAGCGGGGTGCCATGCCAGCAGCCCGGCACACAAGAGGAGGCGCTGGGCTGCCAGATCGCGGCACGGACCCCGCGTTCAAAGACGCAATGGGCCGCAACAAGTAAGTTGGCCAATTTTTTTCCCCTGCCTGCCACCTCCCCTTTAGTTAGCGCCCCGCGAGCCTCCTACTGCTCCATCCCCATCACGCTGTCATCGTCCGGCGCAGATTATGGGGGTGCGGGCCAATTTTGCAGGTGGGCGAAAACGGGGCGCTGAGCACGGTGATGACGTCGTCATTGCCTGCACAGCGGAGTGGGGTGCTACCGGTTACTGCTGCTGCTAAACTCTTGCTGAATTTAGCAGGAGTGGTTAGCGGCGCCATGCCCACGTGAAAAGTTATTTGTGCCCCATTAGTGCCCCTGGGGGCACTAATGAGAGGCCATCGATATAAGATAGTCTCCAAGAAATTAAATACAGAATTCAGAAGAAACCTCTTTACCCAGAGAGTGGTGAGATTGTGGAACTCGTTACCACAGGGAGTGGTTGAAGCAAAGAGTATAGATACATTTAAGGGGAGGCTAGATTATCAAATGAGGGAGAAGAGAATAGAGGGTTATGCTGATAGAGTTAGATGAGGAAAGACGGGAGGTGGCTCAAGTGGAGCATAAACGCGGCATGGACTGGTTCAGCTGAATGACCTGTTTCTGTACTATATATCCTATGTAATCATATGTAACAACTAGAATTGAGCTCCTAAGACTTTGGAGACGGATTGCTAGGACTCACAGGCTGTATGTGGCCCATGGACTTAGTTTGTACTAAATATCCCATGTATCAAAACTTAACTTTTCAAAGTTATAATGAGAGCAGTCCTTTGCCTAATAAAGCAGCATTGGCTTTTCATTTGTGCATTTTTTCGATTCAATATAACACTTTAGTTCACTAATTAAGTATGAAGAAGTAGTTTTCTTTGAACAAGCTTTCAAACCCACAAGGTGTTATTTGGTAGCAGTGTACATTCTTTATCACTAATTACAATAGAAATCTGAAGTGAAAGTTATTGCAAAAATTCTTCACTGCCCTGCGAGAAAACAATAGCTTTTTAAAGTATAAACACTTGAGTGACTTCCAAGTCTGAAAATTGACAGTGCAGGGATAGTAGTCTGAAACTAATGGCTTGTTCTCTAACCATAGCCCCAGACATGAATTGTCGTGAATGACAAAGTAAGGTGGCATTTGACGTTCATATGCTTTCATACAATTTTACGGTGTTCTTTAAAGTAGTAGGGACTCCATGGTGCAACTTAGCTGTCTGAAGCCATCAGCACTGATTCATTTTTTCGTAAGTTATTCAACACTTCAGACCATTTTCTTCTGTAACACAAGAATACTGATTCATAAAAATACTATGAATTTGATTTATATCCTACTTTCCATACATATCGTTTTGATACTATATTTGAAGGATTTACTGCATTTTTATTTTCAAGTTTTCTTTTTTTTCTTTTAGCCTGTAGGGCTTCAGAAATGATTGGGACCTGAACATAATTTGTAAATATGACTGGAACTTTGGTTGATAGGACAATATCACATTAGATTTTAATATAAATTGGTTGAATTAAATGGGGAAAAATCAGTTTAAAACTGTATGCTAGAAATTCGTTATAGCCAAGGAATGGGCAGTGTTTAGACTAAAAATGGTGAATTAATGCCAGGTGAAAATCATCTAGACTGCACACAAAATTTGTCCTCACTCCTCATTAAAATTATTGGAGCCTTAAAACTAGTCTAAAAACCCAAGCTCATTGGCGTTACACTGAAATAATGGACCAATATCAGGTGTAGTCTAAACGCAAGTAATGATTGCCACAGGTTTTTTTCACTGCTTAAAGAGGAGGTCCGTTGATGCGGCAACACCTAATTCTCTGCATTGTTGGGAGTACAGCTGCCTCAACAACCATAAGAAGAAGAAGCTCTTATTTACAAATGCTGATGGCAGATCGCTGCCCCAGGGAGAGAGCCCGGGGGTTTTCTGAGGAAACTTTGGAGGCATTGGTTTTAGTGGTGGAGTGAAGGCAGGCGGTCCTGTACCAAGTAGCAGGTGGGTTGCACCACAAGTCTTCCGGACTATGTGGAGGGAGGTGGCACACCACGTCACGGGTAGTACTGTGGTCCCCAGGTCCCAGATCAATGGGCCAGAACTTCGGGTCCCCACGGGTGAGTACACGCTGGGTACTCACGCGTAGGCTCAACAAAAGTGCCAGTTTCGTGAATGCACTGCGCATGCGTGGGAAACCGGAACTTCCGTTCCCTTAAAGGAAGGGGTTCACAGGTCGAACGCGTGCGCTGGAGAGGCAGTGCGTACACCTGGAACTTCCGTTTTTTTTGCAGCATTCTCCGGGAGGGTAAGTCTCCAGCAGTTACACTTTTAAAATGCAGTCGCAAGGCCTGCTTTTAACAAGGTAAGTGGTGAATTAAATAAAATTAAAACATTTTTTCCATAGGCTTATTATTTTTAAATACTTTAAAGAAAGGTAAGTTTATTTTTAGCCCCGTTAGAATTTGTAATTAATTTTTTCAAAAATTTAAATTATTGTTTAAAATAGTTATTTTATGTAATTTATAGTTATTTTAAAAATGTGATTTAAAAAAAAATGATTTGAAGTTTTGGTGATGTTTTGGGGCTGAATTGTATTCATAGTTTTGACAGGTCTTCCTGTCAAATCTATGAATACAGATTCCCTGCTACCATTGGCTCTCCATGGCCCACGTGATCCCAGGGGACGCTTCGAACTAACTGCGCCCCTGGGATACACAAGCACTGCACGCCGGCAGTTGGAGGAGGCCCAGGATCGGAATCCCACGCGGGCCCACAGCACGATGGCCGGCACGCTAGGTAAGTGCAGGTCGGAGGCTTGCACCCGCGGGAAGCCTCCAACCCGAATTTCTGGGCCATTAGAATTCATGTCATATGTTTGATATGTTTATAGATACATTTATTAATGGTGTTTGGAATATTTTGTGATCTCTCTTATTTCATCTTTATGCCCAGGAGGACGCTGTGATACGCCATGAGACAGGGATTGTATGATGGGGATGTGGTGAGCTACTGGGATCTGGGGTTTCATTCACGTGAATTGAAGTCTGATGAGCCAGTCACAGATAGCCCGTCCAGAAGGCCGATTGTCTCGCTGCCTCCGCCCTCGCTCCTGTTCCTCCTTCTCCTCATCCTCATCCTCCTCCTCGTCCTCCTCCATCTTGTCCTCCTCTGCCTTGTTCTCCTCCTCCTCATCCTCTTCCTCCTTGTCCTCTTCTGCCTCATCATCCTCCTGAGGTAATGTCACAATCCCGCAGCCCCCAAGACTGTGAGGAAGTGTTGTGAGCAGAATCCTTTAACAAATAATGAATGACTTCTGCTCTTGAATGAACACTCCCTGTCATCAAAAATCTTGAAATAACTAAAGAAAGCTGATTCAGTTGCAGGAAGTAGGAAGTAAAACCCTGTCAGGTACAGTGGATTGGGGATGGTACCTTTGAATATCGCTGCTGCAGCCTGCTTCCTGCTGGGAGACACCAGCTCTCCCTGTCGTTGTTCTGCGCTGCTGTTAAGGTAAGTGGCTAAATCCAATGTTGGTGATCGGGTGTCTAGTGAGCATTGTACACTCACTGACGTCACAATCTCCATGATGGCGAGTTCCCTGGTGCTAGGGTTTATCGGCTACGCTACCAGCACCACCGATATGGCGTGCGGTGTTGAAACCGGCATCAGCTGTCGTAACAGCTATCAACGGCATTTAGCACATCTCCAGGCAGTAACATGTGGCGCCAACCACGCAAATTTTTCCCCCTAATTGTCTCTTCTGAAGATTAAGGAAATTTCCGAGTTCTTACGAAAACCTATCCAACTAAATTGAGAAAGAACTAGATTTTTTAAATTGCACCATTAGTAATTAAAGGTTAAAATTCCATCAGCCATTGATGTCAAAGAAGTGAATAGGCCAATTTTTGGTCTATTTATTTATTAGCTATCTTAATTACTTATTCCCCCACCCCCATCTAATTACTTAACAAGGTTCTTTCATCCATGTAGAGAATAATAAATACAGTTTGGGTATAGGATGATAATTATAAAATGAAGATCACAAGGGAGCTGTATGTAACTGTTATTTCTTCTAGCGCTCGTAGTGCTTTGTAAAGATGACTCTGGACTCTGTAGTTTGTAAAATAAACTACTGTTTTATTTGCTATGCAATGGCTGCTGCCTCATGGTGCGGAGTGATACCACCAAGTGCCAAAGTGTGGTGCCTGCTACTACTTTCCCAGCACCGTAGTGCTGCTACCTTGATTTGGGTGTTAGTACACTTGTACAATGTTGTCCCAACATAATTATGTAACATCCCTCTTTCCCCACAAAACTAATTTCTATTTTACAATGTTTTCAGTTGAATAACGTTAACAAAATACAGAACGTGAGCTTTCTTTGCTCAATTTATATACAGATATTTGTCCATGTTGTTTTACTGTTGTTTTACTGTTCTGTGCGAATTATAATTGTTTTTATAATTATTCGCGATACCGCTCAGGTGGTTGTATGTTACTCCTCCATCTTGTGGACTTGGCTGTAACTATTCCTCTCTGCGGTGTTTTGGTGTGTTCATTTCTTGTTGCTGGTGCTGTCGTGTTTGGCTCTGGAGAGTGTATGTTTGCATTTGTTGTATTTGAGGTGTTTGTTTCTGGCGTTATATTGTTTTCCGTGTCTGGTACCGTAACTGCTGTTAATGTTGTCCGCTGTTTGACCACTTCAGGTGAGGGTTTGATATGGATCCTGTTTCGCCTGTATTGGTTTCCAGGTTCTGTCTCTAAAAAGTAAGATCTTGGAGTATCAGCTTTTCCAATAACCTTGGCTGGGCTCCATGTTCTCAACAACGGATCTTGTATATGCACTGATTGCCCATTTAGCAGCTCCGGTAGTGGTTTTGCATGCTTGTTGTAGTGTGTGCTCCCCGTAGCTTGTGTTTCCATCAGCTTCTGCCGAACGTCCTTTTGGTCCTGGGGAGGATATATCTTTGCTGGTAGAGTTGTTTTGAATTTTCTACCGTTTAGTAGTTCTGCTGGTGAATTCGAGTCTACTCTCAAAGGCGTCGACCTGATTGCCAACAGGGTGAGGTCTTGGTCTTCTCCCATCTCCTTGCTTTTAATGAGAGCTCTTTTGACTGTTTGGATCTGTCTTTCGATAAATCCGTGTCCCCTTGGGTAATGTGGGGATGAGGTAATTATTTTAAATCCGTATTTTCCAGCCAGTGCTCTGAATTCGCTGGAGGTGAATTGTGTTCCATTGTCGCAGATGACTTTCTCTGGGATGCCCTGTTCTGCGAATAAGTTTTTCACAATTTTTGTGATTGTTGTGGCTCTCATGTCGTTTATCCTTCTGACAAAAGGAAATTTTGAGTAGTAGTCTGCTACTATGGTGTACCACTCCTGGTTGCACAGGAACAGATCTGTTCCGACCGTGTGCCATGGTCTCGGGGGTACTTCCATTTGAATCATCTCCTCCTTCTGCTGTGTGTTTCGGTATTTCTGGCATATGCAGCATGTGGAGACCATTTGTTCTATGCTTTTGTACATCCTTATCCAGTACACAGCTGATCTGGCTCTTAGTTTGCATTTCTCCATCCCCATATGGCCTTGGTGTATTAAGCGGAGAAGTTCCGTTTGCATCGTTTTTGGTATTATGATTCTTGAGCCAGCAAGGAGAACACCGTCCTCCACCGAGATGTCGTCTCTGATTGTCCAGTACTGTCGGATTTGGTTTTGGACCTGCTGGATCTTCTCCGGCCACCCCTGTATTACCTGTTGCATGAGTAGTAGCAACTCCTCTTCTTTACCAGTCTCCTCTTGAATTTGGCTAAGCTTTGTGGGAGTAACATTTACGAGGTGGTGTATTTTTACTGTCAAGCCCTTCATCTCGTGTTTTTCGTGTGGTGACAATCGAGACAATGCATCTGCCAGTGCCATTTCTTTTCCTGGCCGGTATTTTAATTCGAAGTCGTAACTTTGGAGTCTTAACAGTAACCTTTGCAGTCTTGCTGGGGCCTTGCTTAGGTTTTTCTTGTAAATTTGTTCAAGTGGACGATGGTCACTCTCTACCTCGAATTTTCTTCCATATAAGTAGGTGTGGAACTTTTCGCATCCGTATGCTACTGCCAATAGCTCTCTTTCGATGTTTGCGTATCTTGTCTCTGCTGATGTCAATGCCTTCGATGCGAAAGCTATTGGTTTTCCTTCCTGCACGAGGGCTGCCCCTAGCCCCCTGGCAGAGGCATCTACCTGTAGGGTGACAGGTTTTTTTCTATCGTAATAAGGCAGGCTGGTTTCTTTACATAATAATTCCTTTAGGTGTTTGAAGTTCCTCTCATGGGATTCTGACCATTGGTATTCGGTGTCTTCTTTTAGTAATTCTCTTAGGTTTGCTGTGTAGTCTGACATGTTCAGGATGAAAGAGCTCATATACTGGACCAAACCAAGGTAGCTCCTCAGCTCCTTCTTGTCGTTTGGAGGTTTCATCTCTGCTATCGCCGCGACCTTTTTGGGATTAGGCTTGAAACCCTCCGGTGTGTAGATCATGCCAAAAAATTTGCATTTCGTACTTTTAATGATGCACTTCTCGGCATTCAGCTTGATGCCAGCCGTTCTGGTGCGCTCCATGGCCTCGTGCAAGTGCACGTCATGGTCTCTTTCATTTGTTCCGTAGACTTGGATGTCATCAGCGATTCCAATGGCTCCCTCACAGCCTTTGTATGTTTCATCGATCTTTTGTTGGAAGATGTCTTGGCTGACTTTCAACCCAAATGGCAGCCGCAGGAATTTATAACGCCCCAATGGTGTATTAAAAGTCATCAGGTTAGTTGATTCTTCGTCCAGTTTTACGTTCCAGTAGCCGTTTCTGGCATCCAGTTTGGAAAAGACTTTGGCTCCTGCCAGTGCTGGTGTGATTTCTTCGAATGTTGGTGTGGGGTAGTGGTCCCGCTTTATTGCCTGGTTTAAGTCTTTGGGGTCCAGACAGATTCTGAGCCACCCGTTCGGCTTTTCCCGTACCACAATCGAGTTTACCCAGTCTGTGGGTTCAGTGACCTTTGCAATTATTTCTTTCTCTTCCATTTCTTTTAGTTCGGTGTATAATTTTTCTTTTAGCTCGATGGGTATTTTTCTTGGAGCGTGGTTGACGGGTTTTACCTCTGGATCTATTGTTATATGGTACTTGAACTCCCTGAAGCATCTTACAGTGTCGTCAAAACACTCTGGATACATGTCCATCAAATGTTTCGTGTCCATGATTTGTGGATGATGTTCCAGTGGGGTGTTGCTGTCGACTTTCAGTGATGTTTTTGTTAGTTCGTAGTTCACCGAGATTAACTCCAGCTTCTCACAGCTGTTTAAACCCAGGATCGCCGGTCCCTCGGAGTCGGTCACATAGAACATGCAGTTGATGTTTCTGCCTTTGTGTGTTCCTTTTATATAGGTTGTTCCGAGTTGTCTGATCTCGCTCCCCCCATACGCTGTCAGCGTGACGTTGTTTGCTTTTAAACACCCTCTTTTTGGGTATCTATCTTCGTCCAAGTTTTCGGGGAAGATCATCCGGTATAGTCTCAGTGGAAGGATGTTGCTCTGAGCTCCTGTGTCCAACTTTACTTTTAGATTGACGGTTGTGGGCTGTCCTTCTATCCTCTTTTTAATCTGGATGATAGTGTGCCATTCTTTCTTTGGGGTGCTTTCCGCTCTGGACATTTTGTGTAAGAGAACCTTTATGGTTTCGATGTTCAGAGCTTTGTCGTACCCGCAGTCTTCGTCGTCTTGCTCACCCATGGTATGGATTTTGTTTTTCTTTTGTTGGTTCTGTTGTCCGCCTCTGCTTTTGGTGTGTAGCCCCTCTCTTTTAGCTCTGCACATCTTTTGCCAGTGGTTTGCTTTACCACACGTGTTGCAGCTTGTTCCATACGCTGGGCATTTTCTTCTGTCTGTGTAGTCGTGTTGTCTTCCGCAGCTTCTACACATATTCTTCCCGCTGTCATATACTTGTTTTTGTGTGCTGTGCTTTTCGTGCACTGCATCTACTCTGTGATCCAGTTCAGGAGTTGTCCGCACTTCAGCCGTATGATTATTCAGCGTTTTCATCTGTTGTTTTGTGGCTTCGTGAGCCCTCGCTGTATCTATGGCTTCTGATATTCCGAGCTTTTCTTTTGCTATTAGTTCTTTTTGCACTTCTGTATGTGCCAAGCCCCATATTAATTGATCTACCAGCCTTTCTTCTAGTTCTGTAAACTTGCATTTGCTGGCTTCGTTTTTTAATCTCGTCAGGAAATTGTCAGCCGTTTCACCAGGTTCCTGTCTTAAGCTTTGGAATTTATACCTGTGTATGCGGTGGTTTGATTTAGGCTCGAGATGGTTACTGAAATTTTCATAAATCTCCGTAGGGTTCGTTTTATCCTCTTCGGATAAACTCCAGCTGTTATAGAGATCTAAGCCTTTTTCTCCTGCCCACAGTAGAATGTAGCTGACTTTTTCCTCATCGGAGGAGCCTTTCAGAAAACTTTTAAATGTAAGCTCGCATTTTTGCTTAAATTTCCGGAAAGCTTCCACGATATCGTCGGCTTCCCAGTTCATGATGGGGAGCATATTCGCGGTCAGTGCATTGGACGCCGCCATTTTAGCTGCCCGTACAATTTGCGGTTAAAACGCTGCAGAGTTTACTTTTAAGTTTCTTTCTTCAATCTGATATCGTTTTTATATGCGTAAGTTGTACTCACTTATACCGCTGCCACTATGTTATGTCTTCTAGCGCTCGTAGTGCTTTGTAAAGACGACTCTGGACTCTGTAGTTTGTAAAATAAACTACTGTTTTATTTGCTATGCAATGGCTGCTGCCTCATGGTGCGGAGTGATACCACCAAGTGCCAAAGTGTGGCACCTGCTACTACTTTCCCAGCACCGTAGTGCTGCTACCTTGATTTGGGTGTTAGTACAGTTGTACAATGTAGTCCCAACATAACTATGTAACAGTAACCTTGTCTGGAGGGCAAACATCATGGCTGGGATTTCCCCAGTCCCGAGCATCCAGTTTTGGGAGTGGGTGAGCAGTAAGAATTGCCAAAAATGCCAGCACGTCGGGAACCCGCCGTCATCCCTCCGGTTTCCACATTTAACTCGAGTACTTTTCCCAACGCGCCACAGACCAGCTCGGCAGAGGTGGGTGACCTCATTGAAGTATTAAATGCTTGTTGGGAGACCCTTAACAGGCTTTTTAACAGCAGCTTTAAACTTTAACTTCTGGAGCACTGAATTCACGCACCTCAGGAGCCTCGCCTGTGAAGAGGAGGCGGATGCTCCGCGTCCATTGTGCGAGTGCATTAATTGAGAGCTTGAAAAAACACATAAATATTCCCACATTACCCCTGATTACTTGCCTAATGGAAAAGCTCTTGCTGACTCCATTTTGTACAGAGATTTCGCTGTCAGCAGTTTGCAGGTCATTTCTGCAACCTTGGATGCCACTGTCACCACATTGCTAGTCACTATCATAACATTGAGGAATTGGGCCTTTGATCTCCACTTTACCTGCCATCTATTACATCAGTATATGGGTGCCGCTTAGGCTGTCTCACCTTAGACCTCAGAATCAGAGCAAAATGAGCCCCAGCACCAGCAACAGCAGCAGCAACCACAACAGCAGCCTTCTCCTCAATGACCTGATGCTCCACAGGAGAGAGGGGACCAACACAGGGCTACACCATGCCAGAGTCGACACCCCCAACACAGGGTATAAAGGGAGAGGATGAGTGTCCCGGACATGACTGAGCAGCAGTGCCAAGGGAGGCTCAGGTTATCGCGCCAGGTCATCGCAAACAGTTGTAGTTGGCTGGAACAAGACCTGCTGCCCAGAGGACCTGGTACATAGTCCTTACCAGTAGCTGTCAAAGTCATCACCGCCCTCAACTTCTTCGTCTCAGGTTCCTTCCAGGGATCTGCAGCAGGCATATACAGGATCTCGCTGTCAACCACCCACAGATGCATCACCCAGGTGACCAATGCCATGTTTGACAAGCCAGCCAATTATGTCAACTTAGCCACTGAGGAAGCCAGTATTACTGAGCGGGCGCTCGGCTTTGCGGCTCTGTTTGGTTTCCCGCAGGTGCTGGGCATAAGCGACTGCACATATGTTTCCATCAAGGCGCCCCCACATCACCCAGGAGTGTTTGTGAACTGCAAGGGCTTCCACTCCCTCAATGTGCAGCTCATCTGCAAGCATAAAAAGATCATCATGCATGTGTGCGCCAGATTTCCTGGCAACTGTCATGACTCTTTCCTGCTGCGCCACTCCACCCGCCTATGGAAAAGGACAGGGAGCAATCTAGCATAAAAATATTTAATTGGAGGAAGGCAAATTTCAGTGGGTTGAAAACGGATCTGCCCGGGTAAATTGGAATCAAAGATTGGCAGGCAAAACTGTAATCAAACAATGGGCTGCCTTTAAAGAGGAGATGGTTTGGGTACAGTCGAGGTACATTCCCACGAGGGGGAAAGGTAGGACAACTAAAGCCAGAGCTCCCTGGATGCTGAAAGAGATAGAGAGTAAGATGATGCAGAAAAAGAGTGCATATGACAGATGTCAGGTTGAGAATTCAAGTGAGAATCAGGTAGAATTTAGAAAGTTCAGAAGATAAATGAAAAGGAAAATATGAGAGGCAAAGAGAGAGTATGAGACTAGATTGGCAGCTAACATAAAAGGGAATTCAGAAGTCTTCTATAGGCATATAAATAATAAACGATAGGAGGGGTAGGGCCGATTAGGAACCAAAAAAGAGACCTACGCATAGAGGCAGAGAGCATGGCTGAGGTACTAAATGAGTATTTTGCATCTGTCTTCACCAAGGGAGAAGATGCTGCCAAAGTCATAGTGAAAGAGGAGGTAGCGGAGATACTGGATGAGATGAGAATTGATAAAGAGGAGGTAATAGAAAGGCTATCTGAATTTAAAGTTGATAAATCACCAGGACCGGATGGGATGAATCCTTGGATGCTGAGGGAGGTTAAGGAGGAAATCACGGAGGTAATCACCATAGTCTTCCAATCCTCCTTGGGTATGGGGGGTGGTGCCAGAGGCCTGGAGAATTGCAAATGTTACACCCTTGTTTAAAAAGGGTATAAGGATAAACCAAACAACTACAGGCCAGTCAGTTTAACTTTGGTAGTGGGGAAGCTTTTGGAAACAATAATCAGGGACAAAGTTAACAGTCACTTGGACAAGTGTGGATTAATTAAGGAAAGCCAGCATGGATTTGTTAAAGGCAAATCAGGTTTAACTAACTTGAATGAGTTTTTTGATGAGGTAACAGAAAGGGTTGATGAGGGCAATGCAGTTGACGTGGTGTATATGGACTTCCAAAAGGTATTTGATAAAGGGCCACATAATAGACTTTCCAGCAAAGTTGAAGCCCACGGAATAAAAGGGATAGTGGCAGCATGAATACGAAATTGGCTAAGTGACAGGAAACAGAGAGTAGTGGTGAACAGTTGTTTTTCGGACTGGAGGAAGGTATACAGCGCTGTTCCCCGGGGGTCAGTACTAGGACCACTGCTTTTCTTGATATATATCAATGACTTGGATGTGGGTGTACAGGGCACAATTTCAAAATTTGCAGATGACACAAAATTTGGAAGTATAGTGAACAGTGAGGGGGACAGTGATAGATTTCAAGAAGACATAGACAGGCTGGTGAAATGGGCAGACACGTGGCAGATGAAATTTAATGCAGAAAAGTGTGAAGTGACACAATTTGGTAGGAAAACCGAGGAGAGGTAATATAACCTAAAGGGTACAATCCTAAAGGGAGTGCATGAGCAGAGGGACCTGGGGGTATATGCGCACAAATTGTTGAAAGTGGCTGGACAGGTTGAGAAAGCAGTTAAAAAAGCATATGGGATACTGGGCTTCATAAATAGAGGCATAGAGTATAAAAGCAAGGAAGTTATGATGAACCTTTATAAAACATTGGTTCGCCTCCACTGGAGCACTGTGTTCAATTTTGGGCACCGCATTTTAGGAAGGATGTGAAGGCCTTAGAGAGGACGCAGAAAAGATTTACAAGCATGATTCCAGGGATGAGGGACTTCAGTGACATGGACAGACTGGAGAAGCTGGGGTTGTTAGAGCAGAGAAGGTTGAGAGGAGATTTGATAGAGGTGTTCAAAATCATGAGGGGTCTGGACAGGGTAGAGAGAAACTGTTCCCATTGGCGGATGGGTCGAGAACCAGAGGACACAGATTCAAGGTGATTAGCAAAAGACCCAAACGCGACATGAGGAAAAACTTTTTTAAGCAGTGAGTGGTTAGGATCTGGAATGCACTGCCTGAAAGGGCAGACTCAATCATGGCTTTCAAAAGGGAATTGGTAAATACCTGAAGGAAAAGAAATTGCAGGGCTATGGGGAAAGGGTGGGGGAGTGGAACTAACTGAAGTGCTCTTGCAGAGAGCTGAATGGCCTCCTTCTGTGCTGTAACCATTCGATGATTCTATGGGGGAGAAATTCGGTATTTTAGCACCTGGGGGGAGGGGCGCTAACAGGGCGCTAATGTGTTTGCAGCGGAACGCGGCGAATCCAACGCCACACGTGAAATTCACCCGGGATTTCGCTAACAGTTAGCACCTAGGCCGTTAGCGCCTGGCAGATCATAGCGTCAATGCGTTTGGAATGCCAGGTTAATGGCTCAGATGCAAAATTGACTGCCACCCCCTGCTTAGCGCCGGGCCTGAACAACGGCAGGAAAAGGAGGTGTGATGCAGTCGGGTGGCCGCTGTAGGAGCGGTATTTAAAGGGATCAACATCCACTTTCATTTTAGTGGCCAATCAATGCTGCCTTCTCAGTTTCACATTGCGAAACAGACATTTTCAGTGAGGTAAACGATTCTTACTTTCAGGAGTGTTCTGCCTTCTAAAAATTTGTCACTTTCATTCTGCTAAGATTTCAAATTCCTAACTTGGTTACATTACTGGGGTCTCTACTGGCACTCAACCTCACCCTCCAGCATCAATGTCGGAAGCAGTGGAGGCAGAAACAGAGATTGGAAAATGTTGCCAGAGGGAGGAGGGCCAACAGGGCTGTCAACAGGAGGCCTTACCCTCCCAGGGTATTCCGGCAGAACTTTTCCTACATAAATTTAACTGAGGAGCAGTGTCTTAGAAGGCTCTGCTGCAACAAGAAGGTGGTCACAGAGCTCTGCCACCTCCAGCAGCTGGACCTCGAGCCTCAGATCAGGACCACCACCGCTCTCTCTGTGGCAGTCAAGGTCACCATGGCGCTCAATTTCAATGCCAGCAGATCCTTCCAGTCTGCTAACATCTTGCAGTACGCTGCCCATTGCTGCATCCGGGAGGTCACAGAGGCTCTGTACAGAAGGAGAATGGGCTACATTTCCTACCCCAGAGAAAAACAGGACGAGCATTCAGTAAACACATATACACAACAACAATATTAACTAATCACCCTTGTGCAAACCCTTACTTTCCCTCTTTACAGTGCCTTTTCCTAATCTACTGCACCTACGTAGTCTGTACCCAGTGGCTGCAGCACGGCTAGTGGAAGGCTGCTGACTGTTGGTGCCAGAGAATACAGATGGCCTTGCAGGACGCACTCGACCAGCTCTGAGCCTGGAAGGCCCGGTTGTAAACTGCACCACCTCAGGCTGGGCGGCAGCAGTCTGGACTGGCTGGATGACAGGCAGCAACAAGGACAATGGCAGAGTGGCAGTGGTGGGAGCAGGAATGCTGTCATCCTGAGAGAGGACAGCAGGTTCCTGCTCCACTGACCCACTGCCACTCTCCCAGGGCAGCACCTCAGAATCCCTACCAATCTGCTGGAGCACAGATTGCTGGCCTGCTGCGACACCGTGAGATCCCCGGTGGACTGTAGTGGATCCATCGATGATGGCAGCAGTCAGAGCTTGTGTGGCATCAAGCTGAGACTGCCTGAGAGCAGTCTGAGGCTCGATGCCAGCAACCATTGACTGCATTACAGCACTAAGGCGTTATGTGGCTTACGCCTGTGATGCAATGGATGCCGCCACATCACCCATGACACACGGCATGAGGTCTGGGTCCCCATGGTCTCTCAGAGAGTCCACCATCCTTTGCAGACTGCCAACGATGGGCTCCATGATGCGCGCAGAGCTCTGTGCCATTTTGGAGGTGGACTCCTCCACGCGCCTTATCATTGCTGACAGGCTCTCGGGCACCCTAGTCATCTCTGTGTGCATGCCCATCACCCTTCTTGTGAATGCCTCCCCATTGAGTTCCTCATCTGAGTCCTGTTCAGCAGAACTCGCGCGTGAACTCGCCCTCCAGGGAGCTGGCTCCCGAGTTACCCTTTCCCCCTGGCCTTGCTGCAGCCAACTCGTCCCCAGTGCATCCCCCAGTGCAGATCCCTCTACTAAACTTGCCTCTAAAGATTGCATAGTCCCAATATCTCAGGTGGTGCCTGCGGGTGAGACATGCAGTGACGCGATGCGTTCTTCCTCCTCTTCTTCTCCCGACTCACTCTCACTGGGAGGCAGAGGGTTAGGCTGGTCATCTGGTTGCTGATTACCTGAAAGCATAAAGATACAAGACTCGCGTTAAGGTGAGGGCAGGGGGCAGGAAGGGAGCAAGGAATGCAGGCAGTATAATGAGCTGGAAAGTGGGAAAGGCTTGTGGTGTGAGGAGGAAGTGGGTTGAGAGAAGGAGAGGGGTGAAAATACCGTTGTTGTCCCCTAGGTATTCAACGTCACCCAATGACTCAACAATCGCTCCTCCAGGTCTGTAAGCTGTTGGATGTCTGCTTCACCCCCGCCTGTTCATTTCTGCTCCCTCCTATTGTGGGCTAGCTTGGCCTGCAAGAGGAAGGAAAGTGTGAGAGTGAGTGTGCATCTATGTGTTTGGAATATGTGCCTGCCATAGTTGAATAGCTGTGATTATATGCAAGGCGTGAGATGTGCTTGTGAGTTTTAGTAGGTGGAGATGCTTGGTGGGTGAGTGGTGGGGGTGTGTTGGTTTGTGCAGTGTGTACAGACTGAGGTTCAGATGCTGGTATGTAGGACTTTTGAAGCATGTACTCACTCTGACCACCTGAGTGGGGTCATTGATTTTTTTACGGCTCTGTGTGAGTGTCCTGAGGACCACACTGCTGGCCAAGACGTCCTGGGCCACTTCCCTCCACATTGACCTGAAGACCTGGGGCAATGGCCTCCTGGCAGTGGCCACGAACAGCACTGCCCTCCTTCCTTCGACTGCCGCGACCATTGCCTCCAATGCCTGGTTGCTGAAATGGCGAGCTCTCTCCCTGGGACTGGGATCAGCCATGAGGATAAGAGGTGTAGTTGTTGAGTTGCTTGGAGGTCGCCTTGAGAATGAAGTTCTGCAGAATGATTGAACCTCCCCTTTAAGAACTGGAAGGAGCCAGTGTGAATGATGATTCCCGATTGGAGTGCACCTGAAATTGGTTATCGCTCTGCGGGTAGCACCCCACTCTCTGTGTGTAGCACCCTAAGTTAAGTGATTAGTTCTTGATTTAGCATCCCAGTTCTTTCTTGGAGTGCTAACAATCAATTTAGTGGGAGGTCAGAAGGATTAGCGCCTGGTGCTAATTCTACAACTTTTTTTAAATTTAGTGCTCCAACAGGGGCGATATTGAATTTCTAGAAGATTCTATGATTCTAGCTCTTCGCACCTCTAAACAGACTTACCAGCTGGTAAAGAGACAAGGGCTATCCACTGAAGATGTGGCTCATGACACCCTTGAAGAGGCCAAGTACTGAGGCCCAGGAGCACTATAGTGACACCCACATGTCCACCAGATGTGTCATAGTGCATGGAATAGGCATGCTGAAGATGCGCTTCAGATGCCTTGACAGATCTGGAGGAGACCTTCAGTATGCGCCCACCAGTGTCTCCAGAAACATTATTGTTTGCTGCGTGCTGCACAACATAGCGCAGCAATGAGAATTGGAGCTGCAGGAGGAGCAAGGTGCAGAGCGCACAGCCTCTTCATTGGAGGAGGAGGAGGAACAGGTGGAAGACGAGGAGGAAGAGGAAGAGGAATCTGAGTTGGAGATGGCACCAGCAGCGGTACACATTACTTCTTGGGAGGCCCAGGATGGTCTCATAATGGCCAGATTTACTTAACTTGCTCCAATGCGCCTGTATGGCTGCCACATGCTGTACTAAGTTCCCCCCATCAAACAACACCATAAAGCAGCCCTACATTGACAAAGCCGTTTCACTCACCAAAACTCTGATAGCTCAAGGTTAACGAATGTCTCACCATTCACTTCAAGTGACAAGGCGACTTCTCAGGTAGCAGGCAAAAATGGTGCAAAGAAATAAATTTATGTGGGTCGTAAATATAACTGAAACTTATTACTAACATTTTTTTCTTTACTGAGTGTTTCTACGAGGTGCAACCCTTGTGGTTTCAGCAGAGGTAGAGGCAGGCTGCTCACTTCCCTGCTGCGACTGCTTTGACAGCTTTGGCAGATGTCCTCTGGGTTTTGGAGCCTGCGCAGGCCCTGCCAAAGACTGCTCCTCCTGCGACTGTGCAGGGATGGGCTCGGCCATCAGGACCCGCAGAAGCATCTGGGGCTCTGACTGAGAGGGAGGCAATGGGGCAGAAGTGGGAGCACTTTGAGAAGGGCCCCCATTTCCATGTTCCCTCTTAACATCATCCCTCTCATGGGCCACCCACACTTCGCTGCTAGTAAGGAGCTGGAGAGCACCTTGCTGCGCATCAGTGGGGTGATGAATGCCCAAGTCTAAGTTTATATCCCTCCTCGAGATGAGGTCTATGAGCATCTGCCATCTGTTGTCCACAGCAAGCATGTTCCCGTGTGACTGGCGCATTTGCTCTTCCATGCAGGTGGCAATCTTTTCCACGGAACAACAAATCGTCACCATTGCCTGCGAGATGGTGGTGCTCATGTTGGAGATGGACTCCTCCATTCTCTGCATATTTGCACACATTGCAGCTGGAAAAGATGCCAGAGCCTCATGCAATTGTTGCTGCCCCTACAAGATCACCCTCTTTCTCAATGGCCCCCAAGGCTGAGCATGTGCATGCCGGTCAGCAGAGCTTGGAGCATCCTGCACCCTCCAGTGTGGAGTCTCCATGGCTGTCCCTATCAACACCATTTGCTCTTGCTCACTTGTGTTGTGAGAGATGCCAGGTGACAACACTACTCTATCTCACACAGGACCCACCGAGGTGTGCATATCTGTGCTAAAGCTGGCTGCACTTCGGTCTGCTGACGGTGCACCCTCAGAGGCTGGAGCTTCCTCTGAAGAGTCATCATCCTCCTGCAGCTGGACAGTGTGGGGGGCACTTGATGGACCTGTGGGAGAGTAAAGAGATGAATTGGAAGTGTTATATTAAGAATGGGTAACATTACCATTGTGCACATGATGACATTTCACTGGCTGCTGACATCACTCACCATATGCGTGACTGCTGTATGCCATGTGGCTGTATGAGATGTAGTTCTGTCACCAGATTGCTGGGATGACCCTCTCTCCATCTCCTACCGCCAACAGCTCTGCAATTCCAGAGATCTCCAGGGCCTCCTCCTCTGTTGGAGTCAATTAACTGAAGACTGGAGGGCCACCTCTGGATCTCTGCTTTTCCCTATTGTTGTGGGCTCTCTTCTCCTGCAAGTAGGGAAAGATGAGGACTTTGAGTGAGAGTGATGGAATGAGTGTAAGCAATGGATGGGCTACATCTGTAGAGGGTGACTGAGGGAGTGGCGTGACATTGCCAAATGGCCTCCTTCTGTGGTGTTACTTGCTATGATTGCATTAGGATAAGGGTGAGTGTCAGTGATGGGTAGTCAGATGGGGATTTGAGCAGGAACATAGACGGAGAAGGATGGGTGGACCTGCATGGTAGGCTGGTGTGAGGACTGATATGCAGGAGTAGGCTTGAGAAGGCAGAGTGATGCAGTTGGGGTGACTGGCACCTCAGGATGTAGGTGAGTGTGGCATTGCATCTTTCCTGACCTCATGAGATCATTGAATCTCTTGCGGCACTGGATCCACGTTTTCCTCACCACATCCCTGCTGCTGACCTCTGCCATGTTTAGCCATGCCCTCTTCGTGTCTTTTGTTGGTTGTTTTCTGCCATCTGCAGGGAAGAGGACCTCCCTGCGAGCTCATACTCCCTGGACCAGCACTTCCAGGGAGGCATCTTGGAATATTGGGGCTGCTGTAAGATTTGCAAAATTTCTACATTTCCCCAAAGGTTATTATTAATAAAAGGGACCCTGCGTGGACATTTTAATAATAAGAGTACCCAAAGATGGCATCCGCGCCTCGTGGCCAAAAGCCTGTAAGATTTTAAAAAGCTTGGACTCTGTGGCACAAGCAGCTTGTGGAGAAATCGAAACCAAAGCTGCAGTTTCTGTGAAGAGAGGCTTTTGTATTTTGAAAACCAGACAGGACTTTGGATATGTATTAGGCCAAATCGGAGACAGATCAAAACCCAGTTAGGCCTATCCTTGAGGTCATCAAGCAGTTTGCATAAATAATCGGGAACAGCTTAAGGCAGCCATCGAGGCTGGACAGGCCCATTAAGATGTATTAATAACAAAACAAGTCGATAATCAGGCCAGTAGATAAGATTACCGGTCATCTAAAAACAGTTAGTTTAGATTGCTACCATTATTTAAACTAGCCCGCCAAGATTGGGACAAAGAACTAACCTGATTTGGCACGCAGATAAGGGCCATCCAAAGGAGTATAACTGAAGGCCCCGGGTAGCAATCTCTCTCTCTGGCTCTGGCTCCTGCTCCTCACCCTCATGGCTGCTGCTCTTTCCCCATCCCGCGCTTACCCCCTGGCCGCTGCCCGTGCCTTTCCCCATCCCATCAGGAACGCCCGGCATTGCGCCAGGCGGACACGGACAAACTAGGCCAGGCCAGGCGGGACGCGACGAGGCGAGGAGGTGAGACAAATTGGGAAGATGACTGGGAAGACGATTGAAGAAAAGCTTCGAATAATCGGGCCTTCAATCCAGCCGACCTGTGACTATCTTCATGCAAACTCCAACTGCCGACCGAGGAAGAGGAACCATCATCCCTGCGAGGTAAAGTACCCAAGCAGAGACTTTAACTTTGGGGTACTCGTACCTGGACAACGCCCTTGCAGCACCCAGAGACCACGTGACGACGGCAGGCTCCAGAGAGCACAAAGAGCGAACCCCAAACCCCACCGCTGTTTTGAATTCAGCAGATCTTTTGATTGGTGAGCATGAATTCTGGCCCCTCATAGCGTAATCTAGTTAGGTATTGGGGGTGGGATAAGGATAAGGGGATTGTTAAGATAGTTGTTTTCCCTCGATGTGCTGTGTGTTCCCCATTCCCTGTATAAGTATAGTTATTTGTATTTGCCTGTAATTTTACACTAGTAACTTCTCATAAGATTGTGTTAATTTCTGTTCAATAACATCTTGGTTTTGCTTACATCCAAACCACCTGTCTACTCGAGTCTTTTCTGTATCGCCACCTGTACCTAAGTCCGGTGTCTAGAACCCAGGGGCATGGGAACGATTCGAACCGCTCACAAACAGACATGGGCATAACTGACTGGGCGCACGCGCCAACCACCCCAACATCACCCCCTACACTGCCCTCTGCCTTTGTGTCTCCATGACCCACATATCTGTCAATGTTATTCAGCAATTTATAGCTCTGAAAATCACCTTGAATACTCCAACAGCAACCTTCAAATGAGATGTGTGCAAGGCTGCTTTAAATATCCACGCTGAAAATGAGCCATCGGTGACGTCAACACACCGATCCATTTAATTGGGCCGGGAAATGCGCCTGACTCTTTTAAGTGGGGCCATTAAGTTAAACTCGCACTGCAGAACGTGCTGTTCACATCTTCGGGTTCCCAACCTGCTACGCAGCCCGCACGCATGCAACCTGACTCCAGGGTAAAGAGTCTGGACCATTTGTGCAGGAAGTGCATGGTAGTAACATATTTTGTACAACGGTGTTAGCCATGCCTCAGTTGGTAGCACACTTTTGTCTGAGTTAAAAGATGGTGCGTGTAAAGTCCACGCCTCAATAATACACGGACTTCGGGAGAACAGTTTAACAGGTACTTTACTGAACAAGAGGCAGCTTGAAACTGAAACTACAGAAGCCTGCTAGGGCCTTTTATACAGGGGTGGTCACTGCTGGTACTGCAGTCTAAGGCCAGTTATTCCCTTAAAGGTACATACACAACAATTCCTCCCCTTTTAGATAAACAGTACATAACATTCATTTAACAACTAAATAATAACTAATTACAATTACAATTTTCTCAGTAATATATACATCAACTGAAATAGTCATTTATAAGTTCAGACTTTGAGGAGGCTTCCTGATCCGGACTGGATAGCGCCTTTCTCGAGTATCCTGTTCTGGCGGTGGAGTCAATTCTGGCTCATTGTCATTGGTTGGTTCGTCAGCTTCCAATACCCCTGCTTCTGAGGTAGACGCAATCTATACTTCGGGCTCATTACCAGGTGCACATGCTTGTGGTACAGGTTTGGCTTGTTCCTGTTACTCTGGAATCTGGTCAGCATGGTGTCTCACGATGCTCTCTCCAACATCCACTGTGTACATTAGTGGTCCCTGCTGTGTGTATATCGTGCCTGGCTGCCATTTTTCTGTTCGGTAGTCGCGGGCCAAGACTGGTTACCCTTTCTTGAAGCTCCTGGTTGGCTTCTCATTTATGTGCTGGAACTGCTTATCCTCAACATCTTGTCTTATGTTTGGTTTGAGCAAATCCAAGCGACATCTTAGTCTCCGGTTGAAAAACAGTACGGCTGGAGTTTGGTTGGTTACTGCATGTGTCGCATTCCAGTAAGCAAACAGGAAGTTATCTATCTTGTGTTGCAGTGGTATGTCATCATTATACATTGCCTTTATGGCCTTTTTAAAGGTCTGAACAAACCTCTCAGCCAATCCATTTGTGGCTGGATGATATGGGGCAGATGTGTAATGTTTCAGCCCATTATTCTTCAGGAACCTCTGGAAATCCTCAGACACAAACTGTGGGCCATTGTCAGAACAGATCTGTTCTGGCAACCCATTCCTGGCGAAGATGGTCCTTAGGACTGCAATAGTTTTCCCCGTGGTGGTGGAGGACATTTTAATGACCTCTGGCCATTTCGAATTGGCGTCCACAGCGATTAGAAACATTGAGTCCATAAATGGACCAGCGAAATCAATGTGTACCCGTTGCCATGGAGATGAGGGCCACTCCCTTGGATGTAGCGGGGCCTGTGGTGGAGCGTTTTGGACCTTCTGGCATCCTGTGCATCTCTTGGTCATATCCTCGATTTTTTTATCGATTCCCAGCCACCACACAAATGCCCTGGCTAGGCTCTTCATTTTTACCCCTCCCAGATGACCCTCGTGAAGCTCATTGAGTACTCTATCTCTCAACTTGGGTGGAATTACCACTCGGGATCCACACATCAAGGTTCCCCGGCACACTGACAGCTGTTCCCTCCTTGGCAAGAATGCTGGCAACAGTGAGTCGCCATATGCTGGCCATCCCTTCACCGTCAAATCATAGACCCGAGAGAGTGTCGAGTCATTTCGGGTTTCCTTCTCAATACTTGCGTTTGTAACAGGCAAACATTCGACTATGGTCACATGGAATATCTCCACCGGGTCCACTGCAGGTGCTTCTTCCGCTGTAGGCAATGGTAGGCGCGACAGCCCATTCAGCATTTCCATGTTGTCTTGTACCTTTGTACTCTATGTCATACTGATGTGCCCCTAGAAAAAGTGACCATCTTTGCAGCCATTGTGCCGTCATCACCGGAACGCCCTTCTTTGGGTTAAAAATTGAGACCAGGGGTTGATGATCAGTCAGTAGGGTGAATTTCTGCCCGTGCAGATAGTGATTGAACTTCTTCACCACCCACACCAGGCTGAGGGCCTCCCTGTCAATCTGGCCATAGTTACGCTCGGCTGAGGTTAGCGAGTGCGATGCAAAGGCTATTGGCCTCTCTGAACCGTCACCGAATTTGTGTGACAGCACCGCTCCAATGCCGTAAGGTATCGCATCACATGCCAACCGAATCGGTAGTGTTGGGTTGTAGTGGGCCAATACTTCTTTTGAAGTGATTTGGCACTTACATTCCTGAAAGGCACGCTTACACTCATCACTCCATTTCCATGTTACACCAGTTTGAAGGAGGGTGTTCAGTGGGTGCAGAATTGTAGATAAATTCGGCAAGAACTTATAGTAGTAGTTCACCAACCCGTGGAATGACCTCAGTTGCGACACATTTTCTGGTGCTGGAGCCTTGACTACAGCCTCAATCTTGTCCGGTGGCTTATGCAACCCTTCCTCATCAATCATGTGGCCACAATACGAGATTTGTCTCCTGAAGAACTCGCATTTGGGACGGTTCGCTCGTAGCCCATATTCCTGTAATCGCGTGAGCACCTGCTCCAGGTTGGCAAGGTGTTCATTGTCATTTTCGCCCGTAACCAGGATGTCGTCCAAATAACACTGGGTCCCCGGGATCCCTTGCAGGACTTGTTCCATTGCCCTCTGCCACATAGCCGGGGCCGATGCTACCCCAAATACCAGTCGATTGTACTGGTAAAGGCCTTTGTGAGTGTTTATCATGAGGTATTTCCTAGATGCTTCTTCCACCTCCATTTGTAGATACGCTTGAGCCAGGTCAATCTTTGTAAAACGTTTCCCTCCTGATAGTGAGGCGAAAATATCTTCTATCCGCGGAAGCGGATACTGTACTGTGTGCAGGACTGGGTTCACAGTCACCTTGAAGTCCCACAGATGCGAACCTTCCTTGGCTCCCCAGGCATGCTGCTCAATGCTTTCTTCATTACAGGAACGATGGGTGTGGCCCACTCGCTCCAGTCCACCTTAGACAGCACCCCCGAACGCTCCAGACTCTCCAGTTCAGCTTCCACAGCTGGGCGTATCGCGTATGGCACCGGTCTGGCCTTGAAAAATTTTGGGGTTGCGTTATCCTCAATCTTTATGGTTGCCTTTACTCCTTTTAGAGTCCCAAGTCCTTGTTGGAACACCTCTTCCGCGTCAGATAGAATTTGTGACAGACGTCCAGGTGCGACGTCATCATCTTTTTTGTCAGTCACAGTTAGTGCCAGAATGGAATGCCAATCCAATTGTAGTGTTCGGATCCATTCACGTCCCAATAATGGTGGTCCTCCATCTCATAGTATATACATGTATAGCATCTGTGTTTCCTTTCCGTTATATTCAACTGGCACCCTTATTTTTCCTCTGGGGTAGACATTTTGCCCCGTGTATGTCTTCAATACAATGGACGTGTCCTTTAAGGGTATGTGTGAGAATAGCCGCTCATAGTCTCGTCGATTCATGACAGTTAGGGCTGATCCTGTGTCCAACTCCATCTTCACTGGGGACCCTGCTTTCATGAGGGTGACCCAAATGGTTCGGTGATCTTGTTTTGCGATCACGTTGTGTAACTTTAAACAACTTAGTCGCCTGCTCCCGGAGTCCTTATCACTCTCCTGATCTTCTATACTACTATCGGTCAGTTTCTTTACTTTCCTGTACTGTTCCTTAGTAGTTCTTGTCATGTTGGTCTTCTTTCCCGACCTGCAGACTCTTGCTATATGTCCCATTTTCCCACATTGCCTACATATTTTGTCTTTAAACCAGCAGTCCTTCTGCTCATGGGTTGTTCTGCCGCAGTGATGCACTTTTCGGCTCCATACGCCATTTCGTTAGCGCTGTATTCTTGTGGTTTCTGTTGTATTTCCGCAGCTCCCCGTGCTGCTGCTTCGTAGGATACTGCCACGCTGAAAGCCTGTTCTAACGTCAGGTCCTTTTTTGAAAGTAGTCGTTTCTGGGTTCCTTCACTCTGGAGCCCGCAGACAAACTTATCCCACAAGGTGTCTGCCAGTCCTATTCTGAACTGGCAGTGCTTCGATAACTTGCGTAGTTCCGTAAGATAATCAGCATTGCTCTCATCTTTGTGCTGGTTTCTTTTATGGACCTTGAATCTTTCTGCTATCAGCAGTGATTTAGATGTTCCTGTAAGATATGAACAATCTCCTCAAAACTTTTCTCCATTGGTTTAGCTGGGGTAATTAAATTCCGCAATAGGCCGTACGTACTCGCACCCATCAGATTTAATAATACCGACGCCCTCTTTCCATCAGCCACCTCATTTGCCTTGCAGTACACTTCAATTCTTTCCACATACGTGGTCCAGTCTTCTACCTCGTTGTCGAAAGCAGTGATACTGCCACTTTTCGGCATCTTGGGTGATTTAAAATGGCGCCTCCCCCGCTTTTGCTTCTTCCCCAATGGAATAAAATGGTGCCTCCCATGCTATTGCTTCTTCCCCTTACTGCCACGCTGCTCCTAGCGTTCTACAGGGTAATGGCGGTGACCCGCAGCTTTGGCGTGTCTCGCTTTCCTTGCCCCCCGTTTAGTTTCTCTCCGCTGTCCTGTTCTCGAGCACCGACAGTGCCCTGTCCGCTCCACCCTCTCTCTCGTTTTCTTTTCCCGGCGACGCTGCGCGGCCCGATTTGTAGAGCCGGTCAATCGAGCTTGAGCCCGCCGCAGTCCGGAAGGGTCAGCGCGCTATCTGCTACCAGCACGATTCGCTGGAACCACAGTCTCTCCTGCAATTCTCCAAACACCGATGGATTCTTTGGGCGGTTGCCCTCGGTCGACACCCGTTGCTCAGACTACGACCTTCCAGGACCTTCCTTTCAGGCGAGATCCCCGTGAGATGATGCCACACTGCAGGTGAGTTCGAACTTACTCGTCGCCACTGTAAAGTCCACGCCTCAATAATACACGGACTTCGGGAGAACAGTTTAAAAGGTACTTTACTGAACAAGAGGCAGCTTGAATGTGAAACTACGGAAGCCTGCTAGGGCCTTTTATACAGGGGTGGTCACTGCCGGTACTGCAGTCTAAGACCAGTTATTCCCTTAAAGTTACATACACAACAGTGCGTTCAGTTCCTCTGTTGAGGATCTCCACTAGCATCCAAGCTGGCTGACCTTGCTGCCAATGGGGACATGACTGGCACCTGCAGATCGCCAGTAATACACAAATGAGGCAAGTGGACCAATTTGCAGTGGTCCCATTGCCGGCCTCATTAGACGTGCAGCGTGCATTTCACCCGGATGGCTTCCCAATTCGGGCACAATCCAATTTCAAGGCCGTAATACTTTTACTACCACCTTGTTTGGTCACTAAGTTAAATTTCAAACCACTACTTCCAAGTATAATTAAGAGGACATACACTGATTGACCTCATCCCACTGAGCTAGAGGTTTGCTACAGAAATCATGCAAGGCAGAATTATGCATACAGGCAGGTGAAAGAATCACATCTATGGAGTCCTGATTCCTTTTTGCTAAAATAACCAACTAATAAACTGGTATGTGATTTTTATAACAGGCAGAATGTCTGATTTGTTATGCCCAGAAGTAAATCACAATTTATTAAAGCCAAGGCTCCAGATGAGAACAAAGACTTAGAAGTTAGACAGTTTAATTACACGAAACTCCAACTTTCACAGGATCACTTTTCTAAAAGAATCGCAATTTCAGGAAAAATATAAGTGGCAACAACATAGTGTTCCAATTAGATTCTATATAAATGAGATGAACTTGGACAATTTAGTTTCAGGGGCAGTGAGGAGGCGTTTGTCATTTTTTTACTGATCAATTCAAGAAGTTGATAATTAACTGCAGTAAGGATAAAAGCGATATATAACTGCAATTAGATATTGCAGCCTTGAAGAAGTTCTGTTTCTCTTTTTGTCATGGTTACTGTGTTCACCTTCATTGGTAGCCCTTTCTCTTCTCATTTTTGAATGTGAGACCTGCTTTTACAGCCATATCGCTTTTCTCAAAACCTGCCTCTGCTGTGACTCACTCCACATGGATTCCAGCTGAATTTCTTCCAGATCCACTCAGGATCTCCAGTCCCTTTGTGATATTCAGTATTCATCGGACTACAGCTCTTGGCATTTCATGCAGTCCTCCCTCCCCACCTGCATGCAAAATCTTAACCTCTCTCTTCAGCTGCCCTTGTTCTCATTCCCATACCATCCATTGTCTCACCCAGTGCTTTAACAGAACTTATTTCCTTCTTTTAGGTAACAAGGATTGGAAACTCAAAGAACTCTTTGATGTCAATCAAACCCACGATCACACTTCCCCTTCACTTTCTTCTGACCCTATCTCTCCTAATTGCATTCCTTGCTTGGTTTTTGCCATATGCTCTGATGTTCCCTTTCTTACCCTGAATGATTTGTTTTCAAGGGCTTTAGCTTCATCCCCCAAAGCCTCTACTTCAACCAGTTCTAAGCTCAACATGATACCAAGCTCTCGCTTCATCTCCATATCTTCTTTTTGGGGGGAGCGAATGCTCTCATCTGAAAATCTGATACCCATTTCTTGTCTTCAGCCTTGTCACATCTCCTAGATCTCCATCCTTGGAATCTTACTTTCTTCTGATCTTTTCACTGCAAACTGCCACTATGAATCTGTTATGTCAGTTTCTCTACTCTCTTACTCACCATGATTTATCTCCATCTGAGCTTGTAGCATTCTGTTGTCAATTCTAACCCCCACATCATCAGATCTGCTGACAAAAGGATTGTTGTTGTTGCATGGTGGAAGGACCTCTACCTACCTGAACTTGAATGGCATCCTCTGAAGACTCATCAGGCCCTCACTTCATCATTGAACTGCAGCCTCCACTAGTCTCCCTCTGCTACCAAACCCTTCTGTGTGGTTGAACTTCTCCTCTTGAACAATTGCTCTTAACTCCATTCACTTCCACCAGATAAAAGGCGTTGCTATGAGAACCCGCATGAGTCCCATGACTGATTTTGTTTTAAATGTGGAATGTTCTTTACTCTAATCCTATTCAGGCACCCTCCCTGACCTCTTTTTCCATTACACTGATGACTGAATTGGTATTGCTTTCTGTTCTAGCTTTGATTTTGAGAATTTAATTTACTATGATTCCAATTTCCAGCTATCCCTCCCCTTCATGTGGTCTGTCTCTGACTCTTCCCTTCCTTTCCAGAACTTTTCTTTCTCCATCTCTGTTAATATGCATTGCATAGACATCTGTTCCAAATAGACTGACTCCCACAGCTAACTAGATCCATTTCTTCCCACACAGCTTCCTGTAAAAGCTCTATCCCTTTCTCCCAGTTTCTATGTCTCCACCACATCTGTCCCTCTGGCACCTGAGCTTCTGAAATATCTTCCTTTTTCCTTAGCCAAGGTTTCCCATCAACAGTGGATGGCAGGGCCTTGTCAATCCCATGTTTGTTGCCTCTGCTATCATCCGATCTCCATCACAACAACAGGGTCAGCTGCTATTCTCTCATTCCACTCCACCTGTATTTGCATTTACTTGTTTATCTTGCATCATCCACACCATGCCACCAATTAGCACATCTTCCTGTCCCATATCTATTCTCCAGAGGGACTATTCCCTCTGTGTTGCTGTTGATAATTCTTCAAGCACTCAATTTCCAACAGCCCTTACCCTGGCCCTTTCCCATGCAACTGCAGCAGGTGTAACAGCTGTCCATTCACGTCTTTCTAAACCATTGTGCGGGGCTCCAAATAGCTCTTCATAAAGCGATAATATACTGCATTCTCAACTCACGTTGCAGATCTTTTACCACGGGAAGACTAAGGCCTAGAAATTCAGTTGCGTTTGCGCCCAATTAGGGGCGAAAGAGTGGGTTGCGCCGGAAGTTGCGTCGCGCCCGAAATTAGGTGGGCCCTAACATCAGCGTTAGCCGGTAGCGCTGCGCCGGCACCGATGATGTCATCGGTGTGCGCAGTGCCCCGGTACCGCCCGAAACCACGCCGATCCCCATCTTCAGTAGCGGCCGCCTCTTCCGTGGCGGGCGCTAACAACATCGGGAGACCGGGTCCTTACTGCAGCCTTAGCGGCGCAAGTTAAGGTGGAGGTGCGGGGCGGACGCTTTTTCGGCGGCCGCCTGCCCGCACCTCCTTCCCCGGCCTCCTCCAACCCCCCCCGCGGCATTGCCGGCTGGTTTCCATGGAGCCCGGCACTTCTCCGTTGTGCCGGGCTCTTTTGCCGGCACTTGCAATCGGGGCTCCGGCCGTTGCAGGCACCTCCCCCTTAAGAGAAGGGGGAGGCCTGCAGTACAGCAGCCTGCTGCACCGCATCGGGTGGCGTAGCGGGACCGGGAGCGCTGAAATTCACTTTCAGCGCCCCAAGCGGGGCGGACACACCCTGTACCAGCGCCCGGTTCCGCTTTGGGGCGCTGAAAGTGAATATGGGGCGGGCACAACTGGCCTCCGCGGCGGGCGCAAAATTTTCGGCGCAAACGTGCTGGCGGGGCTATACCCAATTTCTAGGCCTAAATGTATTAAATGCTTTGCAAAACCCCTCTGTTGTGTCTGCAAATATGATGCTGAGCTCATTTGTCTTCTCTGTCTGTGGTCTGCTGCACTGCTCTAAATAGGCTCAAAGCAAGCTTTAGGAGCAGTATCTCACCTTTCTTTTGGGCACTCTGTAGCCTTTTAGTCTGAATATTGAAGTTAGTAACTTTGGATCTTAGCTATATCCCCCATTTTCTTTACAACATTGTGTTGGTGATGGGAGATGTGTATTTTGGTGTCCAGGGGAGGGGGAAAGGATTGGAATTTCAGGAGTAGAGTCTGTCAGAACCTTTCTTCAGAACTGAAAACTGAAATACATTATGATTGGGAGGGGATGGTTTTGATGTTGGCCTGTTTTTCTCCTTGCGGAACATAACTAGTGTGCCTTTCCAGCATTTAAGATCTGAAACTGCAGGCTCTAGTTTTCCTCTTCCCGAATTCCCCCATTTTTCTCACTGTCTTAGCTAATTGCACATTCTTTAAAAAATATATTTTTTCATTGCCGAACTGAGATGATCATTTATATAACCTGTCTTTTCCCTTTACCGGTGTTGACTGACCGACTGTGTATTTCCAGCATTTTCTCTTTTTTTTCAGATGTTGTGTAATAGTTTAAAATCAGACAATGCATTCCAGACGTCCTTGAAAGCACACCCATGCAATAATTCGAATATATTGCACCATTGGAAATATCTTCTTTTACTCGGGCAAGAGTCACAAATCACACATAACAGTTATGGACTATACCTATCAAGAAAACGCCATAATTCACTGTCACTAGTCCATTGTATTTTATACAATCCTTGTAAATAACAGCAGAATTTACTAATATTCCAGCATTCTGTATTATTTTCCTCAGTGATCTTAGAAAAATGGCCACAAAAAAAACTTGTTACTGCTGAACAAGATACCTTGTTCTATTGTTATAAGTATATAGGTCAAAATAAGAGCACTATATTTTTCAATGTATCACTTACACTAAGTGGGGCAGTTTAAGCAGTTGTGAGGACATTTTTGATTTCCCAAATGGAACTCAGGAAACACAGAAAAGCTAATTTTTGCAATTTGCCAAAGTGTAATGAAAAGTACTTTTTGCCTTCATAATGACAAAGGATAGAATTGTATCTCTGGGCTGACACTGCAGCATTTACTTTAATTATTTTGGCAGCTTGAAGTAATTTCAGGCCCATTAATGCATTGAACAGAAAGAAATCTCAAAGATATCACTGACAAATGGGTTAACCCAAAATAAAGTCTGACATGGTGCCAATATTAATTGGAATACCTGTAACTGGGAAGAGAAAAAAGAAAGACTTGCATTTATATAGCGCCTTTCACGACCACCAGACATCCCAAAGTGCTTTACAGCCAATTAGGTCCTATTTGAAGTGTAGTTACTGTTGTAATGTAGGAAATGCAGCAGCCAATTTGTGCACAGCAAGCTCCCACAAACAGCAATGTGATAATGATCAGGTAATTTGATTTAGTGATGTTGATTGAGGGATAAATATTGGCCAGGACACTGGGGATAAATCCCCTGCTTTTATTTGATATAGTGCCACAGGATCTTTTACATCCACCTGAGAGAGCAGACAGGCCCTCGGTTTAACGTCTCATCTGAAAGACCTCTGACAGTGCAGCACTCCCTCAGCACGGCACTGGAGTGTCAGCCTAGATTTTTGTGCTCAAGTCTCTGGAGTGGGACTTGAACCCACAACCTTCTGACCCAAAGGCAAGGTTGCTACCAACTGAACTATGGCTGACACTTATAAGAGACTAATAGAGACTGTCTGGAGTAATTTTTTAAATCTGAATAGAAACATTTGGCTTTGATTTTCTAATTTTTAAATTATTGGTCTTAATTAGGCCATTGTCACAAAAGTACAGAATTTAGCTTTCTTCCAACATGTTAGCTGATTGAAAATGTCTAACCCTTTGCTATAGGCAGAGGTAAATCTCATTTTGTTAAAGACAGGTCTCCAGATAAGAACAAAGGGGTAGAAATTGGTATGCGTTGTGCCCTTTTTTGGGCGTAAAATGGGTGCAAAGCGCATCAATTTAGCTGTGCAACAGGATATTGACCTTCAGTGAACAATTAGACTAGAATGACTAAAGTGCTATTAATCTCTTAATTTCATGGCCCTCAGGAGACGTTCAGACTTTTCTTGAGATAGCATAAACCAGTCTGTGTTCAGACCTTAGAAATTGATTATGATCATCAGAAAGGAAAGATTTGGCAGAGATTGGCACTATGATTTTATGCCAATCTGCAAAATTTGTGGGGCCCATTTTTTTAAGCACACATATCACTCGGCCCAACTCTACTGTTGTTCCAATCAGGAAACAGACAGGAAAAAATATTTTTTGTGCAGCGGGGAGGAGCTGGAGTGCTCCTCCTGGCAACACAAAATACTGTGGGCCGCTGCTGCCCGGCCTTGCTCCGCCTTGGCGCCGTTTTCCCCACCCCCACCACCCCCCCGCCCCCCTCACCGCCCGAGGATCTTCCTGCAGAACTCTGATAGCATTCCAGCCAGCCGACATTTTCCTGAACTTCCTCTTCATCCAACTCTGGCCTCCTGTACAATACTTCCCTCCTTTTGACCCACTACTGACGTATGCTTTCAGCCACTCAGACCCCACAAGCTTTGGGCATCCCTTCTGCTATCTCCTTCTTTGTCCTCGGTGCCCATTTTTGTCTGATTACATCTTTGCAAAACTCTTTGGGATGTTTTTTGATGCTGAGGGTGCCATTATAATTGCAAGTTTTTGATATGTGACTAAGTTTACTTTTTAGGGAACAAATACATCAATGGAAGAAATAAGTGTTAAATAATTTATTCTTTAAAAATATAATGTATGCACATCCTATATTCTGTGTTTGCATGTATTGTTTTGTGAGATCTTTGCACATCTTTTCATCAAGTACCTGTACTTTCTTGACAATAATCTTTGAGATTCCCTCCCCTTACCAGTGGAGGAAAGAGACACATTCATAAGGAGTGCTAATTTGAGATGTATTATTGAAGGTGGGTGTCAACAGAACCTTCTGAAGACTGGCAGGGACGTTAGACCAAAGACTGGTTTAATGCTATCTCAAGAAAAGGCTAAACGTCTCCCGAGGTTCATGTAATAAGATGGTAATAGCACTTTTGGCATCCTAGTCTAATTATTCACTGAAAGTCAAATCCTGTCTATAATGTTCTGCACTTGGCATCGCATTGGTCTGGGTAAGCTGAAGGTTGAATCAGAGTGCCAACCTCTGCCAAATCTTTCCTTTCTGATGTTCATAATCTCTTTCTAAGGTCTGAACACCCAACCCTCTGAGTTACTTGCAGAGTTGCTTGTCAGTCTGCATAGATTCAAATCTAGATCCCAGAAGTGAAAGGACACTATACTAGCCCACTACATCACCTAGTCTTCTAGTGATTCTCATTCCTACTAAAACAAGGCAGGAAAAATATTACGACACAACTTTATGAGACATTCCCAACTAGAAATAAATGTTCTACCTAGAGTACATTTTTTTTAAACTTACCAGATCAGCTCTTTTCTAATCTTTTACACTGACTCTTTGTCCAGTCTGCGGTTTGCTGGATGTGGATTGTACTTTTCATTTGGCTCTGAAACTATGATATGCCCCTAACTTAAAAAAAAAACTGTTTAAGATGAATACAGTTAGCAAGATTATAGTTCTTCACGTGTTTTATTTCCTTGTGAACTTGTGTTAAATAGATTGCGAAGGAAAGCTGAAGGAACTGCTCATACTATATGATGACTGTGTTCATGTACTGTCAGTAAAAGCTGCTGCCAGAATCCTATAACTGGTGAATAACTCTCTGAAGCCAAAAAATCACAGGTAGAAAAAAAAATATCGATAGAAATTCTGAATTTTTACTGCTCTTCACAGATTGACAGTTTTTTACAGTTACCATGAATTGTGCTAATTTCTTTAAAAACTTATTGAATCCATTGTAATGTTATCTGAATAATAGACCAAAAAGCACAAAATAGCATAAATCTCAAAAAGGCAACTACTCCCCCAAATAAAAGCAAGGGTGATGCCCTATCATTCCCACTCTGGCGGGATTGCATTGTTTATTTTGGTGCTCATTCCAATGGTGACCTCTCATTTATAAATTGGAATAGGATCCTTTATTCACACCTTTGAGTTCACAATTAGCTAACTTGCCATAGTTGTAAAATATATATTTGTCAGGATGGCATTGTATTTGTTTAAAAGAAAATCATACAGCATTTCAACAGAAACAGTAGAATGTTTCACTCTCTAATCGTGAGTCAGGGATGGGGAAGGGCATGTGATGCAACCTAAATATGTAGGTTGATATTCCGATCAGCAAAGTTCACATTCAACCACTTAATGCACGTTTATCATATTCGTGGTGCACAATTTTCCCTTGAGCATTAGCCTGAAACAGTTTAACCCCTGCATAAAAGTAACACATAAAGGAACAGAATAAGAGTGGATTAAATGTTCATACATGAATTTCATTGATTGGGAATTCAAGCCTATCGAATTTTAAACACTGTTGTTTGCTATTGTTGCAATTCCTAATTTGAGCTCAAAAGGAACATCAAAGTAATAAGACAGGAGCTGCAGAGTCAAAAGGAATGGCGTGTTGTTTTGATGTTGGGCACAATTCGGGTCGACGGTGGGTTGGGCAACTGTCCCATCCATCTGATGACATCTGTGGGAGGCCTAGTCAATTTTGGTGGTCGACCTCATTAACAATGAATAGACAAGCTGCCAGCATTAAACATGTTGCCTACTGGAAGTGCGTGTATGTGGATGAGGACAGGATCAAGCATAGTTGCAATGCTCCCTATGGTCATATAGCACACCAACATTCACAGTCAAGGCCCACACATGAATGATAGCCACTTGGGTGAGGTATTGAAGGTGATAGACACCTGTGAAGCCATACCTCAGCAACAGTCACTACCTTCAGGAAAGGAGGAAAAGGGAAAATGTTGGGAAGAAAATGTTAATAAATAATTATTCAAAATGTTATTATTTGTTTTAATCTATTCCATGATCCTGATTTGTGAAGGCATAATACAAATATTAAAAGCCTTTTGTGTTATGACCTCACTCATTTTAAAGATAGATATGGTACAACAGCAGTTTCAGAAACTTAAATTTATGTAGCACTCCTCACATGCAGGAAAATGTTTCAAAGTGTTTTACAAAAGTAGTGAATATAAGCAGGATGGAAACATTTGGGGGAGGACGAGAGGCAAAGGCAGTAAAGAAGAGATAGTAGTTAGAGGGAAAGAGGAAGTGAGTTCCAGAGATAGGGGCACAGTATCTGAAAGAGCAGCCACTGATGGTGGAGCAGAGGGAAAGAGGAACATGCAGTGACCGAATGCCAGAGGACATGAAGGTGTGTATGATTGAAGGAGATCGCTAAAGTATGTAGTGACAAGACCATGGAGTAATTTGATTGCAAGAATGAAGATATTTCAGTCAATTTTCTGGGGGACCAATGGTGTTTTGAAAGTATGGAGGTAATGGGAATGTGAGACTTGGGGTGTGATCTTGCCAGCCCCGGGGAGGCGGGTACGGATGCAGGACTGCCAAAAAAATGGCAGAATCTGGGGACGGATGCCCGGGAAGGGGATTACAGCCACTTAACTGCCTGTAACAGGAAGTTAACAGGCAGATAAGAGGATTATCCCAATTTTACCCACACAAGTGTGGGCTTCGCGAAGGCTGCGAACCCCGCCAGGGTCAGCGAGGCGAGCAGTGGGTCTGCGGGGGCCTGAGGGGTGCAAAAGTGTGCTGTGAATGTAAGTGATGGATGCAACTGTGGAGAGGTACGTATGTGAGGAGAGTGGAAAGTGATAGAAAATGTTTACTTACCTTTGTTTCTTCCTGCAGGCTTCAAACGTTGGGGATGCAGAGAGTCTCGCATCTCCGCGGCAGAGATGACAGATGGCTGCTGCATTCTCTGATGCAATAACCATCTAATTTCAGCTCACAAAAGAGGTGATATGAATCAGTCATTCATGAAAGAAAGACTTATAAAATAATACTGAGCAGCCTGCGGGTGGCGCTGTCCAGGGAGAGTATAAATGCTCAGGCATGGGCCCAGCTTGTGCAGGACATTCTTAACAGGAACTAGTGAAGGACACAACTAGAACTCCATGTTGTAAAACAGTTGATTAAAGCTTTGTTTAACACTTAGACCAAGTGCCTAGTAGTTTTCTTACATCAAGAGGTTTGATGAGTCTTGAATACAAGAACTCATCAAACAACATAGAATGTCAGTGTTTGACAGCTTCACAGAGCTGTCAAATGATGACAATTCACCTGTCAAAATTTTTTGATAGATGAAATGTCATATGCTGACATTCTCTGTGACCGGCTTCCCCTTAATTGGCCTGCTAAGCCCACTGGGCGGGCTTAACAAGGTCAATCAAGGGAAAATAGCATGGGTTGGCCAGAAGTCGATGGAGGCGGGACTACTGGGAGTCCCGCCTCCAAAAGCTCCCCATTGGCAAAATCCAGCCCTTGGTGTTGGTGAGGACTCAGGGCATTACACTCTGAATGAGATGTAATTTGTAGAGGGTGGAAGAAATGAGGGCAATGAGGAGAGCATTATAGAAGTAGAACCTTAAGGTGATCAAGGAATAAATTATGAATTTGGCAGCAGTGGAGAAGAGGTGGGGTTGAAAATTTCAAACAACTCTTTACTGCACTTGCATAAATGTGTCGATATTAATGTGTCCATATAACAATATAGCACGATTGCATATAGTCCAAAAACTATTGACACTTACTGATTGAGTATTTTTGCAATACACAGGACGCATGACGGTTGCATTTGTAAGTGCCACTGACATACAGTATTGAAACTGTCAAAAACTGTCAGATAATCTACACAGATAAAATGTATTCAAGGGATATGTAACATAATAGATTCTGAAGGCTCTAAAAAGTCCTGTGTAGACCAGTCACTAGGAATTCTGTACTAGTATATCAATATAATCCTTCAAATAGCAATAATGTAAAGATTACCAAACACAGAAGCTTTTCTAAAGATATATTCTGTGAAATGCTTCACTGATCTATATACAAAGCCTTTAATTCCTTTATAATTTTGCTTTAGAAATGGAAAATAATTTTATCTTGTGATGCAGGTAATATTGTAATGGCACAGAAAATCCGTTTGCAGGCCTCCCGCGGGCGGAGGGCTACGATTTGGAAAAATCTGTGCCTGGACCGGAGGGCTCCCGGGAGGCGCAGAGTTCCATTGCTGGGCCTCTCCAAACTGCCGGTGCACAGAGCCCTCGTATCCCAGAGGTGCAAGCATTTCGCATATAGTCAAATATATGAATAGAGATCACCCCCAAAAACATAGTAAAACCTTAAATAAATTTTAAAAAAATCACATTTTTAAAATGACTTTAAATTACATAAATTAAGTATTTTAAACAAAAATGTTATTTAAAAAAAAATTAACGTTTTTAACAGGGCTAAAAATAAACTTACCTTTCTTTAAAGTATTTTTAAATGATAAATCAGTGGAAATTTTTAAAAACTTTTTTTCAACTCTTATCCTGGTAAAAGCAGGCCTTGCGCCGGCTTTTACCAGGTGCAAGAATTGTAAGTGTTTTCTGCGGACGGAGGGTCTCCAAAAAACGGAACTCTCCACCCGCAGAGGCCCTGCTCCAGCGCAGCCGGAGGATCTGTCAAGAGCTTTCTTGACAGATCGGAAATGCTGGTTTCCAGCGCATGTGCAGTGCATGCCTAAAACCGGCATTTCCGTTGGCCCTACGGGTGAGTACACAGCGCGTACCCACCCATAGGGACTGGAATTTCTGCCTCATTATTCTCAATTTAATAGACTAGCAAGGCAGAATATTTTATGAATGCAATATTTGCACTAACAACATAACTATCAATGTAATGATGCAACTGTGATAGTATTTTTTTTTGTTTTACTTATAAAAGAAAGACTTACATTTATATCGCGCCTTTCATGGCCTCAGGATGTCCCAAAGTGTTTTACAGATAATGAATGACTTTTTGAAGTGCAGTCACTGTTGTAATGTAGGATGACTTTGAAACTCCAGGAATTAGCATTAAAGGTCAAACCTAGTCTCTGGGGTCTTGTTCCTCACTTTCTGCCCTTTTCCATTTTTGGTCCATTCCTCATGATATATATTTGCTTGACTCAGCTCAGTAATACATACAATTGTTGTGTGACAGTAACAGTTACTATTGCTACTCACTAATATTACTGTCAGTAGTTTAGGCAGATTTATAAATTTACTTTGGATTGTAATGCAAGTTGTTAAAAAGCTCACTAAAATAAATACTCAAATCATACTTTGCATTGCATATAACTCCAATCTATATCCTAATAGACAAATTATCTGAAACTATTACCGAGACAGTGATAGGTGGATTGAGGCAGTGCAGTAACAAGACTATTTTACCAGAAGGACATTACGAGAAAGATAGAAGTACAAAAGAAAGAAAGAAGTGATAGAAAGAAATGGACATCTGCACTTAATATATTTCTTGAGCTACCATTTCTAGATCATTTTTCAAATATCAGTTCCCAACAACATGGACTAAACCACTCAATCCAACATTCTCAGAAACAAACTTTCAACATAATACCTGAATTATCAAAAACTTTTTCAAAAATCAATTTGACAGAAATGGCACCCTCTTGACTTCAGGTATTTATCACCTCACAAATATGATTATTTGTGTCCATTTCTTGTAGAGTGAGCAACAGCAATTTAGAATAAAACCAGTCAGGTCAACCCAAGTATGAATGCAGTAGCACTGATTCTGTCAATATTAGTTACAAAATCCTTCTGAAAGGAACTGTCAAGCCTCATGGTTTATGAGCTTTTAGCCCAACAGAAACCAAATTGAAGTCTGCACTTACTATAAGAAACTCACTTGAAATATATAGATTTCTGATTGTTGTCCTTATAACCCTTCCCTCTTGAAAGCAGCAATCTATGCTGGCATGCGAATCTATGGGTGGTGGAAGCATGTTAGTGCCTTTACATATCAATCAATGATGCCCTCCACCTGTGCCATTGTGAAAATGCATCCAAAAGTGACAAGGAAATTAGCTCATTTGTAAATCTTTTCACTACCTGTACTAAATCTTCTGCCTGATTTCAAATGGTGTTGAGTTTATAATTTAAAAAAAAGCTAAATGATACTTTTCCCACCAATCCCTAACATGTGACCTTTCCATGGTTAGATCCCCATACAGCTTCCCTTCTTAGTCACATTACCATATTTTACCAGAGATCCCATGATAAAGTAATTGTTTGCCAATAACAGACGTTGGGGCCAAAAATGTTATAATACATCATTTTCATGATGCCTAGACAAAGTCATTACAATATATAAAACACCCTATTCTTTTTTACATATACATAGGATTAGGATTTGGTTTAATTTCATATGATTAAGGTTTTTGCTTTATTTTCACTTATAAATAGCTTGTAGGCTTGTACTGTAGCTAGAAATAATAAATTGGTTAAAATGTTGAACTTGCTTTTTTTTTTAAGAAGTTGGTCTCACACCTTTTGAGTGTCAGTCGTGGCTCAGTGTCAGAAGGTTGTGGGTTCAAGTCCCACTCCAGAAACTTGAGCACAAAAATCTAGGCTGACACTTCAATGCAGGACTGAGGGAGTGCTGCACTGTTGGAGGTGCTGTCTTTCAGATGAGACGTTAAACCGAGGCCCCATCTGCTCTCTCAGGTGGATGTAAAAGATCCCATGGCACTATTTCAAAGAAGAGCAGGGGAGTTATCCCTGATAACAACAGAAAATGCTGGAAAAACTCAGCAGGTCAGGCAACATCCGTGGAAAGAAATTTGAGTTGACGTTTCGGGTCAAAACCCTTTTTCAAAACTGGAAAGAAAAGAAAATAGATCGAAGGCAGGGCTGCCTTCGAACAAAAGAAGTAAAAGAGACAATAAAAGGTATTCGAAACCAGACGAGATGGTAATAGGCCGGTGGAGACAAAAGGCAGCTGAAATTAGGTGTGAAGTGTACTGGCAGGTAAGAGACAGCTGCCAGGTGGGAGAGAGAAACAAAAGGAAAGGGGGGGGGGAAAGGAAGACCCAAAACAAAGGGGTGGAAAAAATTATAAGTAAAAAGGTAATGGGGCCGAGGTTATGATCTGAAATTGTTGAACTCGATATTGAGTCCGGAAGGCTGCAAAGTGCCTAATCGGAAGATGAGGTGCTGTTCCTCGAGTTTACGTTGAGCTTCCATGGAACAATACAAGAGGCCAAGGACGGTGAGGTCCGAGTGGGAATGGAGCGGTGAATTAAAATGACAGGCGACCGGAAGCTCGGGGTCACCCTTACGGACTGAACGGAGGTGTTCCGCAAAGCGGTCACCCAATCTGCGTTTGGTCTCCCCAATGTAGAGGAGACCGCATCGTGAGCAGCGAATACAGTATACTAGATTGCAAGAAGTACAAGTAAATCGCTGTTTCACCTGGAAGGGGTGTTTGGGGCCCTGGACAGTGGGAAGGGGGTAGTTATAGGGGCAGGTGTTACATCTCGTGTGGTTGCACGGGAAGGTGCCAGGCAAAGGGGAAGGGCTGTTTGGGGTGATAGAGGAGTGGACTAGGGTGTCTCAGAGGGAGCGGTCCCTACGGAATGCTGAAAGGGGAGGGGAGGGGAAGATACGTTTGGTGGTGGGATCACTTTGGAGGTAGCGGAAATGGCGGAGGATGATCCGTTGAATGTGGAGGCTGGTGGGGTGAAAGGTGAGGACAAGGGGAACCCTATCGTGGTTCCGGGAGGGAGGGGCAGGGGTGAGGGCAGAAGTGCGGGAGATAGAACGGACACGGTCGAGGGCCATGTCAACCACGGTAGAGAGGAATCCTCAGTTGCGGAAAAAGGAAAACATGTCGGAAGCACTGGTGTGGAAGGGGGCATCGTCGGAGCAGATACGGCGGAGACGGAGAAACTGGGAGAATGGAATAGAGTCCTTACAGGAGGCGGGGTGGGAGGAAGTGTAGTCCAGGTAGCTGTGGGAGTCAGTGGGCTTGTAGTGGATATTGGTAGATAACCTATCCCCAGAGATGGAGACGGAGAAGTCAAGGAAGGGAAGGGAAGAGTCAGAGATGGACCATGTGAAGGTGAGGGAAGGGTGGAAATTGGAGGCAAAGTGAATGAAATTGTTTAGTTCGGGGCGAGAGCAGGAAACGGCACCGATACAGTCATCAATATATCGGAAAAAAAGGTGAGGGAGGGGACCTGAGTAGGACTGGAACAAAGATTGTTCGACGTATCCCACGAAAAGGCAGGCATAGCTAGGACCCATGCATGTACCCATAGCAACACCTTTGATTTGGAGGAAATGAGTGGAGTTAAAGGAGAAGTTGTTCAATGTGAGAACAAGTTCAGCCAGGCGGAGGAGGGTGGTGGTGGATGGGGACTGGACGGGCCTCTGTTCAAGGAAGAAGCGGAGCGGCCTCAGGCCATCCTGGTGGGGGATGGAGGTGTAGAGGGATTGTACGTCCATGGTGAAAAGGAAGCGGTTGGGGCCAGGAAACTGGAAACTGTTAAAGTGGCAGAGGGCGTCTGAAGAGTCGCGGATGTAGGTGGGAAGAGACTGGACAAGGGGAGAAAAGAGGGAGTCAAGATATGAAGAGATAAGTTCCGTGGGGCAAGAACAGGCTGAAATGATGGGTCTACCAGGGCAGTCCTGTTTGTGGATCTTGGGAAGGAGGTAGAAGCGGGCTGTGTGGGGTTGGGGAACTATGAGGTTGGTGGCAGCGGTGGGAAGATCTCCAGAGGAGATAAGGTCAGTGACAGTCTTGGAAATGATGGTTTGATGTTCGGTAGTGGGGTCATGGTCCAGGTGGAGGTAGGAGGAGGTGTTGGTGAGTTGGCGTTCAGCTTCCGCTTGGTAGAGGTCAGTTCGCCAAACAACAACAGCACCACCCTTGTCAGCGGGTTTAAAGACAATGTCAGGGTTGGATCTAAGAGACTGGAGTGCTGCAAGTTCAGAGGCAGGTAAGTTGGAGTGAGTGAGGGGAGCGGAGAAATGGAGACGGCCGATGTCACGGCGATCCTGATATCCGGGCCAATATTTATCCCTCAATCAACATCACAAAAATAGATTTTCTGGTCATTATCTCATTGCTGTTCATAAGAGCTTGCTGTGTACAAATTGGCTGCCATGTTTCCTACATTACAACAGTAACTATACTTCAAAAGTACTTCATTGACTGTAAAGCACTTTGGGATGTCCTGAGGTCATGAAAGGCACTATATCAATGTAAGTCTTTCTTTTTTCTTTTAGCACTTCAATCTGCTGAGTCACAGCCATCTGAGTGGAAAGAACAGTCACTGTACTAACAGTTCCATTGTCCCTTACGAAATACAATGACATTCATGATGGCCCTCTGATTTTTGTAGTTCTTACAGTCCTGCACCATGAACTCATTCGGACAATCCATGATGTTATTAGACAGTGGCAAGTTGGGAAGTAATAAATATCCCTTAGTGATTGACAGCATTTAAAGGTACACTTGACTAAATTCATCCGGGGTTCATAGAACCACCGATGGCATTGTTGTTATGTTTTTACAGGTGTTTGCTGTGATACTTCTAAGCCTGGCAATGGGTGTAAGCAGGGGCCAGAAGTGGCAGGCTTCTATACCTGTTAAGAATTAGGAGGTCTGGTGCATCGTTTACAATGTAATGAGTGGAGACCTGTTAGTTCTAGTATCATCTCTAGTGAAAGCCTGCAGGCATATCTGAATGTGGTATTCTTTAAGAAAGGCTGTGTAAAGGAAACAGTACTATTGAGACCTTGGATGGCAAAACGTTGACAAAGTGGGGATTCTGTATGAGGATACGTTTAAGGAACAATAAGAACTTTTGAACTTTCCATTTACCTGCACAGACATGAGGGTACGATGGATGTTTCCCTGCTTGCATGCCAGAGTGAAGACGGTGTAGACTTGATGTAAAGCATGGACACTACTGTAATTAATACTTTAAAATGGAAGGCGAAGGAAAAGTTGCAGACCACGTTAATGAAGGACTCGTGAACGAACTTAGTGTCACAAACACATATGAAGATTTTTATAACGATTAGAATTATTCCAACGCTGTTAAATTTTTCCTTCTGTATCTTCTGTCATCTGATTAATGTCATTGAATGCATGTAGAGTTTCATCATACAGTGCTTAGAGAAATTGCACACTTTTACTAAGCACAATTCGTAAGGTTTGCAAAAATTTTGGAAAATTTCTACAGCCCCCGAAGATTATTTTTGATTAAAGAAAACCTGGGTGGAATATACCTTAAAAACCCAGTGTATCAAAATGGCTGTCAGGCCTCGTGGCAGAAGACAAAGACAGCCTCTCCCATCCCTGGCTGACAAAGGATTTGAAAAAAACACCAGCCCGTGCGAATATGCATGAAGTACTTGAAACTGTCAATCAACTGCAGTTTAGGAAGTTTCACTCACAGGAAAAAGGGTTGTTTGTTTACCAGCCCTCTACAATGTTGACTCAAGGGCTTAAGTACTTAAAGCTGTCAATCAGTTGCAGTTGGGCAGTGACCGCAGGACAATGGATTGTTTACAAACCACTTGAGTGCTGTTGACTGAACACTTGAGAAATCAGTGGGACATTTCAAACTGGTCGCAAACAAGTTAAATGAATGGGCAACACATTCAAACGCATTACAGTCAATGGGGGCAGTTCGGTCCCTTTTGTATAGCCCAGATACATCCAGATTTGGGCACGAAGACAATGGCTCCCAATGGGGTATAAAGATAGCCACTCAGGAAGCCATTCTCTCTCTCTGCCGCCTTGCCTCCGATGCCCTGCCTACAAGAAGAAAAGCTCAGCAGCCCGCCCAAAGAAGTGGAATACCAGCAGTTACTTTTGAATTACTGGGGTATCTCTACTTCGGGGCAGTGAAGAATCTAAGACAGACCGCAGGGGCATGGAGCAGGCATTCACTGGTGAGCATAAAACTTTCCGGCACTATACAAGGCAACCTAGATAGGTAGGAGGGGTGGGAATTAAAGGGGGATTTTGTTAAATTGTAATTTTAGTCAATTTCCCCTCGATGTGTCCGTTAGTCCTCCCCTATTAAGTGAAAGTGTGCTGTATTAAGCAAAAGTGTGCTGTATTAAGCAAAGGTGTGCTGTTTTAAGCAAAGGTGTGCTGTATTAAGCAAAGGTGTGCTGTATTAAGCAAAGGTGTGCTGTATTAAGCAAAAGTGTTCTGTATTAAGCAAAGGTGTGCTGTATTAAGCAAAGGTATGCTGTATTAAGTAAAAGAGTGCTGTATTCATCATTATTTTCAATTTATTTCTATTTTCAATAAATACTGGGCTTCTTTGCACCCAACCACGAGTCTCGTTTTGTCTACATCGCTACTGAAATAAGTCCGGCGGTCAGAACCAGAATAGGGGAGCGATTCGAAACCTCACGGTGCTCTGGAGCAGCTCAGATACTTCCGACTGGCCAGAGACAATAACTCCAACACCCCCTGTATTTTCTACAAAATGGCAACCGCAGCAAGACCTTCGGCAACTGTATGCGATGTAGCAGACGGTGGTTTGGGTCTGGAGAGAGCAGCAGTTATTGGGTTTCTTTTTATCCCACTGATCTGTTTGTGGTTAGGCTCCCGCAGGCTTAGGGAAGTTAGAGCAGAGAGTTGGGATAAGGAAAGGGAGATTGAAGAATACCAGGCCAAGCTAGAGCGCCTGGTGGTCCAGTTTAGTGAGGGCAAAAGCCACACGAGGTATAAATTAGAGTACCTGAACTGCCTAGTTGCAGAGGCCAAGAGCAATGAGATGAGGGTGCGGGAGGAGAATGTCCACCTCATACAAGAAGTAAAAGAGCAGGAGGAAAAGGTTAGGGAGGTAAAGGCAGCGTATAAGTTGGCCTGCGACCAAGGGTTTGAGGAAACAGATCATGGCCCCTGTAGGGAAGAGATAGAAAGCTTGAATATGGCTTTAAAGAGGGCAAAGGGAATGATATGTCTTATCAGCCCAAAGACAGGTCAGTCGGATTTTACCGACAACCCTAATAGAACTGTCCCACAGGCAACACCCAGAACAAGGTTGGTCAGGGAATCAGAGGTCCCACGACTGCCACCCACAGCTCCGTGCTTTCAGGAGCTCTGGCAGCAAAGGGGGGTGGAGGATGAGGTGGTAGAGGAAGCACAGCAGGCCCGGCTAGATAGTCCGAGACCAGGACCAGTGTACCCCCTCCAACAGTGGAGGTACGGTCTGTCCATTGATGAAGATGACCCAGGGGCCATCCAGAATCAGTTTCTGGTGCCATATGGCACCCACCAGCTCAGGGACATGGTTAGCCACATCCCCAAGCTCACTAAAAAGGAAGAACCCTCACTGCATTTCAGGGAGATAGAACTGGCAGCTTGTGTTAATGACTGCGATGACGCAGAGCAAGCAAAAATGCTGCTGTTTTCCCTGGGAGGTGATATCCTCCAGGCCCTATCTGGTGAGTGCAAAAGGGGGCAGAAGGATTATGAGGATCTGAAGAATGAGATATTGGAGGCCATGGGACTCAATGATGGTAGTCCGTTCGCCCGGGTAGAAAGAACGGTGCAGCTCCCAGGGGAGTCCCCGCAGGCATTCGCAGACAGGCTGTGGCCAGTCTACCAGAGCGCATGCCCGGGAATGCCAGGGCGGGCAGCATTGAACCCAGTCCAGTTGACTCACTGGCTCTGTTGTCTTATGACAAACAGCCTGCCCCAGATCCAAGCCCAGGTCACGGCTTGGTTTGATCCCCGAAACCCCCAGACCACCGAAGAAGCGGTGATCCGCCAGCTCACAGTAGCCTTTAGAAACATGAGGTGTATCGAGGTGCCCCAACCCAAGGGAAAAGTCCATGAGGTTAAACCTGGGAGCCAGAGTAAGAAAGAGTTGCACCAGGAGGGGAACCATCCCTCCCAGGCTAGGTTAAATTGTTATGGGTGCGGGAAAGATGGTCACTGGAGAAAAGACTGTAAGAATCCCTGGAAGGATAACAAGGGAAAGGATTCCACAGCCCCAGCCCAAAAGGCAGGGCCAGATATCTCTCTCGCTGCGATCCAGTCATTTTTACAGTCCCTACGGTCACTTCTAACTGGCCAGGGGAGAATAGCAGCCACCACCGGTGCTTTGACCCCGTCTGCCCCATCACACTCCCAACAATGACTAGAGCCAGCGCAGCCTGTTGACCTGTGTCCCCGCAAAAATGCTGAGGGGAGCAGGCCCTATGATAAGATGGGGGTGAAGATGGTGCAGGGGAGATATTCGGTGGACACTGGAGCTTCCAGCACGGTGGTCCACTCAGAAGACTTGACCAATTCACCCCGGTCTAACAAGGTCCCATTTAGCTTAATGGGACCCACAGGGAACGAGCAGGCTGGGGAAAGGTCAAAACCTTTGGTCATACGTTTAGGATCCCGCCATACCACGTGGGAGGGTAACCACAAGACCAACGATGTGGCCATGCAGGGGGACAGGGAAGGAGAGTTCTGGGACCCCGGTAGAGCAGGCCCGGTAGCAGCAATCCAGGACAAGGGAGGCACACGGGATAGTTTTGGCCCCGGACCAAAAGCAGATCCAAGCCCAAGATTCCGCCTTTAAGGCCGCCCTGCTAAGGGAAAAGGATTTAGAACAGGGCTACTGGCAGCCTGCCAGTTATATTAAACAATGCAGGTTGTTTAAGCCGGAGGCAGGGAAAAGGGCAGCTGGGATTGAACGTGAGAATAGAAATCCTCAGCCTGCAGCGCGTACACTCACACAGACTGCACATGCAGGCGCAGTCGCGTGCGTGAGAGGAGAAGTTCCCCAGCACTCGGCCCGAGCGATTTCCCCTCTCTTATGGGACTCCGGGGAGGAGCCTGAACCAGGTTTTAGACCTGAAGAGGAAGACTCTCAGTCACCGGCAGCCGGTGGTGAGGGATTGCCTGTCCCCAGCCCAGGTTTGGGACAGGAGGGACCCGAGGGAGAAGGTCACCAGCCAGCAAGGACTGTGACCCGAGCTAAGGGTCCGCCTGCCAGGGTAGCCCCACCAGCGACACTCCCTAGGAGGTCTCTTCGGGTACCCCAGCCCAAGAAAGCATGGTCACCCACTTTCAAGTGGAATAGGGTGGACTCCCGAGTCAGGGAGAAGCCAAAAGACAGAAGTTCCCAACCAGCAGCCATAAGCTGCAAGGGACCAGAAATTGGGACCAGTCCAGCCACGCCGCAGGGAGCAGCCTGTAACAGTCCAAACAGGGATTAGGCTGGCCGCCCAGAGACGGGTGGTGCTTTTATATAGCTTTATTTAAATAACGTGTATAGAGGATTACGTTAGAATGTGTTAATTTTAATCTTATATTGCAATTCGGTAGTGTTAATTATTAGAGTATAAGTTTTAAGTATGGTACCATTCCAGAGTGTTGTCTATGTGAGCCGAGGTCACGGGACCTGATCACATTCCCCCAAGCCAGGGAACCTGGCTAGATGTATTTTTTTTAAAGTCTTTTTCAGAGTTTCGGGAGGTGCAGAGAACCATTGTGTCTTCGGATGCTCGGGGAAGGGAGCACCCCTAGCCCACGAAGGGAGGGGTCTGCAGGAGGCAGATGCCCACAGCTATTAAACTGTTATTGGAAATCCAGATTAAGATTAAGAGTTTACAAAAAGCTTGTTAATTATTTTATATTTTGTATTATGTACTGATCCCAACTCCAAAGGAAATAATGTATGAATTTAGTTCCTAACTGTGAGATTGTACTACTTGTTTAGAGTCAGTTGAACAAATTGCATATGCTTATGAATTGTTGTGTCCATATATTGTGAAAGTTTGAAATACATTTATGGCTGAAGAATGGTGCAATTTATTGAAGTGTCAGAAACTTGCATTATAAAAAAAGGAAGCTCGTTTTCTTCTGTTTGTATTTTAAACAGATATGTTTTGGCTTGGTGGTAATCCCATTAAAGATGTTGTATCATGTTAAAACTATGTCACAAGTGGTGCAGGGGCATTGGTCCCCTCCATGTTTGAATTATTGTAACTAATCATGTCTTTCTGTCAATAGATGCCTACCGTGTACTGCGATTCTCTCTGGGTAAGGGGGATGGAGGTGTCGGGGGATCAAAGATAGATATAGATACGTATAAGGGAAGGTTGTTTGTGGGGGGGTCAGAAATTATTGCTCACCTTTAAACAGGATACTACAAGCAAGTTTTAGTATCCGATGGGGGACTGCAAGGTTCGCAAGAATTTTGGAAAATTTCTACAGCCCCCGAAGATTATTTTTGATTAAAGAAAACCTGGGTGGAATATACCTTAAAAACCCAGTGTATCAAAATGGCTGTCAGGCCTCGTGGCAGAAGACAAAGACAGCCTCTTCCATCCCTGGCTGACAAAGGATTTGAAAAAAACACCAGCTTGTGCGAATATGCATGAAATACTTGAAACTGTCAATCAACTGCAGTTTAGGAAGTTTCACTCACAGGACAAAGGGTTGTTTGTTTACCAGCCATCTACAATGTTGACTCAAGGGCTTAAGTACTTAAAGCTGTCAATCAGTTGTGGTTAGGCGGTGACCACAGGTCAGTGGATTGTTTACAAACCACTTGAGTGCTGTTGACTGAACACTTGAGAAATCAGTGGGACATTTCAAACTGGTCGCAAACCAGTTAAATGAATGGGTAACACATTCAAACCCATTACAGTCAATGGGGGCAGTTCGATCCCTTTTGTATAGCCCAGATACATCCAGATTTGGGCGCAAAGACAATGGCTCCCAATGGGGTATAAAGATAGCCCCTCAGGAAGCCATTCTCTCTCTCTGCTGCCTTGCCTCCGATGCCCTGCCTACAAGAAGAACAGCTCAGCAGCCCGCCCAAAGAAGTGGAATACCAGCAGTTACTTTTGAATTACTGGGGTATCTCTACTTCGGGGTGGTGAAGAATCTATGACAGACCGTAGGGGCATGGAGCAGGCATTCACTGGTGAGCATAAAACTTTCTGGCCCTTTACAAGGCAACGTAGATAGGTATTAAGGGTGGGAATTAAAGGGGGATTTTGTTAAATTGTAATTTTAGTCAATTTCCCCTCGATGTGTCCATTTCTCCTCCCCTATTAAATAAAAGTGAGCTGTATTAAGCAAAAGTGCGCTGTATTAAGCAAAGGTGTGCTGTACTAAGCAAAAGTGTACTGTATTAAGCAAAGGTGTGCTGTATTAATCAAAAGTGTGCTGTATTAAGCAAAAGTGTGCTGTATTAAGCAAAGGTGTGCTGTATTAAGCAAAGGTGTGCTGTATTAAGCAAAGGTGTGCTGTATTAAGCAAAGGTGTGCTGTATTAAGCAAAGGTGTGCTGTATTAAGCAAAGGTTTGCTGTATTAAGCAAAGGTGGGCTGTATTAAGCAAAGGTTTGCTAAATGAAGTAAAAGAGTGCTGTATTCATCATTATTTTCAATTTATTCTTATTTTCAATAAATACTGGTCTTCTTTGCACCCAACCACGAGTCTCGTTTTGTCTACATCGATACTGAAATAAGTCCGTCAGTCAGAAGCAGAAAAGGGGAGTGATACTTTTGACTGGCCAGAGACAATAACCCCAACACCCCCTGTATTTTCTACAAATTTGGAAAGATATTTAGGTGAACTCACAAAGACAATGGGAACATGATAAAACAATGCACCAGCAATTAGAGGGATTACTTAAAGGAATTAATAGGCAGATAGGGCATGTTATACTAGAACAAGGAGAGTTCCTTGTTTTAATAAAAGAAAGAGCAGAAATATTCAGACAGGTTAGGAATAATGGAAATCATTCATCATAATAAAGACTATTAAGAACAACTGACTGTATGGAGGGTTTCTACTTAAATCAGATTGAAAAAAGATTTAAATGATATTATAAACAATTGGATCCCAAATTTTAGATTAGACTAACAAATGAAAATCTGGAAATCAGATTGGAACATGGTTTGGTGTAAGGTGCGAAGATTTTGATTGGTGTGTTACACCACGAATCCTTCCAAGCAAAGTGATTCCTGTTATAGTGGCAATACTATTGCTACCTGCTGATGATAAACTGATGGAAGTATTTAAAGTGGAATCAATTTGTTAGTTGGAGGATGATATATACAAGGAATTTGTGAACTATCTGAAGATGTTAGTGAGGGGATAAAGAAGTGCACCAGACACTTCATGTACAGCTCCAAGAAAATTGGTGCCTGGCTATACAGCTGTGATGTGCTGCGGAGGCTGTATGGTTTCACCCTGGATGAAGAATCCCTATTTGTACTATTGAATTCAGAAAGGACATTGTTCATTCACAGAGAAGAAAGTATTGTGTTACAACAAATAAGAAACACTACCTACAAGGTGACGGCAAAAGGTCCGGTTTAACATTTTGCCTTGCACCAACCACAATGACTAAATTGGGGATAAGATATTGGTGCCTGCTAGGACCCACAAGTAAGCACAACCCTCCAGACAGAAGCCTTATGGGTGGTTTTAAATATTGGCCATAAAAGAATTATGTATACTTAAATGCTTAATTCAGAAAGTAAAGCAGAAAGCAGATTACTTAGAACTTGATAAATTAATTACAAACAATGTAGTGAGGAATTAGAAAGTGATTTTGTCCCCCTCAAAGAGGGGAACTGCAAGATATCTTATTCTTATATGTCCAGTATTAGGATTTGGTTAAATCTCATATGATTAAGGTTTTTGCTTTCTTTTCACTTATAAATAACTTGTAAACTTGTACTGTAGCAAAAATATTGGCCCTGAATTTCTGATCGGAGGCTTCCTGCGAGCGGATGGCTCCGATTGGAAAAAATCTACGCACTTACCTGCTGGTTCCATAGGTCCCGAGGCTTCCGATCCTGGGCCTCTCCTTTTGGAAATACGTAGAGGCCCAGGTATCCCAGGGGTGCATGCGGTTCACAAGCACCCCTAGGATCACATGGGCCAGGCGAAACAATCAAAGAAGGGAATCCCCCTTCATACTTTTGACAGGTCTGTATGCACAGAACTGTCAAAAGTATGAATGGGGATCACATTTAAAAACACACTAAAACATTAAATACATTTTTTTAAATTACATAATTAAAATTAATTAAAATGACATTTAATTTAAAGAAACATTTAGGCCTAGAAATTCAGTGGGCTGCGACACCAGTTAGCGCCTAAAGAGGGCACTCAGTGGCTTTAGCGCTACTGGCCACGCCTCCCGTGATATTTAGCTGGGGCGCTAATGGTGGCATTAGCCTGTTGCGCTGCGCTGCCACCGATGACGGCATCGGTGTGCGCAGCGCCCCGCTACCGCCCCGATCTCAATATTCGGTAGCAGCCACCTCTGTAGCGCCATTCGCAAATCACGCCCAGTTCACGGGGCCTACCTGTGGCGGCAGTGGCGCAAATTAAGGTTTTTTTCGACGGCCGCCTGCCAGCACCTCCGTCCCCGGCCTCCTGATCTCCCCCCGCGGCATTGCCGGCTGTTTTCCGAGAGCCCGGCACTTCTCCTCGGTGCTGGGCTCTTTTGCCGGCACTCGCGATCTCTGATCGCGCTGGTGCAGGCCCCTCCCCCTTAAGAATGGGAGGAAGGCCTGCAGCACCACAGCGCGCCATGCCGCAGCGTGTGGTGCTGCGGCACGTTGCGCTGCGATATTCAGTTTCAGCGCCCTAAGAAGGACGCGGAGCGCCTTGAGCTTCGCCCCGTGTCCCTCTTGGGGCATTCAAGCTGAATTTCTGGTGGTCGCAACTGCTCCGATCGCTGCGCTAATTCTGGCACCCAGGCGAGCTTGGCGTCCCGTTTGCGGCTCCACCGAATTTCTCCCCCTTAAAATTTAATTTTGGGGGAAAATTTTTTAATGTTTTTACAGGCCTAAAAATAAACTTACCTTCTTGAAGAGCATTTTTAATTTATACATGAGTTATCAAATTTAATTTTTCTATTTTTCAACACTCTTAAGCTGGTAAAAGCAGGCCTTATGACTGCTTTTACCAGGCATAAGAATTCTATGGCCTTTCAGCGGGCGGAAGTTGTGCAAAAAGTGCAACTCTCCACCCACAGAGGCACTTTTCCAGGGCAGGTGGATGATCTGTCAAGAGAATTGTTGACAGATTGCAAGTGCCGGTTTTCAGCACATGCGCTTTGCATGCCTGAAACCGGCACTTGCGAGGCCCCTACGGGCGCGTACACACCTCATACACACCCGTAGGGGTCGGAAAATCTGGCCCAATAAAATGATCAATTTGCTCATTCCCAGTATCCTTCAGGGGATGGATGACATTTAGCAAGAAAAAGCTTTGTCAGCAAGGGTAGGTCTTTTGTTAGCAAGGAATGTTTAATAAGGGGTCAATAGCCTGCCAGATAAGAGGGTAGCCTATATAACAAGTAAGTAAGATGATGATCACAGATTAGTTAGGAAATTGAAAAACAACTCAAAAACTGAACAACTCCTCTGATCACACCATAACTAATCATCAAGGTTACTAGAATGGCTGTGCATAACTAGAGCCCTATAAAGATCTTAAACTTTCCTTCATAATTCATAGAGAGAGACAGAACAAAATAATTGCTGATAGTTACATCTCTACCCAGAGCAAAAGCAGATAATATTTTTAGGTATCTGCATAACTATTGCTTTAGACTTTGAGGGGACAAAATTGAATTAGGCCCAAAAAAGAGCATGGGCATCGCAATGCATAATCTGCCTGCACCCGTTGAAAGGAGTGATGGCAGCACAGGCAAAATTCATGCTGCCTGCTCATTAGCATGATTGCAGCACTGAGCCCAGTGCTCAACGCACTGCTGGTTGGCTCAGCACGCAACAGGGGCCCCATATTGGGTGCAGTCTGCTCTCCAATTAAAGTTTGCCTGCAGAGTAAAAGACTGTCTGCACTTCTTAAAGGGGAGGTGCTTTGTTGCAGAAGTACCTCATTGTCACTGTAGCTGCAGCAATGGCACAACAGGGGAGAGAAAAGCAACCTCGCTTCTCTGATGTAGCACTGAAGGCCTTGGTCCAGGGTGTCTATAGAAACCCAAGAACTGCCAGCAGCCCAGCCAGTGCACAAAGAACTAGAGGAGGAGAGTGATGGAGAAGAAGAGGCGCCACCACTCAATTTGACACTCCCAGGCACCAGCTCAGAAAATGCCACTGCGCAAACTTTAGAGGGTAGTACAGCAGTTGGATCTACACATGGTGAGTCACTGGGCATGAGTGGGCTTCAGCCAGGTCAGGGGGAAAGGGTAGCGCAGGTGCCAGCTCCAGGACAAGTTTGCACGCGAGTTCTGCTTCACAGGACTCAGATGAGGAGTTCGATGGGGCGGCCTTCAGAAGAAGGGTGATGGGCATTCACACAGAAATGCTCAGTGCAATGGCAGGCCTGACAGCCTCTTGTCACTGTCAAGGAGCATGGAGAAGCCCAGCACCAACTTTGCACGGGGTTTTGCGTGGATGCCCAGGATGGAAGTGATGGGCAACCCCATTAGCGCACTTGTGGACCCAACCATGATGCTGGGTGTGATCGGCAATGTTTCAGCTTCCCTTGTAGCATAAGCTGAAGCTGTTGTGTATGTCCCTTTAAGGGAATAACTGGTCTCAGACTGCAGTACCGGCAGTGGCCACCCCTGTATACAAGGCCCTAGCAGGATTCTGTAGTTTCAGTTTCCAGGTTGTCTCCATTCAGTAAAGACTTGTTATAATCAACTCCTGCAGTCCTTGTCTCAATTATACACGGACATAATACTGGCGACGAGTAAGAAACAAACTTACCTGCAACTCGGCAGCACCTCAGACGACGTTATTGAAGGTCGAAGCCAGAAGAAAGAAAAAAAAAATCCAAAGGAACTCGAGAAACGGGCGCCGACCGTGGGCAACCACCCTCCAAATCATCGAATTGAAAAGTTGCAGGAGAGACTGTCGAGAGCCAGGCTTGGTTCTCCAGTCTGTGGTTTCCCAGCTAATCGGGCTGGTGGCAGGTACTGCACTGATCCTTCCTGGGCTGCGGCGGGCTAGAGCTCGATCGGGTGGCTCTGCAATGGGGCCGGGCAGCGAGTCGGGAAGCAAAGAGAGAGAGAGAGGGTGGAGCACACAGGGCGCGGCCGGTGCTTCGAAGCCGGGCAGCGTTCGGACCTAAGAAGAGGGAGGGAAGTGTCCCAGAGGGTCCGCTCCACGTCGGGAACGGTTCTTTAATTAACGGAGCAAATATTGAAGCACGATAGAAAAATAAAAATACCGCGGAGAGCAGCGTTGGCAGCAGCGGCAGCGGCAGGAAAGTGCGGGAGGCGCCATCTTAACTCGGCGGGGAAGAAGGAAAAGCGCGGGAGGCGCCATTTTGATCCATCGGGGATGAAGGAAAAGCGCGGGAGGCGCCATCTTAGATTTTCAAGATGCCAAAGACTGGCGATATCACTGCCTTCGATAATGCAATAGAAGACTGGACCGCGTATGTGGAAAGAGTCGAGGTATATTGCGAGGCAAACAAAATAGGCGATGAGAAAAAGGCATCGGTATTGCTAAATTTAATGGGCACAAGAACGTACGGCCTATTGCGGGACCTGATTACTCCAGCCAAACTGAAGGCGAAGAGTTTTAACGAAATTGTTGCTATCCTACAGGAACACTTAAATCCTACACCGCTGCTGATAGCCGAAAGATTTAAATTCCACAGGAGAAATCAGCATAAAAATGAGAGCAATGCTGATTACCTTACGGAACTACGCAAGCTATCAAAGCACTGTCAGTTCGGAGCAGGACTGGCAGATACCTTACGGGACAAATTTCTCTGTGGACTCCTGAGTGAAGGAACCCAGAAGAGGTTACTCTCAGAGAAAGAGCTGATGCTAGATAAGGCTTTCAGCGTGGCAGTATCGTACGAAGCAGCAGCAAGGGGAGCTGCGGAAATACAACAAAAGCCACAGGAATATGGCACCCACGAAATGACACGGGGATTTGCAAAATGTTATCGCTGCGGCAGAACAAACCATGACCAGAAGGACTGCTGGTCCAAGGACAAAATATGCAGGCAATGCGGAAAGATGGGACACATTGCACGAGTTTGCAGGTCTGGGAAGAAGACTAATGACAACAAAAAGGCTACTAAGGAACCGTACAGGAAAGTACAGAAGATGACGGACAGTAGTTCCGAAGAACAGATGAGCGATAGTGAATCCGGGAACAAGAGACTAAGCTGTCTCAAACTTCACAACGTAATCGCAAAAGAGGATCACCGAACCATTTGGGTCACCCTCACGATAGCAGGGTCCCAGGTCAAAATGGAATTGGATACAGGGTCAGCTCTAACCGTCATGAATCGACGAGACTATGAGCGGCTATTCTCACACATACACTTGAGAGAGACATCCATTATCTTGAGGACGTATACAGGGCAAAAAGTATACCCCAGAGGAAAAATAAGGGTGCCTGTCGAATACAACGGCAAGAAAATACGGAAATTGTATCTCTACATTCTGCAAGCTGGTGGACCACCGTTATTGGGACGTGAATGGATCAGAAAGATAAGTTTAGACTGGCACTCCATTCAGGCACTGACGGTGGCTGGTAAAAAGGATGACGACGTCACTCCTGGAAAATTGTCAACAATCTCAGCTGATGCCAAAGAGGTATTTCAACAAGAACTGGGCACTCTTAAAGGCGTAACTGCCTCGATAAAAATAGAGGAGAATGCAATTCCCAAGTTTTTCAAAGCAAGACCGGTACCATATGCAATTCGCCCAGCCGTCGAGGCAGAGCTGGAGAATCTGGAGAATGCAGGCTTGTTATCTAAGGTAGACTGGAGCGAGTGGGTGACACCCATCGTTCCTGTCATGAAGAAAACGTTAAACGATAAGTCTGAGGAGCCAAGGAAGGTTCGCATCTGTGGGGACTTCAAGGTGACAGTGAACCCAGTCCTTCACACAGTACAATATCCTCTTCCAAGGATAGAAGATATCTTCACCTCACTATCTGGAGGGAAGCGTTTTACAAAAATTGACCTAGCACAAGCATATTTGCAGATGGAGGTTGAAGAATCCTCTAGGAAGTATCTCACGATAAACACTCACAAAGGTCTTTACCAGTATAATCGACTGGTATTCGGAGTAGCATCAGCTCCGGCGATATGGCAAAGAGCAATGGAACAAGTCCTGCAAGGGATTCCGGGGACTCAGTGTTACTTGGACGACATCCTAGTGACAGGTGAAGATGACAGTGAACACCTTGCCAACCTAGAGCAGGTGCTCACTAGACTACGTGAACATGGGCTACGATCGCCCCAAGTGCGAGTTTTTTAAGAAACGGATATCGTATTGTGGCCACGTGATTGATGAAGAGGGGTTGCATAAGTCCCCTGACAAAATTGAAGCGGTAGTTAAGGCACCAGCGCCTGAAAATGTGTCGCAACTGAGGTCATTCCTCGGATTGGTGAATTACTACCATAAGTTTTTGCTGAATTTGTCCACAATTCTGCACCCACTGAACGCCCTACTACGAACGGGAGTAGCATGGAAGTGGAGCGATGAATGTAAGCGGGCCTTTCAGAAGAGTAAGAACCTAATCACTTCAAGAGAAGTATTGGCTCACTACAACCCATCACTACCGATAAGACTGGCATGTGATGCGTCTTCCTACGGCATTGGGGCGGTACTGTCACATAAATTCCTTGATGGTTCAGAGAGGCCGATAGCTTTTGCGTCATGCTCGTTAACTTCAGCCGAGCGTAACTACGCCCAGATTGACAGAGAGGCCCTCAGCCTGGTGTGGGGGGTGAAGAAGTTCAATCACTACCTGCACGGTCAGAAATTTACTCTACTAACTGATCATCAACCTCTCGTCTCCATTTTCAACCCTCAGAAGGGCGTACCAATAATGACGGCACAACGGCTACAGAGGTGGTCCCTTTTCCTAGGGGCACACCAATATGACATCGAGTACAAAGGAACTAAACAGCATGGGAATGCTGATGGATTGTCGCGCCTACCATTGCCGACGGTGGAAGAAGAACTGGCAGTGGAGTTATTCCACTCGACTATAGTCGAATGTCTCCCTGTGACGAATGCAAACATAGAAAAGGAAACACGAAATGACCCGACACTCTCCTGGGTCTATGATTTAACGGTGAAGGGATGGCCAGCACATGGCGAACCACTGCTGCCAGTATTCTCGCCGAGAAGAGAACAGCTGTCAGTGTGCAGAGGAACCTTAATGTGTGGATCCAGAGTAGTAATTCCACCCAAATTGAAGGATAGAGTGCTCAATGAGCTTCATGAGGGTCATCTGGGAGGGGTAAAAATGAAGAACTTAGCCAGAGCGTTTGTGTGGTGGCCGGGAATCAATAGAGAAATCGAAGAGATGACCAAGAGCTGTACAGGATGCCAGAAGGTCCAAAACGCCCCACCACAAGCCCCGTTACATCCATGGGAGTGGCCCTCATCTCCATGGCAAAGGGTGCACATTGATTTTTCTGGTCCCTTCATGGACTCGATGTTTTAAATTGCGGTGGATGCACATTCAAAGTGGCCAGAGGTAATAAAAATGTCCTCAACCACCACAGAAAATCTATCACAGTCTTACGAACCATATTCGCCAGGAATGGGCTGCCTGAACAGATTTGCTCTGACAATGGACCACAGTTTGTGTCTGAAGAGTTCCGGAGGTTCTTAAAGAACAATGGTGTTAAGCATTACACATCCGCCCCATATCATCCAGCCACTAATGGATTGGCCGAGAGGTTTGTTCAAACATTCAAGAAGGCTATCAAGGCAATGTGTAATGAAGATATACCCCTACAACACAAGGTGGATAACTTCTTGTTTGCCTACACATGCGGTTACCAACCAAACTCCAGCCATGATGTTCTTCAATCGAAGACTACGATGCCGCTTGGATTTGGTTAAGCCAAACATCAGAAGAGATGTGGAGAACAGGCAGTTTCAGAATATGAATGAAAGGCCAACCAGGAGTTTTAAGATAGGTCAACCAGTTTTGGCCCGGGACTACCGCACAGAGAAATGGCAGCCAGGAACGATCTGTACACGGCAAGGACCTCTAATGTATACCGTGGACGTTGGAGAGAGCATTGTAAGACGCCATGCTGACCAGATTCTAGAGTCACTGGAAAACGTCAACTCCACACCACGATCTGATACACCTGGCGATGAAACCGAAGTACCAATTGCATCTAACGCAGAATCGGTGATATTGGAAGCAGACGAACCAAACAACGACATTGATCCCGACTCAACCTTGCCAGAAGAACCTGTTATCCCAAAGAGGCGTTATCCAGACAGAATCAGGAAGCCTCCTCAAAGACTGAACTTATAATGGCTTAACTTCAACCAATGTATCTAGCAACCGTAATTGTAATTGTAATTAGTTATTATTTAGTTGTTAAATGAATGTTATGTACTGTTTATCTAAAAGGGAAGGAATTGTTGTGTATGTCCCTTTAAGGGAATAACTGGTCTCAGACTGCAGTACCGGCAGTGACTACCCCTGTATAAAAGGCCCTAGCAGGCTTCTGCAGTTTCAGTTTCCAGGTTGTCTCCATTCAGTAAAGACTTGTTATAATCAACTCCTGCAGTCCATGTCTCAATTATACGCGGACATAATAGAAGCGACCCAACATCTGAGTGCTGCAGTGGAAGCTCAGACTGTTGCCATCATGGCTGGGTTTGCGAGTGTGGAAAGGGGCTTGCAGGGACTCACAGCAGTCCAGCAATCTGATCTCCAACAGATGGCTAGGAATGCTGAGATGCTGAGATGCTGAGGGGCAGTGGCTCCATGGAGCAAGAACCTTCTGTCCTCTCTCAGGATGACAGCATTCATACTCCCACTCTGCCAGTGCCATTGCAGTTGCCTGTCAGCCAGCCAGCACAAACTGCTGCCGCCTATGCTGAGGTGGTGCAGTTTAGAGCCAAGGCCTTCTCAGCCCAGAGCTGCTCGAGGTCATCCTGCAAGGCCATCTGCAGTGAACCCCATGGAAAGTCAACAGCCTTCCACCAGCCATACTGCAGCTATTGGGGTAGCACTGTGTAGGATCACTAGGACAGGCAAAGGAACACAGAAGACAGACACTAAGGAAATGCACAAGAGTGATTAGTTGACTTAGAGTCCATAGAGTCATAACTGCACAGAAGGAGGCCATTCAGCCCATTGAGTCTGTGCCGGCTCTCTGTAGAGCAATCCAGTCAATCCCAGTCCTCTATCCCCGTAGCCCTGCAAGTTTATTTCCCTCAAGTGCCTATCCAGTCTCCCCTTGAAAACATTGTGGCCTAGAAATTCAGTTTGGGCCCGCCAGCTGGCTTGCGCCCAAAAGTTAGCGCTGCGCGCGGAGCCAGTTGCGCCCGTGAGATATTCAGTTTTTGCGCCCCAAGTCGGAACCGGGCGCTGTTCCAGGGTGTGCCCGCCCCCGCTTGGGGCGCTGAAACTGAATTTCAGCGCTCTAGGTGCCGCTGCGCCACCCGATGCGGTGCGGCAGGCTGCGGTACTGCAGGCCTCCTCCTTCTCTTAAGGTGGAGGTGCCTGCAACGGGGAGATGGCCGCTGGATTGTGCCGGCAAATGAGCCCGGCACCACGGAGAAGTGCCGGGCTCGCGGAAAGCAGCCGGCAATGCCGCGGGGGGGGGGTGGTGGAGGAGGCCGGGGAAGGAGGTGCGGGCAGGTGGCCGCCGAAAAAGCGGCCGGCCGCACCTCCACCTTTATGCGCCCCACTAAGGCTGCAGTAAGGCCCTGGTCTCCGGATGTTAGTAGCGGCCGCCACGGAGGAGGCGGCGGCAACTGAATATGGGGGTCGGGCCGGCATCGGGGCAGAAACGGGGCACTGCGCACACCGATGACGTCATCGGTGCCGGCGCAGTGCTACCGGCTCGCCATTACCGCCGAGCTCAATATCAGCGCAACCTCCTCTACTGGCGCAGAAGCCCTCTTTGGGCCTTAACTGGGCGCAAAGCCCACTGAATTTCTAGGCCTGAGTGTCTCCGCTTCCACCACTTCTGTCGGCAGCGAGTTCCAGGTCCTCTCCACTCGCTGCGTAAAAAAGTTTTTCCTCACATCCCCCTGTATCTCTTGCCCAAAACCTTAAATCTGTGTCCCCCAGTCCTTATACCATCAACTAGTGAGAACAGCCTTTCACTGTCTCGCCTATCCAAACCCATCATAATCTTGTACACCTCTATCAAATCACCCCTCAACCTCCTTAGCTCTAATGAAAACAAATCCAGCTTCTCCAACCTGTCCTTCTAGCTAAGATCCCCCATCACCGGAACCATTCTGGTAAATCTCCTCTGCACACTCTCAAGGGCCTTCACATCCTTCCTAAAGTGTGGTGACCAGAACAGACTTTGTTATGTAAGATTCAAAATAATAATTTATAAATTATGTTTGTAATATTTGTTTTGTGGTGACTTTCATATCGGCTTTGTGCCCAAGAGGACGCTGTGACATTCCATGACAGAGGGATGGTAAGGTGGAGAACTGTTGAGCAACAGGGATCTGGGGTTTCATTCATTGGAACCGGAGTCTGATGAAGCCCTCACAGACAGCTCGACCGGAATGGGGATTTGCTGTCCGCCTCCTCCCTTACTCCTCCTCCTCCTCCTCTTCCTCTTCCACCTCCTCCTCATAAGTTGGTCGCAGAACCTGTGGTGGCAAAGGCTGCACCTTCATGGTAGCCAAGTTGTGGAGGATGCAGCAGATCACCATGAAATGGGACACCCACTCTGGCATGTAGTGGAGGGCTCCTCCTGAGCAGTAAGGTAGCAGAACCATTGATTGAGCAGCCCGATGGTCTGCTTGATGAGGTTCCTCGTGGCAGCATGGCTCTCATTAGATAAGTGCTGGCCATGAGTGGTGGGGTTGTAGAGGGGAGTCATCAGCCAGGTGCAGAGCGGATAGCTCTTGTCTCCGAGCAGCCGCCCTCGGGTTCGGCATGGTGGCTGGAAGATTGCTGACACAGCGGACTGGCTCAAGATGAAGGCATCATGACTGCTGCCAGGATACCTGGCATTCACCATCATGATGTTCTGGGCATGGTCGCACACTAACTGCACATTAGCCTTTGCGCTTGTGGTACATCTCATGATTGATATGTGGCGCCCGCAAAGCCACGTGTGTGCAGTAGATGGCGCCCTGCACCATGGGGAAGCCCGATATTCTGGCAAAGCGAGAGGCACGCTCCGCCGTCTTCTCTCTGTACAGAGAGAAGACAATAAAGTCCCTTCTCCTGGAGTACAGAACCTTTGTGATCTCCCGGATGCAACGTTGGACGGTGAACTGGGAGATGTTCGCTATGTCGCCTGCTCCAGCCTGGAAGGATCCACTGGGGAAAAAATTCAGGATCACGGTCACCTTGAGGGCCACTGGCAGCATCGTCATTGCTCTGTTCTGAGGCTGCAGGTCTGGTTCCAAGAGGTGGCAGAGTTCTGCAACCACCTCCATGGTGAAGTGGAGCCTCCAAGTACACTACTCCTGGATTAAGTGCAGGAAGGAGAAGTGCTCCCTGAAGACCATAGGTGGGTAAAGCCTCCTGCTGAGAGAACCTCATCTCCTCCTTCTCCTTCCGCTGTGAGCAGATTGTCTTTGCTGCCTCTGCTCTATCTGCCTGTCATGCTGCAGCGCGAGGAGGAGCTAGTGGTGCAGTCAGAGGCCTTCCTTTAAGAGCCAATGGCCCAGAAATTCGGGTCGGAGACTTCCCGCGGGTGCAAGCCTACGACCTGCACTTACCTAGCGTGCCAGCCATTGTGCTGTGGGCCCGCGTGGGATTCCGATCCTGGGCCTCCTCCAACTGCCGGCGCACAGTGCTTGCATATCCCAGGGGCGCAGTTAGTTTGAAGTGTCCCCTGGGATCACGTGGGCCATGGAGAGCCAATGGTAGCAGGGAATCTGTATTCATAGATTTGACAGGAAGAGCTGTGAAATCTGTTGTGTATGTGCCTTTAAGAGAAGAACTGATTCTATACTGCAGTACTATACGGCAGTGACCACCCCTGTATATAAAGCCATAGCAGGCTTCTGTATTTCAGTCTTGAATTACTCTCTGTTCAGTAAATACCTGTTTTATTATTCTCCTGCAGTCTGAGTATTATTGATCCTCGGACACTACACTGGCGACGGGCAGGTTTGAACTCACCTGCAGTACTGCATCACCTCACAGGGATCTTTTCCCTGAAGAGAAGCTTCTTGGAGGTCGAAGTCAGAACGGTGGGCGTCGACCGCGGGCAACTGCCCAGGGATCCATCGGAGAGTTGCAGGGGAGGCTGTGGAGAGCTGGGCCTGGCTCCCCAGTCGAGGTGTTCCAGCAAGTCGTGCTGGTAGCAGGTAGTGCGCTGACCCTTCCGGACTGCGGCGGGCTCGGGCTCGATCGAGCAGCTCTGCAAAGGGGCCGTGTAGCATCGTCGGGAGGAAGAGAGAGAGAGAGGGTGGAGCGCACAGGGCAGCATGGAGAGGATAGAATGCGGGGAAGGAAAAGTGAGATGCGCCGAAGCCGCGGGTCGCTGCCATTACCCTGTAGAACGCCAGGTGCAGCGTGGCCGCAAGGGGAAGAAGGAAAAGCGCGGGAGGCACCATTTTATTCCATTGGGGAAGACGGAAAAGCGCGGGAGGTGCCATTTTATTACATTGGGGAAGAAGAAAAAGCACGGGAGGCGCCATTTTAAATCACCCCAAGATGCCGAAAAGTGGCAGTATCACTGCTTTCGACAACGAGGTAGAAGACTGGACCACGTATGTGGAAAGAATTGAAGTGTACTGCAATGCCAATGAGGTGGCCAATGGAAAGAAGGCGTCGGTATTATTAAATTTGATGGGCGCGAGAACGTACGGCCTATTGCGGAATTTAATTACCCCAGCTAAACCAATGGAGAAAAGTTTTGAAGAGATTGTTAATATCTTACAGGGACACCTAAACCCTACACCGCTGCTGATAGCAGAAAGATTCAAGTTCCATAAAAGAAACCAGCACAAAGATGAGAACAATGCTGACTATCTTACGGAACTGCACAAGTTATCGAAGCACTGCCAGTTCGGAGCAGGACTGGCAGACACCTTGCGGGATAAGTTTGTCTGCGGGCTCCAGAGTGAAGGAACCCAGAAACGACTACTTTCGGAAAAGGACCTGATGCTAGAACAGGCTTTCAGCGCGGCAGTATCCTACGAAGCAGCAGCACGGGGAGCTGCGGAAATACAACAGAAACCACAGGAATACAGCGCTAACGAAATGGCGTATGGAGCAGAAAAGTGCTATAGCTGCGGCAGAACAACCCATGATCAGAAGGACTGCTGGGTTAAGGACAATGTATGCAGGCAATGTGGGAAAATGGGACACATAGCAAGAGTCTGCAGGTCGGGAAAGAAAACCAACACTACAAGAACTACTAAGGAAAAGGACAAGAAAGTAAAGAAATTGACAGACAGTAGTTCGGAAGATCAGGAGAGTGATAAGGACTCCGGGAGCAGGAGACTAAGTTGTCTAAAGTTACACAACGTTTTCGCAAAGGAGGATCACCGAACCATTTGGGTCACCCTCATGATAGCAGGGTCCCCAGTAAAGATGGAATTGGACACAGGATCAGCCCTAACTTTCATGAATTGACGAGACTATGAGCGGCTATTCTCACACATACCCTTGAAGGACACGTCCATTGTATTGAAGATATACACGGGGTAAAAGGTCTACCCCAGAGGAAAAATAAGGGTGCCAGTTGAATACAACGGCAAGGAAACACAGAAACTGTATCTATATATACTACCAGATGGAGGACCACCATTATTGGGACGTGAATGGATCCGAAAAATACAATTGGATTGGCATTCCATTCAGGCGCTAACTGTGACTAATAAAAAGGATGATGACGTCACACCTGGTCGACTGTCAAAAATTCTAACTGACGTGAAAGAGGTGTTCCAACAAGGACTTGGGACTCTAAAAGGAGTAACGGCAACGATAAAAATCGAAGATAACGCAAACCTAAAATTTTTTAAGGCCAGACCAGTACCTTACGCGATCCGCCCAGCCGTTGAAGCAGAGCTGGAGAGTCTGGAGCGTTTGGGTGTGCTGTCCAAGGTGGACTGGAGCGAGTGGGCCACACCCATCGTTCCTGTAATGAAGAAATCATTGAGCAGCACGCCTGGGGAACCGAAGAAGGTTCGCATCTGTGGGGACTTCAAGGTAACTGTGAACCCAGTCCTGCACACAGTACAATATCCACTTCCACGGATAGAAGATATTTTTGCCTCACTATCTGGAGGGAAACACTTTACAAAGATTGATTTGGCCCAAGCGTATCCAGAAATGGAGGTGGAAGAAGCGTCGATGAATACCTCACGATAAACACTCACAAAGGCCTTTACCAGTACAATCGACTGGTATTCAGGGTAGCATCAGCCGCAGCTATTTGGCAGAGGGCAATGGAACAAGTCCTGCAAGGGATCCCGGGGACCCAGTGTTATTTGGACGACATCCTGGTTACGGGCGAAAATGACAGTGAACACCTTGCCAACCTGGAGCAGGTGCTCACAAGATTAGAGGAATATGGGCTATGAGCCAACCGCCCCAAATGCGAGTTCTTCAGGAGACAAATCTCATATTGTGGCCACATGATTGATGAGGAAGGGTTGCATAAGTCGCCGGACAAGATTGAGGCTGTAGTCAAGGCTCCAGCACCGGAAAATGTGTCGCAACTGAGGTCGTTCCTCGGGTTGGTGAACTACTACCATAAGTTCTTGCCGAATTGATCTACAATTCTGCACCCACTGAATGCCCTGCTGCAACCTGGAGTAACATGGAAATGGAGTGATGAGTGTAAGCGTGCCTTTCAGAAATGTAAATGCCTAATCACTTCAAAAGAAGTATTGGCCCGCTACAATCCAACACTACCGATTCGGTTAGCATGTGATGCATCTCCCTACGGCATCAGAGCGGTGCTGTCACACAAATTCCCTGACGGTTCAGAGAGGCCAATAGCCTTTGCGTCGCGCTCGTTAACCTCAGCCGAGCGTAACTACGCCCAGATTGACAGGGAGGCCCTCCGCCTGGTGTGGGGGGTGAAGAAGTTCAATCACTATCTGCACGGGCAGAAATTCACCCTACTGACTGATCATCAGCCCGTGGTCTCCATTTTTAACCCAAAGAAGGGCGTTCCGGTGATGACGGCGCAACGGCTGCAAAGATGGTCACTTTTTCTAGGGGCACATCAGTACGACATAGAGTACAAGGGTACGAAACAGCATGGAAACGCTGATGGGCTGTTGCACCTACCGTTGCCTACGGTAGAGGAAGCACCTGCAGTGGACACTGTTGAGATATTCCATGTGACCATAGTGGAATGTCTATCTGTTACAAACTCAAGTATAGAGAAGGAAACCCGAAATGACCCGACACTCTCTCGGGTCTATGATTTGACGGTGAACGGATGGCCAGCACATGGCGACTCACTGTTGCCAGCATTCTCGCCAAGGAGAGAACAGCTGTCAGTGTGCCGGGGGACCTTGATGTGTGGATCCCGAGTGGTAATTCCACCCAAGTTGAGAGATAGAGTGCACAATGAGCTTCATGAGGGTCATCTGGGAGGGGTAAAAATGAAGAGCCTAGCCAGGGCGTTTGTGTGGTGGTCGGGAATCGATAATGAAATTGAGGATATGACCAAGAGATGCACAGGATGCCAGAAGGTCCAAAACGCTCCACCACAGGCCCCGCTACATCCATGGGAGTGGCCCTCATCTCCATGGCAATGGGTACACATTGATTTTGCTGGTCCATTTATGGACTCAATGTTCCTAATCACTGTGGATGCCCATTCAAAATGGCCAGAGATCATCAAAATGTCCTCCACCACCACGGAGAAAACTATTGCAGTCCTATGGACCATCTTAGCCAGGAATGGCTTGCCAGAACAGATTTGCTCCGACAATGGGCCACAGTTTGTGTCAGATGATTTCCGGAGGTTTCTGAGGAATAAAGGGTTGAAGCATTATACATCTGCCCCATATCATCCAGCCACAAATGGATTGGCTGAGAGGTTTGTTCAGACCTTTAAAAAGGCCATAAAGGCAATGCATAATGACGACATACCACTACAACACAAGGTGGATAATTTCTTGTTTGCTTACCGGAATGCGACACATGCAGTCACCAACCAAGCTCCAGCCATAATGTTCTTCAACCGAAGGCTAAGATGTCGCCTGGATTTGCTCAAACCAAACATAAGACGAGATGTTGAGGATAAGCAATTCCAGCACATAAATGAGAAGCCAACCAGGAGCTTCAAGATAGGGCAACCAGTCTTGGCCCGCGACTACCGAACAGAATAATGGCAGCCAGGAACGATATGCACACAGCAGGGACCACTAATGGACACAGTGGACGTTGGAGAGAGCATCGTGAGATGCCATGCTGACCAGATTCTAGAGTCACAGGAACAAGCCAAACCCATACCATGAGCAGGTGCACCTGGTAATCAACCCGATTTGGAGGAGGGGACCGAGTGTAAGATATCAAAATTTGCAGATGATACTAAGATGGGAGGGAAAGTAGTGAGTGAGGAGGACATAAAAAACCTGCAAGGGGACATAGACAGGCTAAGTAAGTGGGCAGAGATTTGGCAGATGGAATGCAATACTGGAAAGTGTGAGGTTATGCACTTTGGCAGGAAAAATCGTAGAGCAAGTAATTATCTTAATGGCAAGAAACTGGAAAGTACTGAAGTACAAAGGGATCTGGGGGTCCTGGTGCACAAAACTCATAAGGTTAATATGCAGGTGCAGCAAGTGATTAAGAAGGCCAATGGAATGTTGGCTTTCATTGCTAGGGGGATAGGATATAAAAATAGTGAGGTATTGCTTCAGTTGTACAAGGTATTGGTGAGACCGCGCCTGGAATACTGCATAAAGTTTTGGTGTCCATACTTAAGAAAAGACATACTTGCTCTCGAGTCAGTACAAAGAAGGTTCACTCGGTTAATCCCGGGGATGAGGGGATGGACATATGAAGAGAGGTTGAGTAGATTGGGACTCTACTCATTGGAGTTCAGAAGAATGAGAGGCGACCTTATTGAAACATATAAGATTGTGAAGGGATTGGATCGGGTGGATGCGGGGAGGATGTTCCCGATGATGGGTGAAACTAGAACTAGGGGGCATAGTCTTAGAATAAGCGGCTGCTCTTTCAAAACTGAGATGAGGGGGAACTACTTCACTCAGAGGGTGGTATGTCCATGGAATATGCTGCCCCAAAAAGCTGTAGAAGCTACATCATTGCATAAATTTAAAACAGAAATAGATAGATTCCTAGAGGTAAAGGGAATTAAGGGTTACGGGGAGCGGGCAGGAATTTGGACATGAGTCTAGGTTCGGATCGGACATGGCCCTGTGGGTAGCGGAGCGGGCCCAGGGGCCGTGTAGCCAGATCCTGCTCCTATTTTGTGTGTCTAATTCTGTTAGATTCAGGAGATGGTTCTGTGATGGTAGATTGGCGGTTAGGATCAGATCATCCATGATCTTATTGAATGGCGGAGCAGGCTCGAGGGGCCGATTGGCCTACTCCTGCTCCTATTTCTTATGTTCTTATGTTCTTATGTTAAGTACAGATTGCGTCTACCTCAGAAGCAGTGGTATTGGAAGCTGACGAACCAACCAATGACAATGAGCCAGAATCAACTCCGCCGCAAGAACAGGATACTCGAGAAAGGCGCTATCCAGTCAGGATCAGGAAGCCTCCTCAAAGACTGAACTTATAAATGATTATTTCAGTTGATGTATATAGTACAGAGAAAATTGTAATTGTAATTAGTTATTATTTAGTTGTTAAATGAATGTTATGTACTGTTTATCTAAAAGGGGAGGAATTGTTGTGTATGTGCCTTTAAGAGACGAACTGATTTTATACTGCAGTACCGGCAGTGACCACCCCTGTATATAAAGCCATAGCAGGCTTCTGTATTTCAGTCTTGAATTACTCGCTGTTCAGTAAATACCTGTATTATTGATCCTCGGACACTACAAAATCTATGAATACAATTCAGCCCTAAAACATCACTAAAACTTCAAATAAATTTTTAAAAAGCCTATTTTTAAAATAACTATAAATTACACAAAATAACTATATTAAACAATAATTTCAATTTTTGAAAAAAAAATTACAGTTTCTAACGGGGCTAAAAATAAACTTACCTTTCTTTAAAGTATTTAAAAATAATAAGCCTGTGGGAAAAATGTTTTGATTTAACTTAATTCACCACTTACCTTGTTAAAAGTAGGCCCTGCGACTGCTTTTTACAAGCGTAGCTCCTGGAGACTTACCCTTCCGGAGAAAGCTGCAAAAAAAACGGAAGTTCCAGGCGTACGCGCTGCCTCTCCGGCACACGCGCACGACCTGGGAACCCCTTCCTTTAAGGGAACAGAAGTTCCGGTTTCCCACACATGCGCAGTGCATGCACGAAACTGGCACGTTCGTTGGGCCTACGCGTGAGTACCCAGCGCGTACTCACCCGTGGGGACCCGAATTTCTGGCCCATGCCTTTCCCACGTGAAGCAGCACTCCCTGCACACTTTGCCAACTTTTTAAATGTCTTACACCAATGCACTACTCAAATGAACTGTACGGGAACCAGTACAAAACCAAAAAGCAACTTACTTCAAAGTTGTATGTATCCCTTTAAATAGCGCTGGTGGGGATCCCTTGTTCAGCTGTGCATGTTTAGGAGAGGGCATACAGTGGAGCGGTGACATCCAAAATGGCAGGTTGGGCATCAAATCAGCATTACATGCTGATTGACGTCACGATCTGCCTTGTTTGAATTCTTCCGCCGCTCGCAGGCACTGGCCGCACTGCCGACCTGCCCAAAGTGGAGTCTGCCGTGGCCTGTGCCGGAAGTGGGCAGAATCGAGGCGGCCGCCATTTTTTTTCCAAAAACAGCCTTAACTTCCAGAACTAAGGTGCCAAATTTCGTGGCCTGAGTATGTCAAGACTTGGTTTAACGCAATAAAGATTATTTGCAACCAATGTAGACTATTGCTGGTTATTTTATTAGTGAAAGCTACCCAAAAATCTCCCAAAACAGTGAGCATGACAAGAGTCCCTTAAGTGAGAAATGCATTAGATTGAAAAAGCCACAACAAATTTACCTTGTGATCCTTAACTGGGCATCATCATCTTTTCTTTTATGCTCAATTATTGGGTTCCAACCATCAAGAACAAGTTACTACTATGGATTGTACATTTAGGCCAGCCTCTAATTATGCACTTATAATATATGTTTATATCCATCTCAAAAAGAAAAATGCTTGAAGACATTACCAGTTAGATACGAAAACTTATTTTAAGATTCTATGACATATTGATAATAATGGCAAATAAAAGTCAACCTTGCAAACAACAATAAAGGACAAAGATTGGAGATGCAGTTTCCTGTTTATTCTTGCATAACTCTATCCTGATCAAACAATTCTATTATGTCCTTTCATGTCACTTGTGATGACTGGTGCATGGAGATCGTGTAGAAAGTAATTGAGATGTAAATAAGAATGTGAGCCTCTTTGTATAGCAGTTAAATTGATTCTTTTGTTTGAATGGGCAGAAAATAATGTTCTCTCCTTCAGGACTTAATGTTTCCTTTCTACTCGATGTGTGGCACTGAGACTAAATTGGTTTTGAAACAACAGAACTTGAAATCTCCACATGTGGCAAAAAATGGGTTTTAAAATACTCCCACTGCTGTTTGCTAAAGCGTTTTCACTCATCAATTGGCTCTTATTGTGCATTTCGACTGCTCACAAATTTTCTAATGCAAAATGTAAGATATGGTGATAGTATACTGAATAGAAATATACATTATATGTTGTGGTAATATTTTGACGTGATTTTTCAATTTTAATCCACCTTCTTTGAATTTTCATTAGAATTCAAAAGAATGTTTTAAAAGGTAGCACAGATATGCACTGCAGTGAAACTGTCTTCCATGATTATGAATGTTATCATTCTAATGCTTTTTTAATCTATGCCCTTTTCTCAAATAATATCATAGAGAATGACTGTTAAATATGGAATAGTTCAAGCTTGTGTATTATCTCTTGCATTCACAGCTGCATCAGGAGCACAAGGGAATTGTTGACACTCAGAAAAGTGCTTGCAGAAATTATACCTAACTATTTACACCGACTGTCAGAGGTGCTGTCTTTCGGATGAGACATTAAACCAAGTGCTGCCTGCTCTCTCAGGTAGATGTAAAAGATCCCATGGCACTATTTCGAAGAAGAGCAGGGGAGTTATCCCCAGTGTCTTGGTCAATATTTATCCCTCAATCAACATAACAAAAACAGATTATCTGGTCATTATCACATTGCTGTTCGTGGGAGCTTGCTGTTTGCAAATTGGCTGCCGTGTTTCTTACATTACAACAGTGACTACACTCCAAAAGTACTTCATTGGCTTTAAAGCATTTTGAGACGTCTGGTGGTCATGAAAGGCGCTATATAAATGCAAGTCTTTCTTTCATCCTTTTTTTCTTATTTAAAGAGTGAGGACACTTGCAATATTTTTCTTAATATCCTGATACCAGCATTAACATAAATGATTTCTGTGCCAAAAATGTGATGGCTTCCCAGTTAAAATCTAAAAGAAAATGTTCAGAGATTCCTCTCAGAATTTTCGTCTTGTGAAAATAGCAACTGAAAATCTTGTTGGTGCAGTTTGCCAACTGGTCAAAAGCTCCAGGAAAATAAACAAAATTACTGACTGGAGAACTACAGGGCCTCAGTTCAACATCTCATCCAAAAGATGGCACCTCCGACAGTGCAGCACTCCCTCAGTACTGCACTTGGAGTGTTATGCTCAAGTCCCTGGAGTGGGACTGTGAACCCACAACCTTCTGACTCAGAGGCGAGAGTGCTACCAACTGAGCCACAGCTGACACAGAAGACACACAGAGTGGAAGCATAAAATTGCATTAGGGTCCGATGTAACAATTTGCTTGAGTTAATGACACAAGTAATACAATATGATCCATGCTCAGCCACCCCTCACCACCCTTCAATCCAGCTTCTACAGGTACCATCTATTGAACCAGTACCTTCTAAAATTCTGAGAGGGCTTGACAGGGTATAGGCTGAGAGGCTGTTTCCACTGGCAGGTGAGTCTAGAACTAAAAGTCATAGTCTTAGGATAAGGGGTCAGCTATTTAGGACTGAGATGAGGAGAAATTTCTTCACTGAAAGGGTTGTGAATCTTTGGAATTCTCTACCTCAGAGGGCTGTGGATGCTCAGTCATTGAGTATATTCAAGACAGAGATCGATAGATTTTTGGGGTTGGATTTTGCCAGGCCTGAGGAGGCAGGTTTGGAGGCGTGTGAGATGTTAAATTAGCAAAAAATGGCGGGCGGATCCGATCCCGCCTCCAGTCCAACTCCAGCCCACCTCTGAGCAATTTTCCCAAAATTGGACTTTCAGACCCCATTTCAATCCGGCCTCCAAGAAGCGGGATAGGCCCTTAAGGACCTTAACAAGCACATAATTGCATCTATAATGCCATTTTGAGAGGCCTTTCTGAGTTTAACACATTTTCCATGTGCTGCACGTCTCCTCTGGAAAACACCAGTTAATCCTGGCGGCCTCACAAGTGGATAACTTACCAGCAGCTTCAGCTCCAAAATTAAAAAGGATTTTTCAACAATGATCATTTGCAGGTGGTGTAATGATCAGTAACATGTCATTCTAGAATGGTACACTTGGTGGAGCTGTATGTTTAGTAAAGGTCTACCCAAAAGGCAGTAGTCAAGATGGATGCCTATACACTAGTCCACATGGCTGAATAAATGACTAGCTCAAGCTAGCTGTTCATAATGAAAACGTCTATTTATTTATGAACATAACATGGTACCAGGATTGGTAATATCTGCTGAATATTGTGAAACGCGACATGGAGAATTTGAAGCCACTGGAGGGTTTGAAACTCATGGGGAATGTCGACTGCAATTGGCAGGCTTTCAAACAACAATTCGAACTCTACATTGCTGCCATCGGGTTCGGTACGATGCCAGACGCAAGGAAAATAGCCCGAAGATGATAGAGGTATTTAATACATTTGTATTTGATCAAGAGGAGGACAGAGAAAAGATGGACAATGTGCTAAAGAAGTTTGATACACATTGTTCTCCAAAAAAGAACGAGACCTATGAGAGGTACGTGTTCCATTCATGGACACAGCAGCAAAATGAGACTTTTGATAGCTTTGTGACCGATCTGAAACTGAAAGCACAGACATGTAATTTCTCTGAACTGAAATCATCCATGATTCGTGACCAGATTGTGTTTGGTATTCATGATAAAAAAGTCAGGGAACATTTGTTGAGAGAAACTGAACTAACATTGGAGGATGCTGTAAAAATATGCAATGCCAGTGAGCTAGCTCAACAGCACGCAAAGACTTTCAGTGAAATTAATAATGATGCAACTGTAATGAGTGACTGTGCTGCTCTCGGTGCTGTGTCCTACAAAGGGAAGAAACATGGACAGAACAGAAATGAAAAGCAATCGGAGGATGGAATTTTTAATTGTAAACGCTGTGGTTACCAGCACCAGTCAAGACAATGCCCAACGTTTGGAAAAATGGGCAAAAAATGTAATGGAAAGAATCACTTTGCCAAACAATGCTTTTCAAAAGTAAAAACAAAGAAAGGGCTACAAGTCAATGTGATTGAGGACACTGATTTAAGTGAGACATTTTTTGTAGGAATGGTGTCATGTGACAATATCGAAAAAGATACAGAAAATGTGCAGCCCTCAGGAATGGACAATGCTGAACATAAACTTAATGCAGTAAAAGAGGACAAATGGATGATGCCACTGCAGGTAAATGGAGCATTAGTTATATTGAAACTAGACACTGGGGCAAAAGCAAACTTAATCAGTATGAGTGACATTAAAAATATGAAAGAAAAGCCCAAAATACAGAAAAAGTCTGTACTACTGAAGAACTATAATGGACAGAAAATAGATAGCTTAGGTGTATGCAGACTTAAAGTGACAGTCAAAGACAAAGTGCATCATCTCATGTTTTCCGTTGTGGCTGAAGGACTTGATTCACTATTAGGTGACAAAGTTTGTGAGGACTTAGAACTGGTCAAAAGAGTCTACCGTATAAACTGTGCCATAAGCAGACCAGATGACTCGGTGGAATCTGTAGTGAATAATTTCCAGGATGTGTTCAAAGGATTTGGAGTTCTACCATTCACTTACAAGATCCAGCTACAGGAGGGTGCTCAGCCAGTGGTACATGCTCCACGGAGAGTTCCAGCACCCCTGCGTGACCGGCTCAAGAAAGAACTAGACAGAATGACCACGCTAGGAGTCATCAGGAAAGTCGAAGAGCCAACAGACTGGGTTAACTCAATGGTATGTGTAAAGAAAAAGAACAATGATCTAAGAGTATGCATGGATCCAAAGGACTTAAATGCAAACATAAAACGTGAACACTACCAGATTCCCAAGCGAGAAGAAATCACCAGTGAAACGTCACGTGCCAGATACTTCACAAAGCTCGATGCCTCACAAGGATTTTGGCAACTAAAACTGGATGAAGAGAGCACCAAATACTGTACCTTCAACACACCATTTGGCAGGTATTGTTTCCTCAGAATGCCTTTCAGGATAATATCTGCATCTGAAATCTTTCATAGAGTGATGGAACACATAATTGAAGGTCTGGAAGGAGTTCGGGTCTATGTTGATGACATCATCATCTGGGGCTCCACACTGAAAGAGCACAATGAGAGACTGACTAAAGTGCTACAGAGCATATGCCGGAATGGACTGAAGCTCAACAAAGCCAAGTGTCAGTTTGGCATCCAGGAAGTCACTTTCCTAGGAGATAATCTATCTGTTAAAGAAATAGAGCCAGATATGGAAAAAGTAAATGCCTACTCAACATGCCCCGACCCACTGACAAAAAAGGAGTGCTACGCATCATGGGGATGATAAACTTCATTGGAAAGTTCATTCCTAACTTGTCAGCCAAGACAGCCTGTCTGCGAGAGCTGCTACATAAAATAAATGAGTTCGCATGGACAGAAAGACATGAACAAGGGTGGATGAACCTTAAAACTGTGCTGACAACCATACCTGTACTCACCTTCTTTGACCCAACAAAGAGAATCAAAGTGTCAACGGATGCATCAAAAGATGGCCTAGGCGTGGTCTTGCTACAAGTAGATGGTGAAGATTGTAAGCCTGTTGCCGATGCCTCCAGGTCTATGACTGATTCTGAGTGTCGTTATGCCCAGATTGAAAAGGAATGTCTAGGCTTGGTAGTTGGACTAGAAAAGTTCCATGGCTACATATATGGACTTCCCACCTTCACAGTTGAGACAAACCACTGCCCACTGGTTGCCATCATAAAAAAAAATCTGAATGAGATGTCTCCAAGGATTCAACGACTCATGATGAAGCTGCAAAGATATGACTTTGAACTGACCTACACACCAGGCAAACACATAGTGTTATCAATAACAACAGAAAATGCTGGAAATACTCAGCAGGCCAGGCAGCATCCGTGGAGAGAGAAACAGAGTTAACGTTTCAGGTCTGGGACCCTTCATCAGAACTGGAAAAAGCTGGAGATGTAACAGATATTAAGCAGGTGCAGAGATGCGGGGTGCGGGGGGGGGGTTAGGAGGGGAGGAAGGAGTAGAAAGAACATCCTGTACTTTTGTAAGAGGCAGGAAAGATAAAATGTTGCAAATGGGAATGGCAAAAATCATACTGCATGAAAAATGGGGGCTGGGATAATTATCTGAAATTGTTGAACTCAATGTTGAGTCTGGCAGGCTGCAAAGTGCCCAATCGAAAGATGAGGTGCTGTTCCTCGAGCTTACGTTGAGCTTCATTGGAACAATGCAATAGCCCGAGGACAGAGAGATCAGGGTGGGAGTGAAGGGGTGAATTAAAGTGACAGGCGACCGGAAGCTCGGGGTCACCCGTACGGACTGAACGGAGGTGTTCCGCAAAGCGGACGCCCAATCTGCGTTTTGTCTCCCCAATGTAGAGGAGACCGCATCGTGAGCAGCGAATACAGTATACTAAATTGCAAGAAGTACAAGTAAATTGCTGTTTCACCTGGAAGGGGTGTTTGGGGCCCTGGACAGTGGGAAGGGAGGATGTAAAAGGGCATGTGTTGCATCTTCTGCGCTTGCACGGGAAGGTGCTAGGTGAAGGAGCAGGGCTGTTGGGGGTGATTGAGGAGTGGACCAGGGTGTCACGGAGGGAGCGGTCCCTTCGGAATGCTGAAAGGGGAGGTGAGGGGAAGATGTGTTTGGTGGTGGGATCACGTTGGAGGTGGCGGAAATGGCGGAGGATGATCCGTTGAATGTGCAGGCTGGTGGGGTGAAAGGTGAGGACAAGGGGAACCCTATCATGGTTCTGGGAGAGAGGGGCAGGAGTGAGAGCAGAAGTGCGGGAAATAGAACGGACACGGTCAAGGGCCATGTCAACCACGGTAGAGGGGAATCCTCGGTTGAGGAAAAAGGAAGACATGTCAGAAGCACTAGTATGGAAGGTGGCATTGTTATTTCAGATTTCCAGCATTCGCAGTATTGTGCAATTAACATAGTGCTAGCAGATGCACTACCCCGAGCACCCACAATGAGTCATGTCAGCTCTAATGAGGAAGACGTGGATGTTCATGTGAATATGGTCACTGCTGCGCTGCCCGTGTCAGGCACAAAATCAAGGCAAATAGCAGAAGAAACAGTAAAAGATACAGGCCTAGAAATTTGCCTGAGGCGCCCAAGCAGCGCAAAGTTCGCCTGGGCGCTGGATTTTGCGCCGCGATCGCCGCATTAGCGATCGCCGCAAATTCAGTTGAAGTGCCCCTAGGGGGAGACGGGGCATGGCTTGAGGCGCTCCGCGTCACTCTTAGGGCGCTGAAAGTGAATTTCGCAGCGCTATGTGCTGCAGCGCCACACGCTGCAGGATGGCACGCGGCGGTACTGCAGGCCTTCCTCCCATTGTTAAGGGGGAGGGGCCTGCAACAGCGTGAGCCCCGATCGCGAGTGCCAGCAAAAGAGCCCGGCACCAAGGAGAAGTGCCGCGCTCTCGGGAAACAGCCAGCAATGCCGCGGGGGGGGGACCTGGAGGCCGGGGACGGAGGTGCTGGCAGGCGGCCACCGAAAAAGCGGCCGCCCCGCACCTCCACCTTAACTTGCGCCGCTGCCAGTACAGTAAGGCCCCGTGAACCAGGCGCAGGTAGCGAACGGCGCTACAACGGCGTTCGCTACCAAATATCGCAATCGGGGCGCGAATGGTGCGCTGCGCACACCGATGATGTCATCGGTGACGGTGCAGTGCAAAAGGCTAATGCCACCATTAGTGCCCCTGCTGAATATCGCGGGAGGCGCAGCCAGTGGTGCTACAGCCACTGACTGCCTCTTTAGGCGCTAACAGGTGGCGCTACTCACCCAATTTCTCCCCCACAGTGTTACAAACAGTAATAGAGAACATTCCTCATGGTTGGCCAAAAGGTTCCTGTCCAAAGTACAATCACATCAGGTCAGAGTTGAGTGTCGCAAGTGGACTATTACTAAAACAGAACAGAATAGTCATTCCATAGGCTCTACGTTGAGACATGCTCAAAAGGATTCATGAGGGACACCTCGGAATTGAAAAATTCAAAAGGAGAGCAAGAGACACTGTTTATTGGCCTGGCATAAATAAGGACATTGAGAACATGATAGGCATATGTGAGACACATCAGAAACACCAAAACAAACAAGCAAAGGAACCAATGATAGTAGCTGACTTACCAACAGCACCATGGCAAAAGGTTGGTATGGACCTCTTTCATTTGAATGGTAAAGACTATCTACTAGTGATTGACTACTATTCTAACTCTCCTGAGATGGCGCTGCTCTCAAGCACATCAGCAAGCAGTGTCATAATGCATGTTAAATCCATCTTCGCCAGACATGGAATTCGCAGGATTGCCGTTAGCGACAATGGTCCGTGCTTCAACTGTAAGGAGTGGCAACAGTTTGCAGCACATTATGACTTTCAACACATCACATCCAGTCCTCTGTATGCTCAGTCGAATGGTAAGGCAGAGAAAGGTGTTCAAGTTCTCAAACAGCTACTGAAGAAAGCAACAGAAAGCAAGTCTGATCCTTATCTCACCCTGCTGAGCTACCGAGCCTCCCCTTTAGACTGTGGTTCTTCACCTGCTGAACTCCTAATGGGTCGCAAGTTGCGCACCACGCTGTGCAAAAGAAAAGCAGAGTAAGGAACTGAGACAGAGACTTCAACTGTTAAAGCTGAAACAGGAATCACACTATGACAAGTCATCCAAAACTCTAAAACCATTGACAAGGGATGATGTTGTCAGGATTGAGGATCCAGATCCATGGAACAGGAAAGCTACAGTTCTTGAGGAAGTAGGACCAAGGTCATACACGGTTAGAACTGAGGAAGGACAGATTCTCAGGAGGAACCGCTGTTCCCTCCTGAAAACACAAGAAACTATCCAAGAGCAAATCGATGACAATGCCGCAACTGAATCTTATCACTCACCACCAGAACAATCTAACACAAACACACATACAGGCTCTCATGAAAACACATCAGACCTACCTGTGCTGAGAAGATCCACATGTGAAGTAAAAAAGCCTGATAGACTTAATCTTTGAGTACAAAGAAAACTATAATAAAAGAATGAAAAGCTTAGAGTTCATAAAGTAAAGCTTTGAAAATGTGTTGACTGTTGTGAAGATGTTTATGTCGTTATGATTGATTGATATTGATTTTGTTTAACCTCTAAGGAAGGGGGATGTAATGATCAGTAACATGTCATTCTAGAATGGTATACTAGGTGGAGCTGTACATTTAATAAGGGGCTACCCACAAGGCAGTAGTCAAGATGGATGCCTGTATACTAGTCCACATGGCTAAATAAATGACTAGCTCAAGCTAGCTGTTCATAATGAAAACGTCTATTTATTTATGAACATAACAGGTGGCAGAACTTTGTTTTCTCAGGTCTGGGAGAACTTTTAGTAGGCCTACTCACTGTGGAAGATTTGAAGCTGAGAACCATCTCCAGTGTGACCTCCTGGGAAAAACCTCTCCTCACCTTGACTGAGCATATACCTATAGCATGAAGAGAGAAAGATTGGTTAAGTCAAGCATAGATCTCTTGCAGTCAGAATCAGGGGAATGTATAATGTGGAACAAAGAAATGGCAGACCAATTAAATACATACTTTGGTTCTGTCTTCACAAAGGAGGACACAAATAATCTCCCAGAGGTGTCGTGGAACATAGGTTCTAATGAGAGGGAGGAACTGATTGAAATCAGTATTTGTAGGGAAATGGTGTTAGGGAAATTGACGAGATTGAAGGCCGATAAATCCCCAGGGCCTGATAATCTACAACCTAGGGTACTTAAGGAAGTGGCCCTAGAAATAGTAGATGAATTGCCGGTCATCTTCCAAAATTCGATAGACTCTGGAACAGTTCCCATGGATTGGAGGGTAGCTAATGTAACCCCACTATTCAAAAAAGGTGGTAGAGAGAAAATGGGGAATTATAGATCGGTAAGCCTGACATTGGTAGTGGGGAATATGCTAGAGTCCATTATAAAAGATGTAATAGCAGAGCACTTGGAAACCAGTGACAGGATCGGACAAAGTCAACATGGATTTACAAAAGGTAAATCATGCTTGACTAATCTACTGGAATTTTTTGAGGATGTAACTGATAGAATACATAAGGGAGAACCAGTGGATGTGGTGTATCTGGACTTTCAGAAGGCGTTCGATAAGGTCCCACATAATAGATTAGCGTGCAAAGTTAAAGCACATGGGATTGGGGGTAAGGTACTGACTTGGATAGAGAACTAGCTGGCAGAGAGGAAACAAAGAGTTGGAATAAATGGGTCTTTCTCCAAGTGGCAGGCAGTGACTAATGGGGTACCGCAGGGATCGGTGCTAGGACCCTAGCTATTCACAATATATATTAATGATCAAGATGAGGGAACTTGATGTAATATCTCCAAGTTTACAGATGACACAAAGCTGGGTGGGCGTGTGTGCTGTGAGGAGGATGCAGAGAAACTCCAGTACGATTTGGACAGGTTGGGTGATTGGGCAGATGCATGGCAGTGTAGCTTTCAAAAGCTCTTATAATAATTTGTCCATGACTACACAAACCACTCTGGTTACAGGTATATTGTGTATAAGTAAAACAGATTTATTAAGCATTAACATCTAGTACAAAATAATAATACTTAACAAGAAGATAGTCACAGTCTGTTCGTTCAAATCCCGGCGTTCCCTCCGAGTGACTGGGCCGCAGTCTCCTGATGTAAGTTGCTGTGTTCTGTTGACCGATGCTCACTTCCTTGGGATCTGGCTGTGTTTTGTTCACCGAAGCTCCTGTCAATCTCTGGTTACATGGTGCGTGCTTTCGATGTTCAAAACCTATACCTTTATACCCTTTTTCCTTTTGTTTTGCTTACGTGGCAGTAATTAACACTCTGACACCTGGTAAAAGGTCTTGCTTCCCTCGTTAGCCATCTTATGACATTGTTGATGCCACTAGGTTCTTCTCCATGCATAACAAAGTACCCTTATCTCAGATGTTCACTTTTCACAGAACACTTCCTAGAATGTTGACAAAACAGTCTGCCCATCCTATAGCTGTACCAACGAAGGATGTCTCCAACTCTTGTCTCTCTCTTTAGTTTTTATCCCTTCAAGCATAATATTGTTGAATTCCTCGTCTCCATAAACTTAGCACTACATCCCATTACTTCAGTAATTTTAAAGAGAGGTTTTTAGTCAGGTTGGCATAATCCCATCCTGCTCTGCTCTCAGCCATTTGTCATTTTATACAGGCTTTTAGGCTTTTAACATACAATTTCACATATTATAGTTATATAAAAATGGTTATAGAATCTCAATAATGTTTACTAAATCCTACAGGTACACCCTAGCCTACATATCCCTACCTTGAGGGCAAGGCATTTGCCGACCCCTCAAAACTAAAATCTTACATATGTATTATTTTACCTCCGTTTATGTAACTCTAACATATTCTGGGCTGTGATCATATTTAAATGCGATTGGGTATTGGACTTTAGGTGTTTCAGGGAGCAGGTGTAGAATAGCAGGGTGGCATAGTGGTTAGCACGGTTGCCTCACAGCGCCAGGGACCCGGGTTCAAATCCAGCCTCGGGTGACTGTGCAAACTCCACACAGACATTCTCCCCGTGTTTGCGTGGGTTTCCTCCAGGTGCTCCGGTTTCCTCCCACAGTACAAAGATGTGTGGGTTAGGTTGATTGGCCATGATAAAAAAAAATTGACCCTTAGTGTTAGGGGGGATTAAATACGTGGGGTTACGGGAATAGGGCTTGGGTGGGATGGCTGTCGGTGTAGGGACCGGGTGCTAGGGTTGGATGATCAGCCATGATCTCGTTGAATGGTGGAGCAGGCTCGAAGGGCCGAATGGCCTACTCCTGCTCCTATCTTCTATGTTTCTATGTTAATAGTAAACACATCATTACTACAAGTTGGGATATGACCAGTACATGGGAAATTACCTTAATCCAAGGAGCAATTTCCATGTTTGTCCCTATGTTGTATTATTAGTCCTAACAATTTTTTGACTCCCTACCTTGTAGCATTCATGTTTAACTGGGTAGATCTTAATTAAACTCCTGATCTTACATAGTTCAAAGTCTAATTACATGGGTTACATATATCAAATACAAAATCATTACAAGTTGGAGAACTAACAGAGCGTGTGAATTAATACGAACCTAAGGACGTGCTGATGTATTAAGCCGAATATCCCACCAGTGTGAGTTGTCCCTTATGCTTTCAATTTCAATATCTATTCTTGAGTTGTCTTGCTCCAAAACATAAAAATGCTTTAGGGAGGAGTTCAGTCGCATCACAAGCTCACTGAAACCCTCAAAAAATAGGGGAATGTCGTATCCAAATTATGCCACATAGTTCAGCAGCTCATACTTAAAAACGTGTTGGTTGATGGGACAAGTCCTGTTAGACCCGTAAAGCATGGTAGTTGTGGTAGTAGTGACATAGGAGGCACCACCAAAATCACCTCATACTGGATTCGTACTGGTTTTTCCCATGCTCTGTTACCTACAAAACACAATTATTAGTCACAGTTAAATTCAGTCTTACAATCAGTTCAAGCGACATTACATTTTCACATCTAATCAACAAATCATGGACTTAAAAGATTCTCCAGATCTCTCTTTTTTACTCGTATCCATCTTGTGGATAATTCTTACTACATATGATTTCTCCTTAGCCCTCAATTGTCCCAATCCAAATTCCATGTAACTCTCCACTTCAACTTCAATTTCAATCCCTCTAACAGGTACCAGTGTGTTTAACTCTATTCTGATTGTTTCATTAATTAGATAGTTTCTCGATGGAGTATGTGTCAATGCTTTAAAAGTTGTCCCGTTCTCCTGAGCCACATTAACTATTTCATGTCTTGCTGTTGTCAAGCAACTGAGCAGACTGAGGCCCATTCTTCAGTGCAGATTCACTATACATTCCCGGATGGTAATTGCTTCATACGTAACAAATCACATTTGCACACTCACACCGGTATCTCAATATTGTGCTACATATGTCATCCGATACAAGCCTTCTCCGGCTTTCAGGTATCTTATCAAAAAATTGTCTGGAGGTCTTTGTTCATCTTCCACCGCATGGTCCTGATGTCTTGGGTAGTGGTCGGGCTATCAAATTCAGTTTTCTTAAAAGTTCATTAAAGGCAGGGACACAAATGTCTCCAAGAGAAAGCTATCAATTTACTATTCTTAACTACACTTTCCTGACTTTCACTAGAAAGTTTTGAAAATTCCCATTCAGTAGTGTAATTCTCCTGTTTCAATCTTATATCCTCAATCACTTTCCTTTAATTACCATTCATATCTCATTAATGAGTCCTGGTGAAACTTTACTATCCAGTACAATATTTAAGATTGAAAACATAGATCAAACATTCTCACTTGGTCCAAGTTATTAACACTTTTTTATTTATCATTATTTTAGAGGATATTTTATTTTCCCAAAAGTGACCCAATATATAGTGCCTGAGTCCATTTTGTTATTACAAAATTATCCCAAAATGCAAACAGCAGTATTGTTGAACTGACAGGTTTTGTTAATGTTCAATTTCATTTCTATCAATTTATCTTCCATTTCCTATTTCAGAAACAAGTGATTTCCAGGCTACGTGGCTTACCCCACAGTGTTTTAACATTAGAGACAGAAGTGCTACAATTAGCTTACAAGGTAACTTTCATATAACAAAAGAAAGAAGATAATCCATTGTGGATCTGCTTAGAGCCCAAGAGGTTAATTTATCAAATCAAGTACACTATCATTCTGTCACTGTGGGGAAATATTAACTTAAAATTAAGAAACTTAAATTTAATAATGTCCAATATCTTTAAATTTCATACTAAAGTTGTTGCTTGGTGAACTTAAACAGCTGTCAGTGGAAAGGGTTAACTCCTTTGCAGGTTTTTAAGAAGGTGGAGTGAAACATTGTCAGGCGCATGCAATTGCGACACATCACGTAAATTAAAAAAAACTTTCCCGATCGAAAAAGACAGTTGTGTTTTCACACTTTAACTAAACACGAACAGAACAGATAAAACAAAACAAAATAGCATATGCTTGCAGAAAACAGTAAATTATGTCATATTTCTTATTGGCCTTTCTTCAGATGCCTTTCCAAAATACTGTAAAAACATTGAATATAACTGGAGAAAAATTAATTTTTCACATTTAAACAAATCAAATCAAACTGCTTTGGAAAACTTTACCATAGCAACCGCAACTCCAAGGTTAAATCTTAGACTGAAACTTAATCTTTTGTTAAACAACTTTTTGTTCTTCTCAGTTGATACACACCAGCTTAACTTAAATTGTAGTCTTTTTTTTTCAATTCTGGGGGCACAATCTTATTCACACATTCTTAAAACTTCCAAAATCCAAGACAAGACAAATGTTTTTAAACGCTTTTAACACAGAGAAGAGGGTGGAGTTAAAACATACATAACAGAATCTTTCTTTTAAAGTCAGACTTTTCATACAAAAGAAATATTGTATCTTCTTAAACATTCATAGTCAGGAAAACTTTCACACTTTAACACACACTTTCACACAAACTGAAATTCCAGCATTTTTTAAGGTTTATTTCACTCAGCAAATCTTGTGTTTTATTTGTCTCGGCACAGACATTAATAACTTCCATGTCAGTAAAACTTTAGGTTTCTCTCTTTTTTTTTCCTTTTTTTAAATCGGAGTTTCAGCAACTTAGGGGTTACTTGAATTCTAGTTAGGATGCTAACTAGTTTCACAATGTATGTGGAACCGTCCAGCGGGGGTTTTTCCATGTCACTGCTGACATAGACTACGGGGGCTGCCATAGGGGGAGGTGGTAAGGGAGGATATAATTCTCCACTTACCTCCTCACATTCTTTATCATAACTCGCAGTGGGGTCTACTCCCGTGACTGCCGCTATTACAGCCTGTTGTTTACCCAACTGTTTCTCTAATTGTTATATAGTGATGTTACACTGCCGGTGATCGGTCTCTCTTTGGGGGCACTGAAGAGCCTCCCTTAGGGCTCCTCATGAATCATTTAATTGGCTGCTAAGATGGTCATTGTCTTTTGTTAAGAAGGCTACTTGACTTTTAGCCTCCTCAAGATTCTGCATTGCAGCGCCAGCGTGAACGGTGTTAATACTCTGTTGCTGCATTATTGCTGCCGAAGCACCGACCTGTCCCTGAAGAATTTCATTCTTGCTTTTTAACTCTATGACTTCTTTCTCCCATTTTGACTTTTCACTCTGTAACATTAGATTCTCTCTTAACTTTTCACTCTGTAACGTTAAATGTGCAAGCCGTGACTTTTCACCCGTTAACGTTAGATTCTCTTGTATCACCCGTACTTTGTCTTTTTCTCATTTATCCTGATCATCTTCCATTTCCCAGGAAGGTTTCTTTATTCTGTTCTACATAATATACTGCAGCATAGGCCAATAGCTGCACTGCACTATCCGGCTTCCATCTCTTCTCCTGAACTTGCTTTACAATGAACATAACAACGTCCTCAAAAGATATTCTCACATCCTTTATTAGACATTCTACTATCAACGTCTGCAACTGTGCATCATCGGATTTCTTCATTAACTTTGCTTTATACTTTACAAAAAAATTCTCACTCGACATTCTAACTGTACATTAAAGAGACACTATATGTTAGATAACATAACCTTCCACAGAACTTTTCTTGATCAGACAAAATCCAAGCGAAACCTACCTTATGCACAATAGACCTGGTTTCAGTTAATAGTCACTGCCCCACGTTGGGCGCCAATTTGTAGCTTTCAAAAGCTCTTATAATAATTTGTCCGTGACTACGCAAACCACTCTGGGTACAGGTATATTGTGTATAAGTAAAACAGATTTATTAAGCATTAACATCTAGTACAAAATAGTAATACTTAACAAGAAGATAGTCACAGTCTGTTCGTTCGAATCCTGCCGTTCCTTCTGAGTGACTGGGGCGCAGTCTCCTGATGTAAGTTGCTGTGTTCTGCTGACCAATGCTTGCTTCCTTGGGATCTTGCTGTGTTTTGTTGACCGAAGTGCCTATCAATCTCTGGTTACACGGTGCATGCTTTCGATGTTCAAAACCTGTACCTTTATACACTTTTTCCTCTCGTTTTGCTTGTGGCAGTAATAAACCCTCTGACACCTGGTAAAAAGTCTTGCTTCCCTCGTTAGCCATCTTATGACCTTGTTGATGCCACTAGGTTCTTCTCCATGCATAACAAAGTGCCCTTACCTCAGATGTTCACTTTTCACAGAACACTTCCTAGAATGTTGACAAAACAGTCTGCTCATCCTACAGCGGTACCAATGAAGGATGTCTCCAACTCTTATCTCTCTCTCTAGTTTTGATCTCTTTAAGCATAATATTGCTGAATTCCTCGTCTCCATAAACTTAGCACTACATTCTGTTACTTCAGTAATTTTAAACAGAGGTTTTTAGTCAGGTTGGCATAATCCCATCCTGCTTTGCTCTCAGCCATTTTTCATTTTATACAGGCTTTTAGGCTTTTAACATACAATTTTACATATTATAGTTATATAAAAATGGTTATAGGATCTTAATAATGTTTACTAAATCCTACAGGTACATCCTAGCCTACAGCAGATGCAGTACAATGTGGATAAATGTGAGGTTATCCACTTTGGTGGCAAAAACAGGAGGACAGATTATTTTCTGAATGGCAATAGATTGGGAGGAGAGGACGGGCAATGAGATCTGTCTGTCCTTGTGCACCAGTCATTGAAGGTAAGCATGCAGGTGCAGCAGGCGGTTAAGAAGGCAAAATGGTATGTTGGCCTTCATAGCGAGTGGATTCGAGTACAGGAACAAGGATGTCTTGCTGCAGTTATACAGGGCCTTGGTGAGACCACACCTTGTGTATTGTGTGCAATTTTGGTCGCCTTATCTGTGGAAGGATGTTCTTGCCATGGAGGGAGTGCAGTGAAGATTCACCAGACTGATACCTGTGATGGCAGGAATGACGTATGAGGAGAGATTGGGTTGATTGGGCTTATATTCGCTGGAGTTTAGAAGAATGAGAGGGGATCTCTTTGAAACTTATAAAATTCTAACAGGACTGGACTGACTAGATGCAGGAAGGATGTTCCCGGTGGCGGGGGAGTCCAGAAGCAGAGGTCACAGTCTAAGGATAAGGGGTAAGCCATTTAGGACAGAGATGCGGAGGAATTTCTTCACCCAGACAGTGGTGTACCTGTGGAATTCTCTACCACAGAAGGCAGTGGAGGCCAATTCATTAAATATATTCAAGAAAGAGTTAGATATATTTCTTAAGGCTAAAGGGATCAAGGGATACGGGGAGAAAGCAGGGAGAGGTTACTGAGTTTGGATGATCAGCCATGATCTCATTAAATGGCGGAGCAGGCTCAAGGGGCTGAATGGCCTACTCCTGCTGCTAACTTCTATGTTTCTATGAACCATTTATTTCCTTTCCTCCTGGACCTCAGATTCGGATTAAGACCATCCGCAGCAGTAGCAGAACCCGCAACATCAGCAGCACCAACAGAAGGACCAACAACAGGAGCACCAACCTGCTGCTCACCCACCTGAATCTGCACAGGCCAGAAGGCGCAAGCGCATGGAAGCACATCATCGCAGGAGATACCCCCAAAACATGGTTTACAGACAGAGGATGATCTACCTCAACATGACTGAGCAGCAGTGCCAAAGGAGGCTCAAACTTTCGTGAGAGGTAGTGGGTGACATCTGCGCAATGCTGCAGTAAGACCTGGAGCCCAGAGGAGCGGGTGGACACCCCTTACCAGTGGCTGTCAAAGTCATCACCACACTCAACTTTTTTGCTCCAGGATAATTCCAGGAAGCAACAGCAGACATCATCAGCATTTCCCAGGCGGCCGCACACACTTGCATCACTCAGGTAACCGATGCCCTCTTTGCCAATGCGCACAATTACATCAACGTCTCCAAGGACCAAGCAGTGTAACTGCGCGTGTGGTTGGAGTTGCTAATGTGGCAGGCTTTCCAAGGGTGCAGGGCATCGTAGACTGCACACATGTGTCCCTTAAGGCACCCCATCAGAATCCAGGCATTTTTGTCAAACATAAAGGCTTACACTCCCTCAACGTGCAGCTGGTGTGTGAAATTTTGCATGTTTGCGCCAAGTTCCCTGGCAGTTGCCAGGACTCCTTCATCCTGCGGCAGTCCAGTGTGCCTCCGCTCTTCAGTCCGCCAGACCAACTTTTTCGGCCAAGGTCTCCAGAATCGTCGTGGTCTGCTGTGCACTGCACAATATGGCACAGCGTTGTGGCTTGCAGCTGCCTGAGGTACAAGTGGCTCATTGCATAGTCTTCTCAGATGAGGATGCAGAGGAGGGGGAGGAGGAGGAGGAGGAGGCTGACAATGAGCAGCTTGCGGAGGTGAATCAACCAGTGGCAGCGGCATGCGAGCACATTGTTGCCCGGGATGCAAGCGACGCACTGATCCTGGCCAGATTTGCCTAGCCTGCCCAATCAAAGATATTTGCCTCGCATCTTCTTACCAGACCATCGACAATGGATAAGAACCTACCGCTTCCTATCACTCTGACCACCATACTGACAATGCCAAGTCGCCCTAAGTCCCATTTGTGAAATGACACAGCCCACAACATCAACAGTTTGCCATCAAGTTTTTTTATCATAAAAAGTCACGGATGGCTTTTCAAAAATAAACACAACAGAACACCCAATTGACTACCCTTGTGATTACTTGCGCTTTATCTTCCTCTTTTGCTTGCTCCTATGTAGTGCTTCCCCTGTGGCTTCAGCAGATGTGGCAGCCGCTTACTCACTTTCTTGCTGCTCCTGCCTCGATACCTTTGGTGGGCGTCCTCTGGGGTTGTGAGCCTGTGAGGGCTCGCCAACAGTATGCTGCTCCTGCGGCTGTGCAGGGGCTGAGACGCCAATCTCAGTTGGGTGAGGACTCTGGTGGGGCACTGACTGAGGGCTCTGCAGTGGCATGGGAGTGTGAGCGATTGGAGAGGAGCCCCCACTTCCTGGTTGTCTGCCACCCACATCCTTCTCATTGGTCAACCCCACTTCAGAGCTAGCAAGTGGCTTGACAGTACCTTGCTGCACTTCAAAGGGGCCATGAAAACCAGTTTCTGCACTGGAAGTCCTACTCCAGAACACTTCCATGAAGGTCTGGTTTCTCTGCTCAATAGCTGACCATCACTCCTCAAGCAATGTCAGTCTTTTCTGAACAATGACCATGTTTTCAAGACCCTGGCGACTTTGCTCCTCCATGGCCGTAGCCATCCTCTCCTCCACGGTAGCCAGGCTTAACATGGAGGTAGGCATTCTTTCCACGGAGGTTGCCATCCTTTCCGTGGTGATGCGTTCATCCGCCAATGCCTCCACATAGGCTCTGCTCATGTTATCCATTCACTCCACACTCGCAGCGACCCTGGAGACAAAACCTGCCAGAGACTCCTGCACCTGTTGCTGAAGTTACAGCACCGCTCTCCTTCTGGATGGACCCGGAGGCACAGGGTCGACATTCAGCTGAGCTGAGCTGGGAGAGTCCTGCGACCCTCGACAAGGACTCTCCATTGCTGTCCCTGTCTCCACCATCTGCTGATGCTCACTTGGGATCTGTGATACACCAAGTGACAACTCTACTCTATCTCCCAAAGGTCCCACGAAGGTGTGAGTGTCTACGTTGGTGCTGGGTGTGCTGAATTCTGCTGACGCTGCACCCTCAGAGGTTCCAGCTTCCTCTGTGGAGTCTGGGGGCTCAGGCTGTTCCTCCTGGACAGTAGGGACGGGGGCTCTCGATGGTCCTGTGGGGTAGTAAAGGAAAGGGTTAGGCATGTGAGATAGACGTTGCATGCACATTGAATTGTGCAAATGAACATAAGTCAATCTGTTTTAGAGCATTAGAATCAAGGTCAGTCACTCATGCAATGTCAATGAGAGAGATGAAAAACTATTCTGTCACCAGCTTGCTCTGATGTGCCTGTCTGTCCATCCCCCACTTGTGCATTCTCCTCCACACCCACAATCTCTAGGGCTGCCTCCTCTGCAGTGGTGAGCTCGGCTATTGAGGATGGCCCTCCTCCTGTCCTCGCCTTCTCCCACTTATTGTGGGCTCTCTTTTCCTGCAATGAGGGACACAATTGGAGTTTGACTGAGAATGAAGGAGTGAGTGTAGAGAATCCATAGCATAGATGCCTAGAGGGACACAAAGATGGAGTGCGGTCCCAAGACCAAGGGCCCTTCCTGTGTGTTGTAAGTTGTTGTCATAGCATCACAGTGATAGGGAGTGTGTGTGCATAGTCAAATAGTTAAGTGAATGTGAACATACAGAGAGAGGGAATGGTTAAGGGTGCAGGGAGGTAAGGGTCAAGTTGGACGTAGAGGAGGAGGATGACAAAGCAGAGTGCTGGTGATGAGAGGCGACAGAAATCAGATTGAGGGTCATGGGGATGGAATACTCACTTTTCCTGCGCGGAGAAGGTCATGAAACCTCTTTCTGCACTGCAGCCAGGTTCTGCTTGTAAGGTTCGCAAGAATTTCAGAAAATTTCTACAGCCCCTGAAGATTATTTTTTTGATTAAAGAAAACCTGGGTGGAATATACCTTAAAAACCCAGGGTATCAAAATGGCTGTCAGGCCTCATGGCAGAAGACAAAGGCAGCCTGCCTGAATATATCCCATCGCTGGCTGACAAAAGGATTTGAAAACACCAGACTGTATAATATGTTGAAGTACTTGAAACTGTCAATCAACTGCAGTTTAGGAAGTTTCACTCACAGGACAAAGGGTTGTTTGTTTATAAGCCCTCTACAATGTTGACTCAAGGCTTGATTACTTAAAGCTGTCAATCAGTTGCGGTTGGGCGGTGACCGCAGGACAATGGATTGTTCATAGACCACTTGAGTGCTGTTGACTAAATACTTAAGGATTTAGCGAGACATTTCAAACGGGTCGCAAACCAGTTAAAATGAATGGGTAACACATTCAAACCCATTACAGTCAATGGGGACTGTTCGGTACCTTTTGTATAGCCCAGATACATCCAGATTTGGGCGCGAAGACAACAGCTCCCTATGGGGTATAAAGATAGCCCCTCAGGAAGCCATTCTCTCTCTCTGCCGCCTCGCCTCCGTGCCCTGCCTACAAGGGGAACAGCTCAACAGCCCACCCAAAGAAGTGGAATACCAGCAGTTACTTTTGAATTACTGGGGTAACTCTACTTCGGGGCGGTGAAGAATCCAAGACAGACCGCAGGGGCATGGAGCAGGCGTTTACTGGTGAGCATAAAACTTTCTGGCCCTTTACAAGGCAACCTAGATAGGTATTAGGGGTGTGAATTAAAGGGGGATTTTGTGAAATTGTAATTTTAGTCAATTTTCCCTCGATGTGTCCGTTTCTCCTCCCCCATTAAGTAAAATTGTGCTGTATTAAGCAAAGGTGTGCTGTATTAAGCAAAGGTGTGCTGTATTAAGCAAAGGTGCGCTGTATGAAGTAAAAGAGTGCTGTATTCATCATTATTTTCAATTTATTCTTATTTTCAATAAATACTGGTCTTCTTTGCACCCAACCATGAGTCTCATTTTGTCTTCATTGCTACTGAAATAAGTCCGGCCGTCAGAACCAGAAAAGGGGAGCGATTCAAAACCACACGGGGCTCTGGAGCAGCTCAGATACTTCTGACTGGCCAGAGACAATAACCCCATTACACCAAAAACACCCCCTGTATTTTCTACAAAATGACGACCGCGGCAGGACCATCGGCAACAGTATAGTAACATAGAAACATAGAAGATAGGTGCAGGAGTAGGCCATTCGGCCCTTCGAGCCCACTCCGCCATTCAATGAGATCATGGCTGATCATCCAAATTCAGTACCCTGTCCCTGCCTTCTCCCCATATCCCTTGAGCTCTTTAGCCTTAAGAAATATATCCAACTCTTTCTTGAATATATTTAATGAACTGGCCTCCACCGCCCTCTGCGGCAGAGAATTCCACAGGTTCACCACTCTCTGGGTGAAGAAATTCCTCCTCATTTCAGTCCTAAATGGCTTACCCCTTATCCTTCGAATATGACCCCTGGTTCTGGACTCCCCGGCCATCAGAAACATCCTTCCTGCATCTAGTCTGTCCAGGCCTGACAGAATTTTATAGGTTTCGATGAGATCCCCTCTCAATCTTCTAAACTCCAGTGAGTATAAACCCAATCGACACAATCTCTCCTCATACGTCATTCCTGCCATCCCAGGTATCAGCCTGGTGAATCTTCGCTGCACTCCTTCCATGGCAACAACGTCCTTCCTCAGGTAAGGCGAACAAAACTGCACACAATACTCAAGGTGCGGTCTCACCAAGGCCCTGTACAACTGTAGCAAGACATCCTTGTCCCTGTACGCGAACCCTCTTGCTACGAAGGCCAACATACCATTTGCCTTCTTAAGCGCCTGCTGCACCTGCATGCTTACCTTCAGCGACTGGTGCACAAGAACACCCAGGTCTCTTTGCACTTCCCCTTCTCCCAATCTATTGCCATTCAAATAATAAACTGCCTTCCTGTTTTTGCCACCAAAGTGGATAACCTCACATTTATCCACATTATAGTACATTTGCCATGTTTCTGCCCAATCACCCAACCTGTCCAAATCATACTGGAGTTTCACGACATCCTCCTCACAGCTTACCCTCCCACCCAGCTTTGTGTCATCTGCAAATTTGGAGATATTACATCCAATTCCCTCATCCAGATCATTAATATATATTATGAACAGCTGGGGTCCTAGGACCGATCCTTGCGGTACCCCACTAGTCATTGCCTGCCACTCGGAAAACAACCCGTTTATTCCAACTCTTTGCTTTCTGTCCACCAACCAGTTCTCTATCCGATTCAATACCTTGCCCCCAATCCCATGTGTCTTAATTTTGCACGCTAATCTCTTATGTGAGACCTTATCGAAAGCATTCTGAAAGTCCAAATACACCACATCACTGGTTCTCCCTTATCTATTTTACCAGTTACATCCTCAAAAAATTCCAGTAGATTAGTCAAGCATGATTTAGCTTTTGTAAATCCATGTTGACTTTGTCCGATCCTGCCATTGCTTTCCAAATGCTCTGCTATTACATCTTTTATAATAGAGTGTAGCATTTTCCCCACTACCGATGTCAGACTTACCGGTCTATAATTCCCCGCTTTTTCTCTACCACCTTTTTTGAATCGTGGTGTAACATTAGCTACCCTCCAATCTATGGGTACTTTTCCAGAGTCTATCGAGTTCTGGAAGATGACCAGCAATGCATCTACTATTTCTAGGGCCACTTTCTTATGTACCCTGGGATGTAGATTATCAGGCCCTGGGGATTTATTGGCCTTCAGCCCCATCAATTTTCCTCACACCATTTCCCTACAAATACTGATTTCTTTCAGTTCCACCCTTTCATCATACCCTATGTTCCCCGGCATCTCTGGGAGGTTAGTTGTGTCCTCCTTTGTGAAGACAGAACCAAAGTATGAATTTAGTTGGGCTGCCATTTCTTTGTTTCCCATTATAAATTCCCCTGATTCTGACTGCAAGGGACCTACGCTTGACTTCACCAATCTTTTTCTCTTCACATATCTATAAACGTTTTTACAGTCAGTTTTTATGTTCCCTGCAAGCTTACTCTCATATTCTATTTTCCCTTTTTAATTAATCCCTTTGTCCTTCTTTGTTGAATCCTAAACTGCTCCCAATCCTCTGGATTATTGTTTTTTCTGGCCAATTTATATGTCCTCTCCTTGGATCTTATGCTATCCCTAATTTCCCTTGTTAGCCATGGTTGAATCACCTTTTTTGTTTTATTTTTATGCCAAATTGGGATGAACAAATTCTGTAGCTCATCCATTCGGTCTTTGAATGCTTGCCATTGCCTATCCACCATCAACCCTTTGAGTGCCATTCCCCAATCAATCCTACCCAACTCGCTCCTCAGACCATCGTAGTTTCCTTTTTTTAAATTGAGGACCCTAGTCTCTGAGTCAACTATTTTATTCTCCATCTTAATGAAGAATTCGATCATATTATGATCGCTCCAACACAAGGGGCCTCGTACAACAAGATTGCTAATTAATCCTTTCTCGTTACATAATACCCAGTCTAAGATGGCCTGATCTCTGGTTGGTTCCTCGACATATTGGTCCAGGAAACCATCCCGTAAACACTCCAGGAATTCCTCCTCTGCATTATTGTTACTAATTTGGTTGGCCCAATCTATATGTAGGTTAAAGTCACCCATGATGACTGCTGTGCCCTTATTGCACGCTTCTTTAATTTCCCTTTTACATAGAAACATAGAAGATAGGAGCAGGAGTTGTCCTTTTGTCCCTTCGAGCCTGCTCCGCCATTCAATGAGATCATGGCTGATCATCCAAATTCAGTACCCTGTCCCTGCCTTCTCCCCATATCCCTTGATCCCTTTAGCCTTAAGAAATATATCCAACTCTTTTTTGAATATATTTAATGAACTGGCCTCCACCGCCCTCTGTGGCAGAGAATTCCACAGGTTCACCACTCTCTGGGTGAAGAAATTCCTCCTCATTTCAGTCCTAAATGGCTTACCCCTTATCCTTAGACTATGACCCCTGGTTCTGGACTCCCCGGCCATCATAAACATCCTTCCTGCATCTAGTCTGTCCAGGCCTGACAGAATTTTATAGGTTTCGATGAGATCCCCTCTCAAACTTCTAAACTCCAGTGAGTATAATCCCAATTGACACAATCTCTCCTCATACGTCATTCCTGCCATTCCTGCCATCCCCAACCTCCACCTTACTGTTGGGAGGTCTATATACCACTCCCACTAATGTTTTTTTCCCCTTAGTATTTCTCAATTCTACCCATACAGATTCCACATCATCAGAGCTAATATCCTTCATTACAATTGTATTAATCCCTTCTTTAACCAGTAATGCTACCCCACCTCCCTTTCCTTTTTGCCTATCTTTCCTGAATATTGAATACCCCTGGATGTTGAGTTCCCAGTCTTGGCCATCCTTGAGCCACGTTTCTGTAATCCCAGCCAAATCAGACGGTGGTCTGGGTCTGGAGAGAGCAGCAGTTATTGGGTTTCTTTTTATCCCACTGATCTGTTTGTGGTTAGGTTCCCGCAAGCTTAGGGAAGTTAGAGCAGAGAGTTGGGAGAGGGAAATGGAGATTGAAGAATACCAGGCCAAGATGGAGCACCTGGTGGACCAGCTTAGCGAGGGCAAAAGCCACATGAGGTTCGAATTAGAGTACCTGAACTGCCTAGTTGCAGAGGCCGAGAACAATGAGATGAGGGTGCGGGAGGAGAATGCCCGCCTCATACAAGAAGTAAAAGAGCAGGAGGAAAAGGTTAGGGAGGTAAAGGCAGCATATAAGCTGGCCTGCGACCAAGGGTTTGAGGAAGCAGATCATGGCCCCTGTAGGGAAGACATTGAAAGCTTGAATATGGCTATAAAGAGGGCAAAGGGGATGATATGTCTTATCAGCCCGAAGGCAGGTCAGTCGGACTTTAGCGGCAACCCAAATAGAACCATCCCACAGGCAACACCCAGAACAAGGTTGGTTCGGGAATCAGAGGTCCCACGACCGCCACCCACAGCTGCGAGCTTTCAGGAGCTCTGGCAGCAAAGTGGGGGTGGAGGATGAGGTGGTAGAGGAAGCACAGCAGGCCCCGCTAGATAGGCCGGGACCTGGACCAGTGTACCCCCTCTGAGAACGGAGGTACGGTCTGCCCGTTGATGAAGATGACCCAGGGGCCATCCAGAATCAGGTTGCGGTGCCGTATGGCACCCACCAGCTTAGGGACATGGTTAGCCACATCCCCAAGCTCGCTAAAAAGGGAGACCCCTCACTGCACTTCGGTGAAATAGAACAGGCAGCTTGTGTTAATGACTGCGATGACGCAGAGCAAGCAAAAATGCTGCTGTTTTCCCTGGGAGGCGATCTCCTCCAGGCCCTATCATGCGAGTGCAAAAGGGGGCAGAAGGATTATGAGGATCTGAAGAATGAGATATTGGAGGTCATGGGACTCAATGGTGGTAGTCCGTTTGCCCGGGTAGAAAGAACGGCGCAACTCCCAGGGGAGTCCCCGCAGGCATTCGCAGACAGGCTGTGGCCAGTCTACCGGAGAACATGCCCGGGAATGCCAGGGCGGGCAGCACTGAACCCAGTCCAATTGACTCACTGGCTCCGTTGTCTTATGACAAACAGCCTACCCCAAATCCAAGCCCAGGTCGCGGCTTGGTTTGACCCCTGAAACCCCCAGACCACCGAAGAAGCGGTGATCCGCCGGCTCACAGTAGCCTTTAGAAACATGAGGTGTGTCGAGGTGCCCCAACCCAAGGGAAAACTCCATGAGGTTAAACCTGGGAGCCAGAGTAAGAAAGAATGGCACCAGGAGGGGAACCATCCCTCCCAGGCTAGGTTAAATTGTTATGGGTGCAGGAAAGCTGGTCACTGGAGAAAAGACTTTAAGAATCCCTGGGAGCATAACAAGAGAAAGGATCCCACAGCCCCAGCCCAAAAGGCAGGGCTAGATATCCCTCCCGCTGCGATCGAGTCATTTTTACAGTCCCTATGTTCTCTTCTGACTGGCCGGGGGAGAGTAGCAGCCACCACCGCTGCTTTGACCCCGTCTGCCCCATCCCACTCCCAGCAATGACTAGAGCCAGCACAGCCTGTCAACTGGTGTCCCCACGAAAATGCTGAGGGGAGCAGGCCCTATGTTAGGATGGGGGTGAAGACGGAGCAGGGGAGATATTCGGTGGACACTGGAGCTTCCAGCACGGTGGTCCACTCGGAAGACCTGACCAATTCACCCCAGTCTAACAAGGTCCCATTTAGCTTTATGGGACCCACAGGGAAACGGGCAGCTGGGATTGAACCTGAGGTCAGAAATCCTCAGCCCGCAGCGGGTACAAGCTCACAGGCTGCACAGGCAGGCGCTGTGCCTTGTGTTCGGGGAGGAGCCATTCCTGACCAGTGTAAGTTGTTTAAGCAGGGGGACAGGGAAGGAGAGTTCTGGGACCCCTGTAGAGCAGGCCCAGTAGCTGCAATCCGGGACAAGGGAGGCACACGGGATAGTTTTGGCCCCGGACCAAAAGCAGGTCCAAGCCCAAGATTCCACCTTTAAGGCCGCCCTGGTAAGTGGAAAGAGTTTAGAACAGGGTTACTGGCAGGCTGCCAGTTATAATAAACAATGCAAATTGTTTAAGCCGGAGGTAGGGAAACAGGCAGCTGGGATTGTACCTGAGATTAGAAATCCTCAGCTTGCACTGCGTACACTCACACAGACTGCACACGCAGGCGCAGTCGCGTGCGTGAAGGGAGAAATTCCCCAGCACTTGGCCTGAGCAATTCCCCCTCTCTTGTGGGTCTCCGGGGAGGAGCCTGAACCAGGTTTTAGACCTGAAGGGGAAGACTCTCAGCCACCGGCAGCTGGTGGTAAGGGATTGCCTGTCCCCAGCCCAGGTTTGGGAAGGGAGGGACCCGAGGGAGAATGTCCCCAGCCAGCAAGGAGTGTGACCCGAGCTAAGGGTCCGCTCGCCAGGGTAGCCCCACCAGTGACACTCCCTAGGAGGTCTCTTCGGGTACCTCAGCCCAAGAAAGTATGGTCACCCACTTTCCAGTGGAATAGGGCCATCTCCCGAGTCAGGGAGAAGCCAAAAGACAGAAGTCCCCAACCAGCAGCCATAAGCTGCAAGGGACCGGAAGTTGGGACCAGTCCAGCTTCGCTGCAGGCAGTAGCCTGCAACAGTCCAAACAGGGATTAGGCTGGCCGCCCGGAGATGAGCGGCGCTTGTATATAGCTTTGTTCAAGTAACGTGAATAGAGGATTAAGTTAGAATGTGTTAATTTTAATTTTATATTGCAATTCGGTAGTGTTAATTATTATTACAGTATAAGTTTTAAGTATGGTACCGTTCCAGAATGTTGTCTATGTGAGCCGAGGTCGCGGGACCCGATCACATTCCCCTCAGCCAGGGAACCTCCTTGATGTTTATTTTTAAGTCTTTTTCAGAGTTTTGGGAGGTGCAGAAGACCATCGTGTCTTTGGATACTCGGGGAAGGGAGCAGCCCTAGCCCACGAAGGGAGGGCTCTGCAGGAGGCAGATGCCCACAGCAATTAAACTGTTGTTGGAAATCCAGGTTAAGATTAAGAGTTTACAAAAAGCTTGTTAATTATTTTATATTTTGTATTATGTACTGGTCCCAACTCCAAAGGAAATAATGTGTGAGTTTAGTTCCTAACTGTGAGATTGTACTACGTGATTAGAGTCAATTGAACAAATTGGATATGCCTATGAATTGCTGTGCCCGTAGATTGTGAAAGTTTGAAATACATTTATGGCTGAAGAATGGTGCCATTTATTAAAGAGTCAGACAATTGCATTATAAAAAAAGGAAGCTCGTTTTTATTATGTCCGTGTATGATTGAGACACGGACATCAGGAGTTGAACAAAATAAGTCTTTACTGAATGAAGTCAATCGGGAATCTGAAAATACAGAGGCTTACTAGCGCCTTTTATACAGGGGTGGTCACTGCCAGTACTGCAGTCTGAGACCAGTTATTCTCTTAAAGGTACATACACAACAATTCCTCCCCTTTTAGATAAACAGTACATAACATTCATTTAACAACTAAATGATAACTAATTACAATCACAATTACGGTTGCTAGATACATTGGTTGAGTTTAAGCAATTATAAGTTCAGTCTTTGAGGAGGCTTCCTGATTCTGTCTGGATAACACCTCTTTGGGGTAAAAGGTTCTTCTGGCAAGGTTGAGTCGGGATCAATGTCATTGTTTGGTTCATCTGCTTCCAATAACACCGATTCTGCGGTAGCTGCAATTGGTACATTGATTTCATTGTCAGGTGTATCAGATCGTGGTGTGGAGTTGACGTTTTCCACTGACTCTAGAATCTGGTCAGCATGGCATCTTACAATGCTCTCTCCAACATCCACGGTATACATGAGAGGTCCTTGCCGTGTACAAATCGTTCCTGGCTGCCATTTCTCAGTGCGGTAGTCCCGGGCCAAAACTGGTTGACCTATCTTAAAACTCCTGGTCGGCCTTACATTCATATTCTGAAACTGCCTGTTCTCCACATCTCTTCGGACGTTTGGCTTAAACAAATCCAAGCGGCATCGTAGTCTTCGATTGAAGAACATCATGGCTGGAGTTTGGTTGGTAACCGCATGTGTCGCATTCCGGTAGGCAAACAAGAAGTTGTCCATCTTGTGTTGTAGGGGTATATCTTCATTACACATTGCCTTGATAGCCTTCTTGAATGTTTGAACAAACCTCTCGGCCAATCCATTAGTGGCTGGATGATATGGGGCAGATGTGTAATGCTTAACACCATTGTTCTATAAGAACCTCCGGAACTCTTCAGACACAAACTGTGGTCCATTGTCAGAGCAAATCTGTTCAGGCAGCCCATTCCTGGCGAATATGCTTCGTAAAACTGTGATAGTTTTTTCTGTGGTGGTTGAGGACATTTTTATTACCTCTGGCCACTTTGAATGTGCATCCACCGCAATTAAAAACATCGAGTCCATGAAGGGACCAGCAAAATCAATGTGCACCCTTTGCCATGGAGATGAGGGCCACTCCCATGGATGTAGAGGAGCTTGTGGTGGGACGTTTTGGACCTTCTGGCATCCTGCACAGCTCTTGGTCATCTCTTCGATTTCTCTATCGATTCCCGGCCACCACACAAACGCTCTAGCTAAGTTCTTCATTTTTACCCCACCCAGATGACCCTCATGAAGCTCATTGAGCACTCTATCCGTCAACTTAGGTGGAATTACTACTCTGGATCCACACATCAAGGTTCCTCTGCACACTGACAGCTGTTCTCTTCTCGGCGAGAATGCTGGCAGCAGTGGTTCGCCATGTGCTGGCCATCCCTTCACCGTTAAATCATAGACCCGTGATAGTGTCGGGTCATTCCGTTTTTCCTTTTCTATGTTTGCATTCGTCACAGGGAGACATTCGACTATGGTCGAGTGGAATAACTCCATTGGATCCACTGCAAGGTCTTCTTCTTCCACCGTCGGCAACGGTAGACGTGACAATCCATCAGTATTCCCATGCTGTTTAGTTCCTTTGTACTCAATGTCATATTGGTGTGCCCCTAGGAAAAGGGACCACCTCTGCAGCCGTTGCGCTGTCATTATCGGAACGCCCTTCTGAGGGTTGAAAATGGAGACAAGAGGTTGATGATCGGTTAGTAGAGTAAATTTTTGACCGTGCAGGTAGTGATTGAATTTCTTCACACCCCACACTATGCTGAGGGCCTCTCTGTCAATCTGGGCGTAGTTACGCTCGGCAGAAGTTAACGAGCATGACGCAAAAGCTATCGGCCTCTCTAAACCATCAAGGAATTTATGTGACTGCACCGCCCCAATGCCGTAGGGAGACGCATCACACACCAGTCTGATCGGCTGTGCTGGGTTGTAGTGAGCCAATACTTCTCTTGAAGTTATTAAGTCCTTACTCTTCTGAAAGGCCCGCTTACAGTCATTGCTCCATTTCCATGCTACTCCCGTTCGCAGCAGGGCGTTCAGTGGGTGCAGAATTGTCGACAAATTCGGCAAAAACTTATGGTAGTAATTCACCAATCCGAGGAATGACCTCAGTTGCGACACATTTTCAGGCGCTGGGGCCTTAACAACCGCTTCAATTTTGTCAGGGGACTTATGTAACCCCTCTTCATCAATCACGTGGCCACAATACGATATCTGTTTCTTAAAAAACTCGCACTTGGAGCGGTTGGCTCGTAGCCCATGTTCTCGTAGTCTAGTGAGCACCTGTTCTAGGTTGTTAAGGTGTTCACTGTCATCTTCACCTGTTACAAGGATGTCGTCCAAGTAACACTGAGTCCCCGGAATCCCTCGCAGGACTTGTTCCATCGCTCTTTGCCATATCGCCGGAGCCGATGCTACTCCGAATACCAATCGATGATACTGGTAAAGACCTTTGTGAGTGTTTATCGTGAGATACTTCCTAGATGATTCTTCAACCTCCATCTGCAAATATGCTTGTGCTAGGTCAATTTTTGTAAAACGCTTCCCTCCAGACAGTGAGGCGAAGATGTCTTCTATCCTTGGAAGAGGATATTGTACTGTGTGAAGGACTGGGTTCACCGTCACCTTGAAATCCCCACAGATGCGAACCTTCCTTGACTCCTCAGACTTATTGCTTAACGTTTTCTTCATGACAGGAACGATGGGTGTCGCCCACTCGCTCCAGTCGACCTTAGACAACACGCCTGCCTTCTCCAGATTCTCCAGCTCTGCCTCGATGGCTGGGCGAATTGCATATGGTACCGGTCTTGCTTTGAAAAACTTGGGAATTGCATTCTCTTCTATTTTTATCGAGGCGGTTACACCTTTAAGAGTGCCCAGTTCTTGTTGAAATACCTCTTTGGCGTTAGCTAAGATTGTTAACAATCGTCCAGGAGTGACGTCTTCATCTTTTTTACCATCCACCGTCATTGCATGAATGGAGTGCCAATCTAAGTTTATCTTCCTGATCCATTCATGTCCCAATAACGGTGGTCCACCATTTGGCAGTATGTAGAGATACAATTTCCGTATTTTCTTGCCGTTGTATTCGACAGGCACCCTTATTTTTCCTCTGGGGTATACTTTTTGCCCCGTATATGACGTCAAGACAATGGATGTCTCCCTCAAGGGTATGTGTGAGAATAGCCGCTCGTAGTCTCATTGATTCATGATGGTTAGCGCTGATCCTGTATCCAATTCCATTTTAACTTGGGACCCTGCTATCGTGAGGGTGACCCAAATGGTTCGGTGCTCCTCTTTTGCGATTACATTGTGAAGTTTGAGACAGCTTAGTCTCTTGTTCCCGGATTCACTATCGCTCATCTGGTCTTCGGAACTACTGTCCGTCATCTTTTGTACTTTCTTGTACGGTTCCTTAGTAGCATTTTTGTTGTCGCTGGTCTTCTTCCCAGACCTGCAAACTCGTGCAATATGTCCCATCTTTCCGCATTGCCTGCATATTTTGTCCTTGGACCAGCAGTCCTTCTGGTCATGGTTAGTTCTGCCGCAGCGATAACATTTTGCAAATCCCCGTGTCATTGCGTGGGTGTCGTATTCCTGTGGCTTTTGTTGTATTTCCGCAGCTCCCCTGGCTGCTGCTTCATACGCTACTGCCATGCTGAAAGCCTTATCTAGCGTCAGCTCTTTTTCTGAGAGTAACTTCTTCTGTGTTCCTTCACTCAGGAGTCCACAGACAAATTTGTCCCGTAGGGTATCTGCCAGTCCTGCTCTGAACTGGAAGAGCTTTGATAGCTTGCGTAGTTCCGTAAGGTACTCAGCATTGCTCTCATCTTTATGCTGAATTCTCCTGTGGAATTTAAATCTTTCTGCTATCAGCAGCGGTGCAGGGTTTAGGTGTTCCTGTAGGACAGCAACAATTTCATTAAAACTCTTCACCTTTGGTTTGGCTGGAGTAATCAGGTCCCGCAATAGGCCGTACGTTCTAGCGCCCATTAAGTTTAGCAATACCGATGCCTTTTTCTCATCGGCTATTTCGTTTGCCTCGCAATATAACTCGGCTCTTTCCACATACGTGGTCCAGTCCTCTATTGTATTATCAAAGGCAGTGATACAGCCAGTCTTCGGCATTTGGAAATCTAAAATGGCGCCTCCCGCACTTTGCCTTCTTCCCCGATTTAACAAAATGGCACCTCACGCGCTTTGCCTTCTTCCCCGCTGATTAAGATGGCGCCTCCCGTGCTTTGCCTTCTTCCCCGCTGTTGCTAGCGCTGCTTTCCGCGGTTTCCGTTGTAACCTGCAGCTCCTCGCGGTTTCCTGCGCGTTTAATATTTCTTTTTTTTTATTATTTTCCCATCGTGGAACAACCCTGTGGGACTCTTGCCTCCCTCTTCTTGAGTCTGTGCGCAGCCCGGCTTTGTAGCACCGGCCGCGCCCTGTGTGCTCCACCCTCTCTCTCTCCTCTTCCCGACAACGCTGCTCGGCCCCGTTGCAAGCCACCTGCTCAAGTTCGCGATCGCCGCAGCCCAGGAAGGATCAGTGTACTACCTGCCACCAGCCCGATTATCTGAAGCACCGTCGACAGGAACCAGGCCCCGCTTTCGACAGCTTCTCCAGCAATCTTCAACTCTGCTGACTCAGGGGCGGATGCCCACGGTCGACGCCCATTTCTACTGCTTCTTTCTTCCTTCTGGCCTCGACCTCTGCTCACTTCACTTCAGGAATGGATCCCAGGAGGTGGTGCAGACTGTAGGTAAGTTCGTATCTGCTCGTCGCCAGTATTATATCCGTGTATGATTGAGACACGGACAGCAGGAGTTGAACAAAACAAGTCTTTACTGAATTAAGTCAATCGGGAAACTGAAACTACAGAGGCTTACTAGCGCCTTTTATACAGGGGTGGTCACTGCCCGTACTGCAGTCTGAGACCAGTTATTCTCTTAAAGGTACATACACAACAGTTTTCTTCTATTTGTATTTTTAACAGATATGTTTTGGCTTGGTGGTAATCCCATTAAAGATGTTGTATCATGTTAAAACAATGTCACAAGTGGTGCAGGGGCATTGGACCCCTCCATGCTTGAATTATTGTAAATACTCAGTGGTGCAGGGGCATTGGAACCCCTCCATGTTTAAATTATTGTAACTAATCATGTTTTTCTATCGATAGATGCCTACCGTGTACTGCGATTCTCTCTGGGTAGGGGAGATGCAGGTGTCGGGGGAACAGAGATAGATATAGATAAGTACGAGGGAAGGTTTGTTTGTGGGGGTCAGAAATTATTGCTCACCTTTAAACAGGATACTACAAGCAAGTTTTAGTATCCAATGGGGTACTGTAAGGTTCGCAAGAATTTCGGAAAATTTCTACAGCCCCCGAAGATTATTTTTTTGATTAAAGAAAACCTGGGTGGAATATACCTTAAAAACCAAAATGGCTGTCAGGCCTCGTGGCAGAAGACAAAGGCAGCCTGCCTGAATATCTCCCATCGCTGGCTGACAAAAGGATTTGAAAACACCAGACTGTCTGAATATGTTGAAGTACTTGAAACTGTCAATCAACTGCAGTTTAGGAAGTTTCACTCACAGGACAAAGGGTTGTTTGTTTATAAGCCCGCTACAATGTTGACTCAAGGGCTTAAGTACTTAAAGCTGTCAATCAGTTGCGGTTGGGCGGTGACTGCAGGACAATCGATTGTTTACAAACCACTTGAGTGCTGTTGACTGAACACTTACGGATTCAGTGAGACATTTCAAACTGGTCGCAAACCAGTTAAAGTGAATGGGTAGCACATTCAAACCCATTACAGTCAATGGGGACAGTTCGGTCCCTTTTGTATAGCCCAGATACATCCAGATTTGGGCGCGAAGACAACGGCTCCCAATGGGGTATAAAGATAACCCCTCAGGAAGCCAATCTCTCTCTCTGCCGCCTCATCTCCGTGCCCTGCCTACAAGGGGAACAACTCAACAGCCCGCCCAAAGAAGTGGAATTCCAGCAGTTACTTTTGAATTACTGGGGTATCTCTACTTCGGGGCGGTGAAGAATCCAAGACAGACCGCAGGGGCATGGAGCAGGCATTTACTGGTGAGCATAAAACTTTCTGGCCCTTTACAAGGCAACCTAGATAGGTATTAGGGGTGGGAATTAAAGGGGGATTTTGTTAAATTGTAATTTTAGTCAATTTCCCCTCGATGTGTCCGTTTCTCCTCCCCTATTAAGTAAAAGTGTACTGTATTAAGCAAAAGTGTGCTGTATTAAGCAAAGGTGTGCTGTATTATGCAAAGGTATGCTGTATAAAGTAAAAGGGTGCTGTATTCATCATTATTTTCAATTTATTCTTATTTTCAATAAATACTGGTCTTCTTTGCACCCAACCACGAGTCTCATTTTGTCTACATCGCAACTGAAATAAGTCCGGCGGTCAGAACCAGAAAAGGGGAGCGATTCTAAACTGCACGGGGCCTGGAGCAGCTCAGATACTTCTGACTGGCCAGAGACAATAACCCCATTACACCAAAAACACCCCCTGTATTTTCTACATGCTGCACATCGACATGGCATTCACCTCCTGTGCCATTTGCAGCCACAGAGCTTTGGTCTGTTGGGGAGTTTTTTTCCTCCCAGAAGAAGGAAGCAGCACTTCCTTATTTGCTCTTGCTCCCTCCACAAGAGCTTGGAGGGAGGCCTCTTTGAAACGGGGTGCACACTTTGGTCTGGTCCTGGACATGTTTGGAGCATGAATCCCTCAGAAGTATAATCCAAAAGTTCTAAGGCAGAAAAAGAAACAAGTCTGCTTACAGGCCTTAAATGCAGCTGCATAGATGACATCATCAGAGGCGAGTTTCAGGACCAAAATACTCATTGGGCCAGGGGTTCCCACACACTGGGAATCAAGTGCCCAATTAGGGGAAAATCGCTCAATTGTCCCGCCTCACATCGGAGGCGTAGTCAGGACCCGCCGACCATCTGACCCGCCCCCAGCCCTCCCCCAATGACAAAATGCAGCCCTTGAACTCTAAGGTTATCAGGAAACATGGGGATCAGGCAGCAAAGTGGATTTGATTTTGAAAATCAACCATGATCTCATTGAATAGCAGAGAAGGCTCAAGGGGCCGTATAGCCTACTCCTGCTCCTATTTCTTATGTTCTATGTTCTTACCTTCAAGTATGTACCTTTTTATCCTTCAGCTATGTGAGTTCATTTTTGCCAGCCGTGTCCTTGATAGTCTCAGCACTCATTATCGAATGTAAGATAACAAACCATACACCCAATTGAATTTTGATGTGCCATCTACAAAATATAAACAGTGGCCATTAAAGGACATGGTAAAGTTCCAAACTTCAACAACAACTTGCATTTATATAGAGCCTTTAATGTACTAAAACATCCAAGGCACTTCAGAGGACCGTTATCGAACAAAGCTTGATACAAGCCACATAAGGAGGTATTAGGATAGGAAACCAAAAGTTTGGTCAAAGAGGTAGGTTTTAAGGAGCTCCTGAAAGGAGGAGAGAGAGGTAGAGAGGCGGAGAGGTTTAGGGAAGGAATTCCAGAGCTTAGGGCCTTGGCAGCTGAAGGCACGAGCGCCAATGGTATGGCAATGAAAATCAGGGCTGCGCAAGTGGCTAGAATTGGAGGAGTGCAGAGATCTCGGGGGGTTGTAGAGCTGGACTTCAGACCCATAAGTTGGTGTATTGTGCTCTGGCTGGAAAACAAAATACTGTTCACTGTTTAATGATTCACCTGACATAGAAACATAGAAACATACAAGAGAGGAGCAGGAGTAGGCCATTCGGCCCCTCAAGTCTGTTCCGCCATTTAATGAGATAATGGCTGATCAGCCAAGTTCAGTACCCTGTCCCTGCTTTCTCCCCACACCCTTGATCCCTTTAGCCTTAAGAAATAGATCTAACTCCTTCTTGAATTTATTTAATAAGTTGGCCTCAAATGCCTTCTGTGGTAGAGAATTCCACAGGTTCACCACTCTCTGGGTGAAGAAATTCCTCCTCATCTCAGTCCTAAATGGCTTACCCCTTATCCTTAGCATGTGACCCCTGGTTCTGGACTCCCCCGCCATCGGGAACATCCTTCCTGCATCTAGTCTGTCTAGTCCTGTTAGTATTTTATAAGTTTCCATGAGATCCCTTCTCATTCTTCTAAACTTTAGCGAATATAAGCCTAATCAACCCAATCTCTCTTCATACATCATTCCTCTAGGTTTTTCAAAATTCCCACATTCCCCAAAAGTTATGGATGAAGGGACCCTGTATGGAAAAGTTATTAAAAAGGGTACCCAAAATGGCTTCTGCAACCTCGTGACCAAAAGTACAGGATTTAAAAAGCAAGGCCCTGCAAAAAGGCAGGCACTTTTCAAAACCTGAAATGAAACCTAAAATGCATGAATCTGTGAAAGACTTTATGAAGCCAGACAGCTAGGTAAACACAAAATATGCATTCATTCACCTTGGAACAGATGAAGTCAGAATGGGCCTAATCAAGGCCATTAAGTTTCTGCATACATAATCGGTAACAGCCCACAGTAGCCATCAAGCCAGGATAAGGACAATTAAATTTCATAAATAACAAACAGCCAGGACATCGAAGCCATTAAACAAGGAGACAACCGTCCCAAAAGCCGTTAAAGTAAATGGCTGTAATCATTTTGGACGAGCCCACCAAAAGTTAGACAAAGAACTGACCTGATTTGGTGCGCAGATAAGGGATAAAGAACGGGGTATAATTGTAGGCCCACTGGTAGCCAAGGTCTCTTGTCTCTCTCTCTCTTGCCTCTCTGGCTTGCTCCTCGACTCTCGTGCCCTGGCCTCGTGGCGGGCTCGCTTCTCGCTCCCCGCGCCGCTCAACACCAATGACGCCCATTACTACACCGAGGGCCAAACGCGGGAGGAGAACAAGACCCGATCCGAAAAGGCACAGGTTATACGGGGCCAGAAACGGGCAGACGAGACAAGACGAGATGAAGAAAACGGTAAACCGGTAAAGGCAGAGAAGGGCAGCGGAAAGATGCCTTGGGGGACAAACGGCTTAGTTATAAGCTGGCGTTTGATGAATAAGTTGGCATTTGAAGCATGGATAGCAGCGTCCATGAAGAATAAGTTGGTGTTCAAAGCATGGGTAGTAAAAGCATATTGACAATATAAACCGCCAACCGAGCCCCAACCGTCATAAAACCCGTCAGCGACCAAACCGCCCGAGGAAGAAGAATAAGACCCATCGCGACTCGACAAAGACGTTAACTGAGGAAAAGGAGGGTGCTTCGCATAAACAACTCCATCGCCGCACCCCGTGACCACGTGGCGACAACCTACCCCAAAGGACAGCAAGAGCGGACCCCAAAACTCACAACCGTTAAAAGGTCAACAGGTTTCAAATTGGTGAGCATAAATCCCTGGCCCCTCATAGCTTAATCTAGTTAGGTATAGGGGGTGGGGTAAGGATAAGGGGATTTTAATGTGTTTGTTCCCTCGATGTGCCATGTGTTTCCCATTCCCAAATAAGTGTATTATTTTTATATGCCTGTAATCATCTTAGTAATTCTCAGTATTGTGATCTTGTTTAGCCTTTAATAAAAATTACGGTTTTCTTGCACAGTAGCTGTCTACTCGTTTTTCTGTATCGCCGCCTGTACCTAAGTCTGGTGTCTAGAACCCAGGGGTGTGGGAGCGATTTGAACCACTCAGAGACAGTCAGGGGCAGAGCTGACTGGGCACACGCAGCCCCCTACAGAAATTGCGACCGCAGCAGGACACCGGCAGCAGGGGTGCGATACAGTAGACAATGGTTCGGAAGAGCAAACCATGATGGAGGAAAGGATTTCTGATTATGTGTTTAGTAAGGTGAATATCACAAAGAAGTGGATCACCACTCTGTTAAAGGCTGGGCGTCCAGTAGATGCCACAGCTAAGTGGACAGAAGGGAAGGAGCACAAGAAATCCCTAGAGAAGGCAGCCTGGCTGATGTGCTTCAAAAAGCAGATCCAGCTTTTGGACAGGCTGGTTGCAGCACAGGCAGCCGAGATAAAGGAGTCAGCCCTGGAGATCCAGGACAAGGCTCTAGCAGGGGAGAAGTTACTGGTAGCATTGCAGGCCCTGAATCAGGAAAGGGTTCAGTTAATGGGAGAACATAAGGCCAGGTTGGAATACCTACAGTGCCAAGTCTCCGAAGCCAAGGGTAATGAGTTGAGGTTACGGGAAAAGAACGCCCGCCTAGCGAGACAAGTAAGGGAGCAGGAGGAGAAAGTAAAGGAAGTAAAGGCAGCTTACAAGTTAGCAAGTGAACAGGGGTTTGAAGACGCAGATCATGGCCCCTGCAAGGAACAGATAGAAAATCTGAGCCTGGCCCTAAGGAAGGCAAAGGGCATGGTGTGCCTCATAAGCCTGAAGGCAGGCCAGGCGGATTTCACAGGGAACGAGGGGAGAACGGGTCTTACACCACAGGTAGTGCAAAGGGACGACCAGGTTGAGGAACAGGAGGTCCCGCGACCACCACTCGTAGCGCTATGTTTTAGCGAGGTCTATCAGCAAGGGGGTTGCAGTCAGGGGTCGAAGCGGAGGTGGAACAACCCCCGCGGGAGAGGCTAGAACCAGGACCGATGTGCCCAGCCCGGCATCTGAGGTTCAGCCCACCCGTAGATGGCGAGGAAGAGGGACCCCTCCAAAACCAGTTCGTATTACCCTATAGCACCCAACAGCTTAGGGCTATGGTGAGCCATATCCCAAGGCTCACTGAGAAAGGAGACCCCTCGGTCCACTTCAGGGAAGTGGAACAGGCAGCCAGCATCAACGAATGCGATGGTGCTGAGCGGGCTAAAATGCTGCTGTTCTCTTTGGAGAGTAAGCTCCTCCAATCCCTCTCTGATGAGTGTAAAAGGGGGCAGGGCGGGTATGAGGCGATCAGGGATGACGTTCTGGAGGCCATGGGGATGAATGAGGGAAGTCCTTTCTCCCATGTGGAGAAGACGGTGCAGCTCGCAGGGGAAACCCCGCAAGCGTTCGCGGACAGGTTATGGCCGGTGTACCGGAGTGCCTGTCATGGGACACCTAACAGAGCATTCCTGAACGGGGATCAGCTGGCCCACTGGCTCCGTTGCCTGGTGGCAAACAGCTTGCCACAGGTCCCGGCCAAGGCGGAAGCCTGGTTCGACCCCAAGAATCCCCAGACCACCAAACTTATGGTGATCAGACAGTTGACCCTAGCCTATAAGAACGGTAGGGGAATCGATGTACACCCACCTAAGGGGAAGGTGCATGAAGTAAAACCCGGACAGGGTAGGAAGGAGTGGCATCAGGAAGAGAATAACCCTTCGCGCAATAAGCTCAACTGTTACGGGTGCGGGAAGGATGGCCATTGGAGGAAGGAGTGCAAAAACCCTTGGAAAAATAGCAAGGGAAAGAACTCCACAGCACCAGCCCAGAAGGTAGAGGCAGGGATCCCTCCCGTCACGGTCGAGTCATTTTTGGACACCATGAGGTCCTTATTGACTGGTCAGAGGAGAGTAGCTGCTGCTACCGGTGCTCTGACCCCATCAGCCCCATCCAACCCACAGCTATAACTAGAGCCAGCGCAGCCTGTTTACCTGTGTTCCCTGCGGTACGATGTATGGAAAAGAGTCCTCGTGGAGATGGAGGTAGAAAGATGAAGGAGACCTATCTGTTGGATACGGGGGCATCATGCACCGTGGTTCATTCTGCTAACCCCACCACCTCGTCTCTCTCTAGTGGAGTCCCATACAGCCTGTCGGGATTCACAGGCAGAGAACAGGCCGGCTCATTTTCCATCCCGCTCTCCATTCGTTTGGGCACACTCCGCTCTAAGTGGACCTGTATCCTAATGAAGTGGGAACAGGAGGGTGGAAAGGGAATCGTGGGAGCCGACTTTATTGTGGGCCATGGGATCCTGGTGGATTTAAGAAACCATTGCCTATAGGGGGCAAGTACAGGAAAGGACGGCGAGGTAGTAGTCATCCCAGGGAAAAAAGGGAAGGGGACCCTGTGCACCATGAAGCCCAAAGAGGGTTATAACCTCGAGCTCATGGTCAGCATACCCCAAAGGAGTTCCAAGCATTTGTGCGCACCCACCTAGCAACATTTGCCATGCACAAGCACGACTGCGGGAGGGTCAACGGGTTTGAGGTCAGCATAGACGTGGACCCCATGGCCCGACCACAGAAACAGTATAACTTCCCCAGGGAAGCGGAGCCAGACGTGGAAGCAGCCATGTCCTCCTTAGTACAGCAGGGAGTCCTGAGACTGATAGCCACCCACGTAAACTCTCCACTGTGGCCGGTTAGAAAGCCGGACAATTCCTGGAGGGCCATGGTGGACTATCGGGTGCTCAACAGTAACAGCCCAGCCTGTGCACCCACGGTAGCAGCAGTTGCCGAACTGATAGGAATTATCCCAGCAGCCGCGACCACATTCACGGTGCTGGATATTTCCAACGGGTTTTGGTCCAACCCTTTAAGGAGGGAGGATCAGTACAAGTTTGCCTTTACGTTTAAAGGGCAACAGTACACCTGGAACTGTTTGCCTCAGGGCTTCCACAACATTTTCCACCAGTGCATGGCGAACAGTTTAAAGGGCTTCAGCCAGCCCAGACAGTTGGTGCAGTACGTGGATGACCTGCTCCTCTTCACCGATTCGAGAGAGGAGCATGGCCCACTACTGGCCGAACTGTTGGAGCTGCTCAGGCAGGAGGGTTTTAAAGTAAACCCAAAGAAAGCGCAGATCGGCCAGCAGGAGGTGAAATTCCTGGGCCTGACCGTACGCGCTGGGGAAAGGGCCATAGATAAGACTAGGAGGGAGGTGGTACAGGAGTTACCCATCCCCAACACAGTCACGGATGTGAGTTCATTTTTAGGGCTAACCGGGTACTGCAGAGACTACATTGAAGACTATGCAGCCACAGCAGCCCCTCTGCTCCGACTCCTACACAAGGGAGTGGAGTGGGTTTGGGATGAGGGTTGCCAGGCAGCATTTGTCAGGCTCAGGGAGGATCTGCAGACCGCACCAGCTATAGGGGCCATAGATGGGGGGAAAGAGTTCTTCCTGGAGGTAGCAGCCAGCGGGGATAGCCTGAGTGCTGTGCTGCTCCAAGAGCGGCATGGCCGGCTGAGGCCAGTGGTCTACTCCTCCAGGATACTCACGGAGGTGGAGAGGAGCTACTCCAACTGTGTGCGACACCTCTTGGCCACACATTGGGCTGTGAAAAGATTGCTGATCTTCACAGGCACCTCTCCCATCACCCTCCTCACCCATCACACACCCACCCAGATGCTCCTGGATGGGAGGATCAAGGATGGAATGGTGAGCTCTGCCCGCATTGCTCGCTGGACCCTGCTCCTCTCACAGATGGACCTTAAGGTGAAGGGTCACTGCGAGCCAAAGCTCGCAGCCAACCTGGTATATCCTGGAACAGCCCACCGGTGTTCCATAGAAGGGGTTTGGGAAGTGGACATGTGTTTACGGGCCGGGTTATATTCCACGGGCCACGAGATCTATGTGGACGGCTCCAGCACGGTATCTGCTGCTGAGCGACTCACAGGGTGCGGAGTTTATGACCAAGCGGCAAACATTGCCTTGGCAACTAAGCTCCCCAGTGCCATGAGCGCCCAGCACGCGGAACTGTCCGCGGTAGTGTACGTCGTTACACACCCCTAAATCTTCCCCACCCCGTACACAATTTGCTCGGACAGCATGTTTATGTACAATTCGTGTACGGAGTACCTGGCCATTTGGTCCCGCCGCGGATACACCTCCGCTGACGGGAGACCCCTCACAGTAAAACCCCTGCTGGAGAAAATCCTAGCAGCAGTGGGGGAGGAAGGGGAGGTTTTCATCCACAAGGTGAAAGCCCATTCCTCCACAGAACCCTGTAGTCAGGGTAACCAGCAGGCTGACATGCTGGCTAAGGAGGGTGCCTGCACAGGCACTTTCTGGAACCCATATGGATCCAGACCCATAGCAGCAGTCAGGGGTAGGGATGGGACACAAGGGAGTGCAGGGGTAGCTTTAGCCCTGGACCTCAAGACGGTCCAAACCCAAGACCCCGTCCTTAATCCTTAAGGCAGTCCTCAGCGCAGTGACTGAGGGAAAAAGGGTAGAGGGCCCTTATGGCACAGCAGCCCTCTCCGTAAAAGAAGGCATGCTGTTCAGGGGAGAACAGTGGGTTGTGCCGCAGCAGCACCGGAGGGAATCCCTTCAACTGGCCCATGAGGGTCCAGGAGTGGGCAACCCAGGTGTGAGACTACCTGGCAGCGGGTCGAACAGGCGGGATGGTGGTCAGCACTCAGGGAGGATGTCCGCGAGTTCTGCGCCAGCTGTCTGGTATGCGCTGCTAATAACCCTGACCCCCACAAAAGGAAGGTACCTATGGGACACATTAGGAGGGTGGAGGGACCATGGCAGTCAATACAGATCGACTACATCTGGCCCCTGCCCACCGTCCAGGGAGGCTATAAGTACTGCCTAGTCCTGGTAGATGTGTTCACGAAATGGGTAGAAGCCTTCCCCTGCATAACAGCCACTGCTCTGGGTATGGCCAGAATCCTGGTCCGGGAAGTGTTCTCGCGATGGGGACTACCACAGTATGTGGAGTCTGACCAAGGGAGTCACTTTACCGGGCAGGTAATGCAGAATACCCTTATGCTGCTCAGCATCGAGGGGAAGTGGCACGTTGCCCACAACCCACAGTCATCAGGGATTGTGGAGAGGATGAATAGTGTTGTGTATGTACCTTTAAGAGAAGAACTGATTTTATACTGCAGTACCGGCAGTGACCACACCTGTATAAAAAGCCCTAGCAGGCTTCTGTACTTCAGTCTTGAATTACTCTCTGTTCAGTAAATACCTGTTTTATTGTTCTCCTGCAGTCTGAGTATTATTGATCCTCAGACACTACAAATAGGACCTTAAAGGAAAGGTTAGGAAAGGAGACGGTGGACTCGCCTCGAAAATGGGCAGAAGTCCTACCGGTGGTCCTGATGGGAATCCGGATCAGCCAGTCGAAAAGCATGGGGTACACCCCGTATGAGCTGATGACTGGCAGGGTTATGTGGACCCCCACCCACGTACTAGCCCCGGTACTCACAGAAGGTCAGCTCAGGGAGGTAAACTGGGACAGGTTCGCCCGAAACCTCTTCGAGCACCTTAAGCAGGTCCATGGGCAGGCGGCTGGGAACATGGGAAAGCAGCATCGGAGTAACCGATTGCTGTTAGAACCCCGAAAACACCACGAGTGGGAGGTAGGAGATCAGGTTATGGTGAGGAATTATGCTCGGGTAGGAAGTCTAGAACCGCTATACATGGGGCCCTACAGCATTGTAGACACGGCCAGCCCCATGGTATACGCCATTAAGATGCCTCGGTGCACCAAATGGTTCCATATTAATCAGTGTAAACTGTTTAAAATGAGAAGAGAGAGCAGTCAAATGGAGTAAGGTCTGAGGATAGAAATCCTCAGCCTGCAGCGGGAACAAGTTCACAGACTGCACAGGCAGGCGCTGTGGCTTGTTTAAGGGGAGGGGCCATCCCGCCCACCGATTGGGACACTCCCCCACTCTTCTGGGATCCAGAGGAGGAGGGACCCGAGGGCGAAGACCCCACCCCGAACCCAGATTTGGGACCTGGGGGTGGAGACCCTCAGCCTGTAGCACCAGGCAGCAAAGAGTTACCTGCCCCTAGCCCAGGTTCAGGAGAGGTAAAGTCTGAGGAAGAAGATCCCCAGCCAGCGGCAGTGGTAAGTCCACAGACCGCACCGGCGGAGGCAGTGGCTCGGGTTAAAGGCCCACCAGCCAGAAAACCCCCACCCGCCAAAGTCCCTAGAAGGTCCCCACGGACATCCCAACCAAGGAAACCGTGGTCACCAGCTCCCCAGTTAAAAAGGGCCGCCCCTCGAGTGAGAGATCGGTCCGAAGGCAGAGGCCCCCAGCCAGCAGCCCCAGGCTGGGAGGGACCGAAAGTACAGGACAGTGCGGTCACACCGAAGGGAGCAGTGTGCCGCAGCCCGAACAGGAATTAGGCTGGCTGCCCGGAGACGGGCGGCGGATGTATATTGTTTAGGTAATTTAAGTTTAGGTATTATTAAGTTTGGGTGTTTAGTGTAAGTTAAACAAGGTGATGGGTAGTTTTAAATAAGTCGTTTTCTAAGAGTGTGTGTATTTGAGTCGAGGTCGCGAGACCCGACTATGTTTCACCCAAGCCAGAGAATCTCCTCGGGACTTGGCTATATGTTCTTGTATCTCTTCACACAAAGGATTTCAGGATGAAGGGGGGCGTAATCCTACTTGCCCTGATAGGACTGAGCATTGGAAAGCGAGGTGATGTGGAGGAATCCCACATCTATGGGTGCTCAGGAGAAAGAGCACCTATAGTGACCGATGGAAGTGGTGAACAGGATGTGGAGGAGCTCGCCGTCTACTTCCACGAGGGAAGGTGGCCAGGGTGGCAGGGGTCCAATTTGTCTCAGTACTCCAGCCATACCGGGTTCACGTACGGGGAGGCCTCCCTCCTGTGCCCCAGGGTACAGGTCGTTACCACAAGGTTCAGTGTCACCGTGGGGAAACGTGTATGCTTAACGTGCAAGGGACAGATTCCTTTGGATAGGTGGTGGTGGCTCAGAAAGCTGAGCAAGGATATGGGAAACCCCGCAGTCGAGTGGGAACGGTTGGGGAACAATACCCACCGGATGATTACAGGGACTCACGGGGGATTAAGTGTGTGCTGGAACAAGTGGTGGGAACCGGATCAAGGGATTTATGTCTGTATGTGGGGGTCAGAGAGGGTCTGCCCCACAGGCATATCCATCTTTTTCCACTGGCAGTGGTAAGACGCCGGAGAGGGGATGCAGTGGGATACCAGCCTGAAGGTGTGCGTGGTCCCATACTCCCCGATCCCAGTGAATGCCACTGAGCTTGTGACCCGCCCCCGAAAGCCCCTGACCATGACTCAGGCAGCAAGGACACACAGGGAGGGGTGCCCCGCCACCACCAAGGGACCAGGGAATGGGCTGGTACTAGTGCCTACGGATCAGGTGCTGTACCAGGGGGTACACTACACGGTAGCCTCCGTGATTTTAAATCTCACCGAGGTACACTTACCGGAGTGGTGTCCCAAAGAGACAGAACAGCTATACCAGGCCCTGTTAAAGGAGATGTTTAGGAAATTTTACGAGTTTGATTTCGCCCATGTCGACAAAACCGTACTGTACACCACACACCATGAGTTTTTGGGTAATACAGGGAGGCAAAGAAGGGGAGCATGGAATGATGTTTTTACTGTGTTTAACACAGGGTCCTCTGTCATCAACAGTTTGGATGACATAGAAGTGCAGACCCAGATAAATGGTTTAAAAAACACAGGTAAAGAAAATCTTAATGGATGAGAATAAGGTGGTGGGCTCAGAGTTACATGAGGACCAGGCCAAGACGGTCCATTTAAAAGAAATTATAGCCGAGCTGGAGAAGCACGCAAAGACCGTAAATGCCCTCATAAGAGAGGACAGAAATGCTTCAGATCAGGCTGCGCAGAACAAGGTGTGCGTGTTGTATGGGGTGTGGTTGCTGGGCGAGGGCTGCAGTAACCTGGAGGATTTAAAACAGGGTTTAGTCCCCTCCTGGATCAGCAACAAGCACCTCGCAGTCCTCCATCTGTTTGAGAACGCATTAAGCCCGTGCCAACTCCGGCTAGCTTCTGAGGCCTGCCCAGTCCCAGTAGATTGTGGACGTTCAAACCATACGATCATGGGTACAGTAGTTAGGATGCCGGTCATGGGTGGGACAGCCCGAACCGCACCAGTATACAGGGTAGAGAACATTGGAGTCATTCAAGGGGGTGCACATATCTGTTTCACCGCGGTCCCACCTTATGTCATAAAGTGGGAGCACGCTATGACAGGTACTGACCTCTCGGGGTGCTGGAGCCGGGGAGCACACATAATCCTGTGTCCTCAGCACTTGAACGCCTATTCAAAACCACAGTGCAGGTTCAGAGCTGCTGGCGCAAAACCTATAAATTGTACCATGGAGGCAATGGCACAAGGCCATGTTCCCCCACAGGTAGCATATATAGGAGGTGGGACATATTGTGTCACCACAGGAGCGCCCCACTACCAGCATGGACAGCATAGCTGGTGTCCGGTAAGTGACAGCAGTTTCTGCTTTAAACCCAAGGCAGAACTTCAAGTGGCCCAGGAACGAATTGTCCCCATTCCTGAACCCTCCACTGTTCACCACACTGTAAAGGAGAATTTCACCAATCTACAGAAGTATGTAGCGCATTTCGGCTACGAAATCCCCCCTCTCCCAGAACATCTTACCAAAATACTCAAAGCAGTAATAGTCTCCCAGAAACATTTCTACACTCTGGAGCAGAAAACAGTAGAGATAGGGGCCAAGATATTGGACATTGTAGTTCCACCCTCGTGGGACATTTTTGAGAATCTAGAGGTCCCTTCGTGGATTAGACTGGCTTCCCACATCCTCATGGTTTGCCAGCTGGGAATAGTATTGTACCTAGTATGCATCAGTGCAAGGGAAAAGGCCAAATACTAGAATTCCGAAACCAAAGGACCTGTAAGGAACACTATGTTAAGGTGGAGGGAGATACACCTGTTTGAATTTTGTTGTTTGAGTTTCTGAATAAGATTGTTGTTTTTTTGTGTTCTTTTTATTATTTTTAATAAGGACTTTTCGATTTATTATTTTATAATAAAGATGATGTGTACCAAGTGGTGCAGGGGTGTTGGACCCCCTCCATGCTTGGATGTGTGTAAACACCGTAATCTGTCTATGTATGCTTATGTACACTACATTTTTTCAGAATGGGAAATGCATGTGTCATGGGATCATAAATAGGTAATTATAGGGGAAGATTGACTATGGAGGGTTGGGAATTTTGCTCACCTTGTCAGGATGATACTTAAAGCGAGTTTAGTATCAATAAGGGGGAGTGTAGGGTTCTCAAAATTCCCACATTCCCCAAAAGTTATGGATGAAGGGACCCTGTATGGATAAGTTATTAAAAAGAGTACCCAAAATGGCTTCTGCAACCTTGTGACCAAAAGTACAGGATTTTAAAAGCAAGGCCCTGCAAAAAGGCAGGCACTTTTCAAAACCTGAAATGAAACCTAAAATGCATGAATCTGTGAAAGACTTTGTGAAGCCAGACAGCTAGGTAAACACAGAATATGCATCATTCACCTTGGAAGAGATCAAGTCAGAATTGGCCTAATCAAGGCCATTAAGTTTCTGCATACATAATCGGTAACAGCTCACAGTAGCCATCAAGCCAGGATAAGGACAATTACATTTCATAAATAACAAACAGCCAGGACATCGATCCATTAAACCAGGAGACAACCGCCCCAAAAGCCGTTAAAGTTAATGGCTGTAATCATTTTGGACGAGCCCACCAAAAGTTAGACAAAGAACTGACCTGATTTGGCGCGCAGATAAGGGATGTAGAATGGGGTATAATTGTAGGCCCACTGGTAGCCAAGGTCTCTTGTTTCTCTCTCTCTTCCCTCTCTGGCTTGCTCCTCGACTCTCGTGCCCTGGCCTCGTGGCGGGCTTTCTTCTCACTCCCTGTGCCGCTCAACACCAAGGACGCCCAATACTACACCGAGGGCCGAACGCAGGAGGAGAACGAGACCCGATTCGAAAAGACACAGGACATACGGGGCCACAAACGGGCAGACGAGACGAGATGAGATGAAGAAAACGGTAAACCGGTAAAGGCAGAGAAGGGCAGCGGAAAGACGCATTGGGGGACAAACGGCCTAGTTATAAGTTGGCGTTTGATGAATAAGTTGGCGTTTGAAGCATGGATAGCAGCGTCCATGAAGAATAAGTTGGTGTTCAAAGCATGGGTAGTAAAAGCATATTGACAATATAAACCGCCAACCGAGCCCCAACCATCATAATACCCATCAGCGACCAAACCGCCTGAGGAAGAAGAATAAGACCCATCGCGACTCGACAAAGACGTTAACTGAGGAAAAGGAGGGTGCTTCGCATAAACAACTCCATCGCCGCACCCTGTGACCACGTGGCGACAACCTACCCCAAAGGACAGCAAGAGCGGACCCCAAAACTCACAACCGTTAAAAGGTCAACAGGTTTCGAATTGGTGAGCATAATCCCTGGCCCCGCATAGCTTAATCTAGTTAGGTATAGGGGGTGGGATAAGGATAAGGGGATTTTAATGTGTTTGTTCCCCATTCCCAAATAAGTGTATTATTTTTATATGCCTGTAATCATCTTAGTAATTCTCAGTATTGTGATCTTGTTTTGCCTTTAATAAAAATTAGTTTTCTTGCACCGAACCAGCTGTCTACTCGTTTTTCTGTATCGCTGCCTGTACCTAAGCCCAGGGGTGTGGGAGCGATTCGAACCGCTCAGAGGCAGTCAGGGGCAGAGCTGACTGGGCACACACCGCCCCCTACATTCCTGCCATCCCAGGTATCAGTCTGCTGAATCTTCGCTGTACTCCCTCCATGGCAAGTACATCCTTCCTCAGATAAGGCAACCAAAACTGCACATAATACTCAAGGTGTGGTCTCACCAAGGCCCTGTACAACTGCAGCAAGACATCCTTGCTCCTGACATTCTGATTTGGCTAATGGCTTCATCAACATTTCAGTGAGTAGCTAAATTAAACTGGTGGCATAAAGGTAAAAGAAGAATGCAATGCTGCTGCTTCAAGATGGTGTTAGCACAATCAACAAAAATTGTTTGTATGCGCTTTGAGAGGCGGTGATGCCGTGGAAGCCAAATTACCACTTATAGTAATGTGTGAGAGAAAATACTCTCAAAAACAAATGGGGACCTTGCATCCTAAAATGAACTCTGGACTGGACCTGATTATCTGCTCTAACCTGATGAAGGAGAAATGCAATATCCTACCAGTATTCCAAAAATTTATTGTCATGGAACCAAAAGCTTGGAATCAGCACCTCTGACCTTTACTGATCCTCCATTATTTTTTAAATGATGGAACAATAATGTTTCAGCTAAGGATCTTCAGTTTAATCCAGTGTCTGAGCACTGATTGTCAGCCTTCAGATTATCATGGGACAGTGATATATTCCTTGAAAAGGACTGTATATATTCACAGGATTCAGGCTTGTGCATCAAACTTCAATTTTATCAAACTAACATGTGCTAACTAAGAGGTTAGGTTTAATGGCCCTATTAGATAGAAAGTCAAATTAGATAGTAGGAAGTATGTGCACAAATTCCCTTTTTTAGTAAGGGTTTTTTCCTTGACTTTCTCAGCCAATTATTGTTTCCCCCTTTCTTCTCTCCTGAAGACTTTGGCCCTGATAATAACTGCGAGACGGGAGAGGAGCGGGGTGAGGGGAGATTGAACGGGTGGGAGGTCCAGCCGAGTTTAACGGCAGGACCTGATTTTTTTTTTAATTCTCTGTATCCTGGCCACAGCCAAACAGATGGCTGGCTGTCAGGTGGGTAGGCCTGCGGCTCCAGGCCGCAGCCAAGTATCATCCATTGGGAGGGAATCTGCCATTGGGGCGGCAATTCTGCAACTTCCTTCCTAAACCTCTCCGTTTCTCCACCTCTCTCTCCTCCTTTAAGATGCTCCTTAAAACTTATCTCTTTTGGTCACTTGTCCTGATATTTCTATATGTGGCTCAGGGTCAATTTTTTTAAATTACTCTCCTGCAAAGCGCCTTGGGATGTGTTACTATGTTAAAGACGTTATATAAATGCAAGTAGTTGCTGTTGTTGTCGGACCCACTTTATTCTTGTTGCACAAACCTTAAAGCAGTGGAGTAACAATAATGGTTATAATGGTTTATAAACTTTTATTCTTGGAAGCTGTCACTTTTGCATCCCTGTATAATTTACAATGCAGATAGATATGATGATACATATGTATCATGCTGTTTACCTCATTCTTGCTGTTATGATTTAACTTAAAGGTGCGGTGTTATAAATGTAAAAATGGAAGAAACAAACTTATTTTGATATATATTAAGTGGACAACGTTGGGCTGTCCTTGTCTAAAAGGTCTATGATTTCAAAACAATTTTTAAAAATTCACTCTTGCCTTCACACATTATGCAAACCCAATTTCTTTTTAACTACATTTCCTGAGGGGGGCAGAGTTTTCACCAATCTTCAACCTAAGTTACAGAGGCCGATCGGGAAAACTCCTGAGGAATTCCCATAGCTTATGTTTCACTATGTTCCTTAATCAGTGCCCAACTTCTGCTTGAATTGTAATCTGTTGTTGACTTAAGATATATTTTAAAATTCTTGGCCCCATTCCCCATTAATCTAAAAGGCAATAGACTACCAAAAAGAGGAAGAGTAGCTGTTGCACCATCTTCAACAGTTCGTAATGTGCTTGCATATTTATTCTCATCTAGTGTATGCCAGACAGGGAACAAAAATGATGCTCACTGCCTAGGCATGGGTGAGGTATTGGGAGAACAGTGAGAATTCATAAAAGTGAGAGTCAGCAACTTCAGAAGATGAAGGTAGAAAATTGGAGGAGTGAACATAAAACCAACAGCGCTCAAGGAAGTCTATAAGTTTGGGAGCAGAAAGCCCAGTGACAGTAAATGCAATTAATTACATATACCACTAATTACACTTCCTGGTGAAAGTAAAATCCCAGAATAACTCATTCGGTAGACTATTCTGAGTGTATTTTATTTCAACACAAGTGCAATACTTTGTCTGCATGGATAGTGTTTCTAAGGAGGTTAACCTTTTGGGCCATATTGCATAAAGAAAATGTTGCATTTAAATTATAGGCCATAATTGTTTCAATCATCTACTTTCCCCTGTATATCTGCGTGAAGTGATTGAAAATGAGCTAAAAATTGACTTAATAACTGACTGAGCAATCGCCTTGTGCAATGCTACATTCAACCGAACACGAACTACATGACAAGCAATCTGCACCACTGTGCTGTCATAGCAACAGAAATGGCAGCTGCAAGTAACCTTTCAAATATATTTTTTCTCTACATCTGAATTGTCCATTGTCCATACCTGTTTGCATTTGAAACTGCGTGAGGCTTGCTTGCCTTCTTGACAACCTTGCAATTGCCAGTTTACCTTCTTTTTGACAAATGGTAATATGGTAAAGAATACTGTGTTCTTGCTGAAAACATTCAATCCGTTTTGGTACAGATATTCAAAACTAGAAGTCTTTTGCAGCCATTAATCTTTTCTGCAAAGTAATACGTTTACATTTAATTTTCTGACCTTGTTATTAAACTGCTAGTTGTAACAATCAAAGGAAGTTTGGACATGTTGTGTCTGGTGATATTTCATTCTGTATCATTACTGTCAACCTTTCAATTTGTAATTTATTTGTTTCAACATGTAAGAGATGTGATATGAGTTGCCATCTTTGAGAAGATAGTTTAATTGCTATAGCTTCATCCAGAATTCTCATATTAAAAAGATAAAGTGAATTATCATCATAATATAGATTTTAGTCACATTCTGTGATTTCATTAATGTGTGATGTTTAGATTGCTACCATACAGGCAAATTTCATTATTGGCAGTTGAACATGTGTATATGTCTGAAAAAGCTTAATGTTGGTATTTGTCGAGCTGCTTTCTATAAATCTGTAGGTAAAGTATGACCTATGTCTTTCAGATAAAATGCTTACTTAAAGTATTATACATGATATATACAAACATACGAATTAGGAGCAGGAGTAGGCCACTCGGCCCCTTGAGCCATTCAATAAGGTCATGGCTGATCTGATTACCCCACATTCCTGCCTACACCCGATAACCTTTCACCCCCTTGCTTATCAAGAATCTATCTACCTCTGCCTTAAAAATATTCAAAGACTCTGCTTCCACCGCCCTCTGAGGAAGAGAGTTCCGAAGACTCACGACCCTCTGTGAGAAAAAATTTCTTCTCATCTCTATCTTAAATGGGCTGTAATGTCCGTGTGTAATTGAGACACGGACTGCAGAAGTTGGTTATAAAAGGTGTTTACTGAATGGAGACAAAACTGGAACTACTATACAAAGTTACTTCAAAGGCTTATATACAGGGGTGGTCACTACTGGTACTGCAGTATACAGGGGCTGCAGAATATAGTTCCTTCTTCAAGGTACATACACTACAATTCCTCCCCTTTTAGCTAAACAGTACATAACATTCGATTAATAATTAAATAACATATTTACAATTACAGTTGCTATATACATTAGCTGAAGTTAATCAATTATAAATTCAGTCTTTGAGAAGGCTTCCTGATTCTGTCCGGATAACTCCTCTTTGGGGTATCAGGTTCTTCTGGCAAAGTTGATTTGGGATCAACGTTGTTGTTTGGTTCGTCTGCTTCCAATATCACTGATTCTGAGGTAGATGCAATTGGTACTTCGGTTTCATCACCAGGTGTATAGGATCGTGGTGTAGATTTGACGTTTTCCAGTGACTCTAGAATCTGGTCAGCACGGCGTCTTACAATGCTCTCTCCAACATCCACGGTATACATTAGAGGTCCTTGCTGTGTGCAGATCGTTCCTGGCTGCCATTTCTCTGTGCGGTCGTCCCGGGCCAAAACTGGTTGACCTATCTTGAAACTCCTGGTTGGCCTTTCATTCATATTCTGAAACTGCCTGTTCTCCACATCTCTTCTGATGTTTGGCTTAACCAAATCCAAGCGGCATCTTAGTCTTTGATTGAAGAACATCATGGCTGGAGTTTGGTAGGTAACCGCATGTGTCGCATTCCGGTAGGCAAACAAGAAGTTATCCACCTTGTGTTGTAGGGGTATGTCTTCATTACACATTGCCTTGATAGCCTTCTTGAATGTTTGAACGAACCTCTCAGCCAATCCATTGGTGGCTAGATGATATGGGGCGGATGTGTAATGCTTAACACCATTGTTCTTTAAGAACCTCCGGAACTCTTCAGACACAAACTGTGGTCCATTGTCGGAGCAAATCTGTTCAGGCAGCCCATTTCTGGTGAATATGGTTCGTAAGACTGTGATAGTTTTTTCTGTGGTGGTTGAGGACATTTTTATTACCTCTGGCCACTTTGAATGTGCATCCACCGCAATTAAAAACATCGAGTCCATAATTGGACCAGCAAAATCAATGTGTACCCTTTGCCATGGAGATGAGGGCCACTCCCATGGATGTAGAGGGGCTTGTGGTGGGGCGTTTTGGACCATCTGGCATCCTGTACAGCTCTTGGTCATCTCTTCGATTTCTCTATCGATTCCCGGCCACCACACAAATGCTCTGGCTAAGTTCTTCATTTTTACCCCTCCCAGGTGACCCTCATGAAGCTCATTGAGCACTCTATCCTTCAATTTGGGTGGAATTACGACCCTGGATCCACACATCAAGGTTCCTCGGCACACTGACAGCTGTTCTCTTCTCGGCGAGAATGCTGGCAACAATGGTTCGCCATGTGCTGGCCATCCCTTTACCGTTAAATCATAGACCCTGGAGAGTGTCGGGTCATTTCGAGTTTCCTTTTCTATGTTTGCATTCGTCACAGGTAGACATTCGACTATGGTCGAGTGGAATATCTCCACAGGATCCACTGCAGGTGCTTCTTCCACTGTCGGCAATGGTAGGCACGACAATCCATCAGCATTCCCATGCTGTTTAGTTCCTTTGTACTCGATGTCATATTGGTGTGCCCCTAGGAAAAGGGACCACCTCTGTAGCCGTTGTGCTGTCATTATCGGGACGCCCTTCTGAGGGTTGAAAATGGAGACAAGATGTTGATGATCAGTTAGTAGAGTAAATTTCTGTCCGTGCAGGTAGTGATTGAACTTCTTCACCCCCCACACTAGGCTGAGGGCCTCTCTGTCAATCTGGGTGTAGTTACGCTCGGCTGCAGTTAACGAGCGTGACGCAAAAGCTATCGGCCTCTCTGAACCATCAAGGGATTTATGTGACAGTACCGCTCCAACGCCGTAGGGAGACGCATCACACGCCAGTCTTATCGGTAGTGATGGGTTGTAGTGAGCCAATACTTCTCTTGAAGTGATCAGGCCTTTACACTTCTGAAAGGCCCACTTACATTCATCGCTCCATTTCCATGCTACTCCAGTTTGTAGCAGGGCGTTCAGTGGGTGCAGAATTGTGGACAAATTCGGCAAAACTTATGGTAGTAATTCACCAATCCGAGGAATGACCTCAGTTGCGACACATTTTCAGGCGCTGGAGCCTTAACGACCGCTTCAATTTTGTCAGGGGACTTATGTAACCCCTCTTCATCAATCACGTGGCCACAATACGATATTTGTTTCTTAAAAAAACTCGCACTTGGGGCGATTGGCTCGTAGCCCATGTTCTCTTAGTCTAGTGAGCACCTGCTCTAGGTTGGCAAGGTGTTCACTATCATTTTCACCTGTCACTAGGATGTCGTCCAAGTAACACTGAGTCCCCGGAATCCCTTGCAGGACTTGTTCCATCACTCTTTGCCATATAGCTGGAGCTGATGCAACTCCGAATACCAGTCGATTACACTGGTAAAGACCTTTGTGAGTGTTTATCGTGAGATATTTCCTAGAGGATTCTTCAACCTCCATCTGCAAATATGCTTGCGCTAGGTCAATATTTGTAAAACGTTTCCCTCCAGATAGTGAGGTGAAAATATCTTCTATCCTTGGAAGAGGATACTGTACTGTGTGAAGGACTGGGTTCACAGTCACCTTGAAGTCCCCACAGATGCGAACCTTCCTTGGCTCCTCAGACTTATTGTTTAACGTTTTCTTCATGACAGGAACGATGGGTGTCGCCCACTCGCTCCAGTGTACCTTAGTTAACATGCCTGCATTCTCCAGATTCTCCAGCTCTACCTCGACGGCTGGGCGAATTGCATACGGTACCGGTCTTACTTTGAAAAACTTGGGAATTGCATTCTCTTCTATTTTTATCGAGGTGGTTATGCCTTTAAGAGTTCCCAGTTCTTGTTGAAATACCTCTTTAGCGTTAGCCAAGATTTTAGACAATCGTCCAGGTGTGACGTCGTCATCCTTTTTACCAGCGACAGTCAGTGCCTGAATGGAGTGCCAGTCTAAACTTATCTTTCTGATCCATTCACATCCCAATAACGGTGGTCCACCATCTTGCAGTATGTACAGATACAATTTCTGTATTTCCTTGCCATTGTATTCGACAGGCACCCTTATTTTCCCTCTGGGGTATACTTTCTGCCCCGTATATGCCTTCAAGACAATGGATATGTCTTTCAAGGGTATGTGTGAGAATAGCCGCTCGTAGTCTCGTCGATTCATGACGGTCAGGGCTGATCCTGTATCCAATTCCATTTTGACTTGGGACCCTGCTATCGTGAGGGTGACCCAAATGGTTCGGTGATCCTCTTTTGTGATTACGTTGTGTAGTTTGAGACAGCTTAGTCTCTTGTTCCCAGATTCACTATCGCTCTTCTGGTCTTCGGAACTACTGTCCGTCATCTTTTGTACTTTCCTGTACTTTTCCTTAGTAGTCTTTTTGTTGTCGTTAGTCTTCTTCCCGGACCTGCAAACTCATGCAATGTGTCCCATCTTTCCGCATTGCCTGCATGTTTTGTCCTTAGACCAGCAGTCCTTCTGGTCATGGGTTGTTCTGACGCAGCGATAACATTTTTCAAATCCCCATGTCATTTCATGGGTGCCGTATTCCTGTGGCTTTTGCTGTATTTCCGCAGCTCCCCTTGCTGCTGCTTCATACGATACTGCCACGCTGAAAGCCTTATCTAGCACCAGCTCTTTCTCTGAGAGTAACCTCTTCTGGGTTCCTTCACTCAGGAGTCAACAGACAAATTTGTCCCGTAGGGTATCTGCCAGTCCTGCTCCAAACTGGCAGTGCTTTGATAGCTTGTGTAGTTCCGTAAGGTAATCAGCATTGCTCTCATCTTTATGCTGATTTCTCTTGTGGAATTTAAATCTTTCTGCTATCAGCAGCGGTGTAGGATTGAGGTGTTCCTGTAGGATACGAACAATTTTGTTAAAACTCTTCTCCATCGGTTTGACTGGAGTGATCAGGTTCCGCAATAGGCCGTACGTTCTTGCGCCCATTAAGTTTAGTAGTACCGATGCCTTTTTCTCATCGGCTACTTCATTTGCCTTGCAATATACTTCGACTCTTTCCACATACGTGGTCCAGTCTTCTATTGCATTATCGAAGGCAGTGATATTGCCAGTCTTCGGCATCTTGGAGATCTAAGATGGTGCCTCCCGCGCTTTGCCTTCTTCCCCGATTGAACAAAATAGCGCCTCCCGCGCTTTGCCTTCTTCCCCGTTGGATTAAGATGGCGCCTCCTGCGCTTTCTCTCTTTTCTGCTGCTGCCAGCACTGTTGCTGGCGTTTTTATGCCTTGATGGCGACGCCCTATGGTCTTCGCGCGCTCCCCCCCCGCGCTGCTGCCAACGCCGCTCTCCGCAGTCCCCGTGGCAAACTGCAGCTCCTCGCGGCTTTCTGCGCTTCTAGTTTCTTTTATTTTAATTACTGTTCCCGTCGTCAGAGCAGACCCTATGGGACACTTCCCTCCCTCTTCTCAGGTCTGTAAGCTGCCCGGCTTCGTAGCACCGGCCGCGCCCTGTGTGCTCCACCCTCTCTCTCCTCTTCCCGACAACGCTGCTCGGCCCCGTTGAAAAGCCACCCGATCGAGCTCTAGCCCGCCGCAGCCCAGGAAGGATCAGTGTACTACCTGCCACCAGCCCGATTAGCTGGAACACCATAGACTGGATAACCAAGCCCAGCTCTCGACAGCCTCTCCTGCAAATCTTCGAATTTGATGAATCAGAGGGCGGTTGCCCACGGTCGACGCCCATTTCTTCTGTTTGTTTTGTTGTTTTTTTGGGGATTTCTTCCTTCTGGCTTCGACCTCTAATAAATTCGCTTCAGGGATGGATCCCCGTGAGGTGGTGCAGAACTGTCGGTAAGTTCGGATCTGTTCGTCGCCAATGTAATGTCCGTGTGTAATTGAGACACAGACTGCAGAAGTTGGTTATAACAGGTGTTTACTGAATGGAGACAAAACTGGAACTACTATACAAAGTTACTACACAGGCTTATATACAGGGGTGGTCACTACTGGTACTGCAGTATACAGGGGCTGCAGAATATAGTTCCTTCTTCAAGGTACATACACTACATGGGCGACCCCTTATTTTTAAACAGTGAGCCCTAGTTCTAGATTCTCCCACAAGAGGAAACATCCTCTCCACATCCACCTTGTCAAGACCCCTCAGGATCTTATATGTTTGCATTTTATTTGGCCCTCTTATTGTTTTAAACACCATTGACTTTCAAGATTATGGACATTTATGGAATTCCTATTTTAAGGAAAGACAGGAGAATGCCTATTTTTCTCCATAATTAACCACTCACTAATTGAACTTCATTCTCAAAAGTTGCATGCTTCAAAACCTTGGCCTAGAAATTGGGTATAGCCCCGCTTGAGGCGCTAGAACTGGCAGTGCGCAAAGTTTATAGCCAGACGAAACTTATCGCTGCCTGGCGAGATATTGGGTTGCATCGCCCCCAAAGGGGATTGAGGCGCTAATTCAGCCATTGCACGGTGCTCCTAAGGCGCAAAAGGTCAGGCGCTACTCAATATCGACGTGGACGGGCGCAGCGCAGGTGATCTCAATTACGGGAAACCACGAGACTTCCAGGCGCCGGCCGGCTCTTAAAGGGGTGGGTCAGTCAGCCTGAGCTTCAACACCCAAGGGGTCTTGACAGGGTGGATGTGGAGAGGATGTTTCCTCTTGTGGGAGAATCTAGAACTAGGCCTCAGATTCGGCACTCGCCCTTCTCTGGCGTTAGAAACTTGTTGAGCATGGAGAAGGTTAGACAGAGAGCAGAGCGCTTCAGCACTGAGGCTCTGGACCAGTTGGTGGCTGCAGTTGAGCGCCGTCGAGATGTCCTGTATCCGGACAATGGCAAGAGGCCGAATCAGAAGGCTTACCGACGATCTTGGAGGGAGGTTGCTGTGAGGGTCAACTCCAGCAGCATGGTGACCAGGACCCCTGTTCAGTGCAGGAAGAAATTCAACGACCTCACACGGATCGTTAGGGTAAGTGATGGTTTTGCAAACTTCTGATTCCCTCCATCTGCAGCTGACTTCGGGCACCCTGTTGCCATGATGCCCCAATGGCCATCTGTCAGCAAGCACCCATGGCCCTTTCTGGGCACACACATGGACAGATGTCTCATGTAAGGGCTCTTGCACCATGGGGGGCATGAGATGATCTCTCAAGGCCTCATGTGAGGGTTCTTTCACCAAGGGGGGCATGAGATGATCTCTCAAGGCATCATGTTACAGAACTTCCCCTTCTTTCCCCTGCAGTCCAAGCTGGCGATGATCCGAAAGGAGCAGCGTCGAACCGGTGGCGGACCTCCACAAGTGGTCACTCTCACGGATCTGGAGGAGAGAGTGCACCAGATTCTTGGAGGATGTCTGTCTGGTCCTGTGACCACTGCATCTGCTGACCCCATTTCCGACAGCGAGGGTAAGACTCTCACCTTTTTCACCTGTTGCCTTCCACTTGGCCCCCCGCCAGCATGCACCCTCAGTGTGCAGCCATGTCAGAGTCTTGCCGCAATCTGGCATGCCTTTCCGCAAACCTGTCCTTTTGCTAAAGCTACTCTTCCACCTCCCTGCTTTCAGACGAATCAGCAACAACTCGGGCTCAACGCACTGAAGCTGCCAGTGCCAGTGCCACCGGAGGCGAGGAGCAGGAGGAATCCGGACCAGCCGTTGCAGAATCTGGGGAGCGGACACATCTACAGACTGGGGATAGTAGTCCCCTGGAGGGGAGGGGGGGGCTCTGAGGATGAACCAGTTGCCGGAACAAGCGGCAACGCAGGGGGATAGGCAAGTTCGGCCGCCGTCTCCCCGGAGGGCAAGGCAGGTAGTGATGACTGCTGCACAGAGTGCAGAGGAGGTGCGTCGCCTGGCTGAAATGAGCAAACAGGCCCGGCTCAGACACACGGAGCTGATGGCTGCAGTGGAGAAGATGCCTGAGTCAATAGATTCATTGGCTAAGAGTATGTTGGACTTCGGGGCAACAATGGAGAGGACTGTCCACGGCTTTGAAGCCGCTATGGAAAGGACTGTTCAGGGCTTCAGACAATCCCTGGAATGGTCTGTCCAGGGCTTGTCCGAGGCAGTGGAGCGGTTGGCACCTGCCTTGTCCGAAGCAATGGGAAGAACTGTCCAGGGCTTCTCCGAAGCACTGGCACCTGGCACACAGGTCCTCACTGTTGCCACGCAGTCACTTGCTGGGCTCCTCCACACCCAGATTGAGGCAACGCGATCTCTCACTGCAGCCACCCTCTCTGCATCAGTTAGCATCACCCCGGGCCCTTCCAGTCCCATACAAGGCCAGGAATCAGTGGAGCATGCGATTGTGGCGGATGAGCCGAGCCGCTCCCCTCAGATAGCCAGTGTGTCGTCCGACCATGGTGCAGGTGTCCTCTCTCGGCAGGAGACCATTGCACATGCCAGCGCTGGTACGTCTGCAGTGCAGCTGCCACCACCTGCAGGGCACACTGCTTCCAGCCATGGTCACATCAAGCATCCTGCATCCGCACCCTCCAAGCCCAGAGGTTGGCCAGGCCGTCCCTCAGGAGCTTCTGCGCTTCCACACAGTCAGCAGGCGTCCCCCAGCCTTGAGCCCGTCACTGGGGTCCAATTATGTAGGAGCAGCAGGGAGGGAAGGGGCCGGGCGTGAAAGAGAAGTCATTCTCCCTCAAGGGGCCAGTTGTAGAGGGAGGTGCTGAGACGTTTCTTTGTCCAAATTCAAGGACACCCTCACCTGTTGTTATATTTGCAGAAGGTTTGTTGAGTTTTGCGGCTTTGCCGAAGAGTTCACAGTTATTTTGTTACTTATGGTTTCTGTTGACATTACGTTGTTTTGCTGTAATGAAAGACTTTTGTGACAATAAACAGAAGTTTCAATGTGGCATGGTGCACGTGACTACTTTCAGTGATGCTGGCATTCAGAGGCTGTCAAACATCCAAAGTGCGCAGGAGTTAAGACTCTCATCATTCCGCCACAGGGGTCTCGAAAGTAGTCCTGATGAGCCTCTGACGTATGGCCCTTCCACTTTCAGGAGCCCTTCCATCTTCCTCCTCCTCCTCCTCCTCCACCTCCGCCTGCTCTTCTTCCTCCTCCGCCTGCTCTTCCTCCGCCTCCTCCTCCTCATCCTCCTCCTCCTCCGCTGGTCATTGAGGGACAGGTGGAATTGGCTGAGTGCGTCGATTCGCCAAGTTGTGGAGCATGCAGCAGACGACGACGATGTGTCCCACTTGCTGCGGCGAGTACTGCAGGGATCCCCCCGAATGTTCCAGACATCAGAAACGCTTTTTGAGAACACCAATAGTGTGCTGTTTACTGTGCCTGGTCACCTGATGGCCGCTGCTGATCAGCTCTTCTGCTGGGGTGTCGGCCACATGGAGTGTTGTCATCAGCCATGGGCAGAGAGGATAGCCCTTGTCCCCAGTAAGCCAGCCTCGTGTTCGAGCCAGCCCCTCAAAAAGGTTACAAACTGAGGACAACCGCAGGATAAAGGCATCGTGGCTGCACCCTGGGAAATGCGCGGTGACTGCCATGATGATTTGGCGGTGGTCACAGACCAGCTGCACGTTGAGGGAGTGGAACCCCTTGCGGTTGCGGAAGTCCTAAGGATGCTGGCATGGCGCCCTCAAAGCCATGTGTGTGCTGTCAGTCGCCCCCTGCACCATGGGGAAGTCCGCAATAGAAGCGATACCCTGCGCGCGCTCCACCTGCTTGTGCAGGGTCAGAGGGAAGGTCATGAATTGACGCCTTCGCCTATAAAGGGCATCTGTAACTTGCTGGATGCAACAGTGGACTGCAACCTGAGCGATAGTCGCAATGTCCCCAATGGCTGACTGAAAGGATCCGTTGGCATAAAAATTGAGGCCATCAGTCAGTTTAGCGATCACGGACAGAGAGGTTCTGCACCGTTCACGCGGCTGCAGATCCTGACCAAGCAGGTGGCACAGATCAGTAACAATGTCCCTCCAGAATCGGAGCCTTCACAAACACTGCTCCTCCGACATGTCAAGGCTTGACACCTGCTGCCTAAAGACCCTCGCAGCATCCCGTCGGATTGGCCGACCTCCATTGCCCCTCCTCCTTCTGACCAATCCCGGCTCTCTCTCCCGCCGTCTCTCTGCCCCTTCACAGTGTTGGGCCATGAGGCCGTCGCCCTCCAAAGCAGCTCCCATTCCGATGCCAGTTGGTCAAAAGGCTTTTAGGTGTAGTGCTGCAAGTGCTTCAGACAGGTTTGAAGGTCCCAAGTACTCTAAAGCTAAATTCCCAAAATTCTGTTCCACAGTAGCTCGCCAACTCTCTCCAGCAACGATCGCAATGAGCAGGCCAAGTGGCTGAAGCTTCTGCACTAGAGCTGTCCCCTTTAAATAGCGCCCCCCTACTCCGAGAAGGGCCTGCTAGCCCTCCCTCGAACTGTCACTAAAAGCGCTCGGCATTAAGGCTCCGGGCGCCACCCAATATGCGCTCAGGCGCTCCTAAAAGGCGTTGCACACTGAAATGACGTCATGATCTGCTTGCGCTCGCGGGCGCGTGCAAACACTTAGCGCAGGCGTTAAATGTATAGTCAATATCTGAGTTGTCGCTATCTTCATAGCGACCGCCCCAACATAGGGTATCGCCCCAATTCTAGGTCTCTTTAGGCGCTCAGCGAATTTCTAGGCCCTTGTGTTCTGCCTTTGTGTTCGTGGGACACTAATTATGAAAGATAAAACTGGAATTTTCTCATTAAAAAAAAGGTAGATGATTTAAGAAATGTGGTACAGTGCATCAAATGGAGATTAGACACATGGTCCATTTCCTGAAAATTGAGGACAAAAAACAACACAATACGTTCTTAATGAATAATGAGTTCTAAATGAAATGTAATAAGTAGCAATATTGTGATATTATAAATTGGAACATTTTATGAAATCTGTCACCACTACCTTTCAACTCTTACCCAGTTCATATCAGCCATATGAAGAAACATATTAAGACTGAATTTATAATTCCTCTTGAAAATTGGACAATTATTCTAATTTAGAATCCTAATTATGTAACCTGATCGAACAAGAGATTAAATTTGCACAAGAAAATAAACTGATGCCAACCTGTGCATTTCCCAACACAGAATTTGTCAAAATATTACAAAACAATTGGAGGATGAGTATAAATCAGAGTCAGATATCTGAACTAATCCAAATTTGGTTGATATAATGGCCTAGAAATTCAGTTGCCTTAGCGCCGCTTTTGAGGCGCTAGAGGGACTAGCGCCAGAGTTATGGCCAGTTTAAAAATTCCCTGGGGCCCTAAATCGGCGTTGCACCGGTAGCGCTGCGCCGGCACCGATGACGTCATCAGTGTGCGCAGCGTCCCGGTTGCCGTGGTAACCCGCCCGAACTCCGAAATTGAGTTGCGGCCGCCTCGCCCGTGGCAGCCGCAAGCAACGTTCTGTCAGAGGTGCCTTACTCCAGTTTGCGCCGGCGCATTAAAGGCCCCACGGCGGCCGGCCACTTTCCCGCCGGCCGCCTGCCCGCAGCTCCCTCCCCGGACTTCTCCCCCCCCACCCCCCCCCCGGAACAGATGCAAGCCCGGCACTTGTCCGAGGTGCCGGGCTCATTTTTAAGCTGATTTGCGCGGGCCGCGGCCGGGTGCAGGCAGCTCCTCCTTAACGGGAGGAGGAGGCCTGCATGTCCCCAGCCTGCCGCACCGCATCGGGTGCCGCAGCGCCGGAATTGCGGCGCGAAACGGCAGTTAGCGCCGATGTACCGCCGCAACGACCCTTCAGTAGCGCCGGCAGCCGTTTGGGCGCGGCACTACTGAATTTTTGGCGCGCGCAGGGGGACTTAGCGCCGGCACTAACTTCCGGCGCTAAAGCCCTGCCTACGCCAGAACCCAATTTCTAGGCCAATGTCTCATCTAAGTTGAAGCAGAGATCACTGAACCTTTTAAGGAAAGAGTAGATAAATATTTGAAGCGGAGGAAGACACAGGGTTGTGGGAAGATATTAGTTTTGGGCTGAAAACTAAATGGCCTCTGTTTGTGCTGTAAACTTCACTGGCAATTTTTTGTAAGATAATAGATTTCTTGATTTGATTAAAAAGCAGAGACTGAAATGACAGAAAGGCCTGGAAATGGACCAACTATTTACTTGTATGATTGATTTTCACTACAATTTTAACAGATCACATCCGACATTGTGAGGCCCATCATTCACCCCCACCCCAGCACAATGCTGAATATGCACTGAAAAATCCTGTTAAAGATTTCTTTCTTTCTAGTAGACTTAGCATTTATACCAAAGCTTCAACTGCAAAGCTGAATTAGCTCTAAACACATTTGAGGGATGTGAAGTATGCAGAAACAATACATTCTATAATCTTACTGTACTAGCATTCTATACAAAGTGGCATACATTAAATGGTCCACATAATCTACACAATACTTAATCGGGTATATTTTTGCTGGACTTTTCTCCACCTACTTGAAATAATTAAATAAATAAAGGCATTTGACAAAATTATTCATAAGCAAAATTAAAGCCCATGGGATCAAAGGGACAGTGGCAGTGTGGATACAAAATTGGCTAAGGGTCGGAGAGGAGTGGTGAATGGTTGTTTTTCAGGCTGGAGGGAAATATACAGTGGTGTTCCCCAGGGGTCAGTATTAGGACCACTGCTCTTTTTGATATATGTTAATGATCAGGAATTGGGTATACAGGGCATAATTTCAAAGCTTGCAGATGACACGAAACTCAGAAATATAGTAAACAATGAGGAGGATAGTAACAGACTTCAGGAGGACATCGTTAGACTGGTGAAATGGGCATGGCAGATGAAAGTTAATGCAGAAACATGTGAAGTGATACATTTTGCTTGGAAGAATGAGGAGAGGCAATATAAATTAAATGGTACAATTTTAAAAGGGTGTGGGAACAGAGAGACCTGAGGGTGCATGTACAACAACAACTTGTATTTATATAGTGCCTTTAACCAATGTTCCATGCAATTTTTTCTGGGCCGTGCGGCCGCTTTAAAAGGCCATGCAGCCCATTCATAAGTCCACGCATACGCGGTCTTTTTAATTTAAAAGCTGGCTCACCACCTGCGCAGGACCCTTGGAGCACTGTGCAGCCACACAGCTTGAAGGGAACATTGCTTTTAACGTAGTAAAACGTCCCAAGGGGCTTCACAGGAGCATTATCAAACAAAATTTGACACCGAGCCACATAAGGGCAGGTGACCAAAAGAGGTAGGTTTTAAGGAGCTTCTTAAAGGAGGAGAGGTAGAGAAGCAGAGAGGTTTAGAGAGGGAATTGCAGAACTTGGGGCACGGGCAGCTGAAGGCACGGCCGCCAATGGCATGGCAATGGAAATTGATGCTCTGCAAGAGGCCAGAATTGGAGAAGGGCAGAGATCTATGAAAGTCAAAGATAGCACAAGCATACTACCAAGTCTGGGCAAAACCATTTGTTCACAGCAATGTTCCCCCTAAAGTGCGCGGTTGCGCGGCCATGCATCAATCGCGAGGTCAAGCGCAGGCCGCTCACCAGCTGCTGCCACTGGAAGAGATACCACGGCCGCGCAGCAAATTTAAAGGGCCAGCGTGGGGGAAAAAAAATTAGAGGGAACATTGGTTCACACTCAAACTAAAATTCAACAAATACTCTATAAATCCTTTCATAATATTTGGAACAATTCAGTAGGCTCCACTATAACAGAATAACAACAGTCGTTATTTAAAAAAAAACTACTTTTAGAAAGTAAATAATTGATGCAACAATTGTAAAAACAAAAAAAAAGAGATTTTGTTTTCCTTGCCAATTTTCTCCTCTCCTGATGTTATTGATGCCTTGTTGTGTTACAAGTGTTGGGCACTCTCCAGCACCTCACCTAATTGACCATTACTCTTGGGTGAGTTTCAACAGTGAGTGTGAACAGTGGAGTATCACAGTTAATCCAGATCCTGTGCTTATCGGACACCTGCATACATGCACTTGCAGCAGGAGTCACCGGACAGCAACCAGGAGCAGGAACTCTGGCCAATTTTCCCCTCGTTAGCCTAGATCAGACAACGCAGCCCAGGCAATGGATTGAACTTGGGACCTTACTGTGTTGGCCTGCTAAGTTTAAGAGTCAGGCTTTTCTGTTCTTGTAGTCAATCAAGAGAGGAATTTGTGTCGGTGCTATGAAGCTGAAAATTTTCCCACATTTTGTAGCCAGCGTCAATGTCAAATAGTCCCAAGTAAAGTCTTCAGATGAATGGACAGGCTAGTGAGCTAGCTGTGCTAATAATTCACCTTATCCACCCCACTTCCCAGCCTACGGATTTTCTTATGTTTACCTGGTTGGCACGAGTGAGGCACAGTAAATCACAGTACCTCATTCATGCCAGCCAAGTTACCTTCCCTGCAGACATTGGATACTCAACTTTCATCTGAAATGGAGACAGCACAGGAATGTCTGTGCTTAGCACTTGCAGTGATCCCCTAAGTGTAAGAGGAATCATGACACCTCATCTGTGCAGTGTAGATAATCCACATACATTCCTATGAAGCCAGACTCATATTGCTAAGTGGACATAAAGTAGTTTCAATATGTGTCATGATGCTATGCTGTGTAATTGGAACAAATGCAGTGCCATCTCATTACCCACCCAGATACTTGATGGAACTTGATGGGAGGGGGGGGGGAAGAGCTGATCAGCGTGAGGTTCAACTACTGTATATTGTAGTCCTTACACTCAAATTATACAGGTACAGTTTTGGCATCAAAATTATAGCATGAGAAGGACTTAAGAGAAAAACACTTCCTACTTACATATGTATTAATACACAGAGAAATAATAGCGCTTGCTGTGATAAGTATGTAATATCAAGCACTGGAGTGTGGAAAGGACAAGCACAGATGCAGGGGACTATTTTAGCAGGAAGGGGTACAGTTTTTGTGCATATTTATACTTTCTAGATCATACTTATTCTTAGCAGACTGCCAACCCCTTGATCACAAAGTCCCAGACTAATTTTCCTTTAGGTTACAATACAATTATGGTTGTGTGGAAATATGAATTAGTGATTTTACCAATAATTTCAATCTTTTGAATCAAATTAATCATACAACTAAAGGGAAGTACCACGTATCAAAGGACGGGTACATGAGTAATCTCACTTGGCTGGATTAATTGTTAATGGAGTCAGTGTGCAAACAGCTGTTTAAGATGTTATCTGCAACAATAAGCAACTGCATTACTGTCAATCTCAGTATCTTATCAGCTTGCTTTACAATTTTAGCAAATATCCATCTAGTACTGCAAAACTATACAAGTCACCGTGAAGGGCAAAAAGTCAACATACGAGTCCAGCATATTACTTTATAGCATTTAGTATCCAAGATGTTAACCATGAAAGCAATTTACCCTTGTTTTAACATTAAAAGAAAAAGCTGCACCTTATGAAGCATCATACCTTAAACGCTCCTGAATAATTATAATGTGCACTCAAGTAAGAAACAGTTAATGAAAATTCTGCATTAGTATTATCCCTTCAGTGGCACCTGAAAATCTCTAATGACTCATGCTGCGCAACTGTGTTATGTTTTCTTTAGTATTTTTTTTAATTAAGCAAATTTCCAAATGTTGATGTTGATTTTCACCTTGTTCCACATGGATATAATACATGGGGACAACAAAAGAAATAAGGCTACAATGACAGCAAAATCTATTTGATTACTGTGTGACTTACCATTCAAGCAGAGGCTTTAACAATCAGAGGTGAATGGCCAAAATCAGGGACATTTAATTTGACTCTGGGTTAATACAATGAATAAACAAAAATGTAATATTTTCATTTTTTATAATATAATTTTGGTGCTTCTAATGATTTAGTGCATTTTTAAACAGTTATCAGAACTTCGTACCTAACAGCACGATGGAAGTACCTTTGAAGGGATATTTACTAGTCCTAGCCCCTTTAGGGCTATCCCGGATTAGGCACATTTCTCAGATGTTCACTTTCAACTAAAGTTTGAGTTAGCTGAATCCTAAAGACGCTTGATTGGGTCTAAAGGTCCAGGCTATCTCTCCCTAAAGGAAAGGAACAACCCGAGAATGTTACCATCCTCCAGATAGCGCTTTTAATAAGTTTAGCTAGACTGTAATGTCCCGGATATTATGAGGGTCTGGAAAACTCCCTCAGAAATGTAACTCTTCACCAAAGAGTGTACAGAGATTGAGTTCTTGAGTGTTTGATACAGAAGACTTATGTAAGACAATTCTAAAAATATATAGAGATTTATTAAAGAACCGACATGCAATTTACAGTTGGTGAATCAGTCAATCACAATATTAGCTGTTCTAAAAAGAGAAAAAATATTATCTTTTTAACAGAGAATCTTACTTTTAAATCTTAACTTCGCTACAGGATTACAGTTCTTAAAGTTCTCTATACAGGATATCCATCAATATCAAATACCTTTGATCCCCGAGGTACAAAGAGTTGGAGACTACAGAGCCACCTCTGAAATTGAGAATTGCTTTGCCCATTTAAAGCGACTCTGATATCCCATTTGAGTGTTCAATATTTATACCCTTTTCCAGTGTTATATCCTTTAAAGTTTCTGCTGATGCAAGTTAATTATCCCTATTCATCTTTCTGCCGACCTCTGCAATTCTTACTGCTACATCAGCCAGAATCTTGTCTCATCTCCAGGTGTTCTAGGGTCACCATATAGAAGGGTGTGAAAGGCAGGTGTTCCTTATTTTATGTCATCTTTATGAGGGCAGAAGTTCCTTATCTTATGTGCCATCTTTACAAAGTTTAAATTAGAACACCTTATCCAGGGTGAACCATTGTTTTTGTTCCCAAAGGTCAGCCAGTCAAAGCCATGCACCTTCTGTTTCAATAAGGTTATTTATTCAGGACCAACAACTGTCTTATCTCAATAGCCAGAATTCTTTCATAGCTATTTCATAGTTAGGTTTCTAAATTTCCAAACCCAGTTTGTCATGTTTTAATTAGGCCAGAATTCTTTCATAAGATAGTGTATTTATCTGAATAGGTTATATGGCTTATTCCTTCACACCTTCACCACACAGAATGCAGTGGTTCAAGAAGACGGCTCACCACCACTTTCTCATGGGCAATTAGGGATGGGCGATAAGTGCCAGCCTTGCCAGCGACGCCCACATCCCATGAATGAATAAAAAAAGAATTTAGGACATTTCAGCCTGGTATCCACTTAATGTGTTTTTTCTTTTAAACACTCTTCAATCAGAGGGATTAATGCCTTAATTATGATGTGAGAACATACAGTTTAGCATTAAGCTATGGACTGTACCATTAAAAATATATAGGATGTTAATCTCTCTGATGGAACATTAAGTGTGAAAAAACATTTGTAAATAATAATTCTAATAGGTCTAAAAGCATTAATAAACAAGCCTGAAGGCTTTGTGTTTTAATGCGAGGAGCATTTGTAATACGGTGGATGAATTGGCTGCGCAAATAGAGGTAAACGAATATGATTTGGTTGGGATTACGGAAACGTGGCTCAAGGATGGCCAAGACTGGGAACTCAACATCCAGGGGTATTCGATATTCAGGAAAGATAGGCAAAAAGGAAAGGGAGGTGGGGTAGCATTACTGGTTAAAGAAGGGATTAATACAATTGTAATGAGGGATATTAGCTCTGATGATGTGGAATCTGTATGGGTAGAATTGAGAAATACTAAGGGGAAAAAAACATTAGTGGGAGTGGTATATAGACCTCCAAACAGTAAGGCGGAGGTTGGGGATGGCATTAAAAGGGAAATTAAAGAAGCGTGCAATAAGGGCACAGCAGTCATCATGGGTGGCTTTAATCTACATATAGATTCGGCCAACCAAATTAGTAACAATACTGTGGAGGAGGAATTCCTGGAGTGTTTACGGGATGGTTTCCTGGACCAATATGTTGCGGAACCAACCAGAGATCAGGCCATCTTAGACTGGGTATTATGTAACGAGAAAGGATTAATTAGCAATCTTGTTGTACGAGGCCCCTTGTGTTGGAGCGATCATAATATGATCGAATTCTTCATTAAGATGGAGAATGAAGTAGTTGACTCAGATACTAGGGTCCTCAATTTAAATAAAGGAAACTACAATGGTCTGAGGAGCGAGTTGGGTAGGATTGATTGGGGAATGTTACTCAAAGGGTTGACGGTGGATAGGCAATGGCAAACATTCAAAGACCGAATGGATGAGCTACAGAATTTGTTCATCCCAGTTTGGCATAAAAATAAAACAAAAAAGGTGACTCAACCGTGGCTAACAAGGGAAATTAGGGATAGCATAAGATCCAAGGAGAGGATATATAAATTGGCTAGAAAAAGCAATAATCCTGAGGATTGGGAGCAGTTTAGGAGTCAACAAAGGAGGACAAAGGGATTAATTAAGAAAGGGAAAATAGAATATGAGAGTGAGCTAGCTGGGAACATAAAAACTGACTGTAAAAGCTTTTATAGATATGTGAAGAGAAAAAGATTGGTGAAGTCAAGTGTAGGTCCCTTACAGTCAGAATCAAGGGAATTTATAATGGGAAACAAGGAAATGGCAGACCAACTAAACACATACTTTGGTTCTGTCTTCACAAAGGAGGACACAAATAACCTCCCAGAGATGCCGGGGAACATAGGGTCTGATGAAAGAGAGGAACTGAAAGAAATCAGTATTTGTAGGGAAATTGTGTTAGGAAAATTGATGGGACTGAAGGCCGATAAATCCTGAGGGCCTGATGGTCTACATCCCAGGGTACTTAAGGAAGTGGCCCTAGAGATAGTAGATGCATTACTGGTCATCTTCCAGAGCTCGATAGACTCTGGAACGGTACCCATGGATTGGAGGGTAGCTAATGTTACCCCACTATTCAAAAAAGGTGGTAGAGAAAAAGCAGGGAATTATAGACCGGTAAGCCCGACATCGGTAGTGGGGAAAATGCTAGAGTCTATTATAAAAGATGAAATAGCAGAGCACTTGGAAAGCAGTGACAGGATCGGACAAAGTCAACATGGATTTACAAAAGGTAAATCATGCTTGACTAATCTATTGGAATTTTTTGAGGATGTAACTGGTAAAATAGATAAGGGCGAACCAGTGGATGTGGTGTATTTGGACTTTCAGAAGGCTTTTGATAAGGTCCCACATAAGAGAATAGCGTGCAAAATTAAGGCACATGGGATTGGGGGCAAGGTATTGAATCGGATAGAGAACTGGTTGGCGGACAGAAAGCAAAGAGTTGGAATAAACGGGTCATTTTCCGAGTGGCAGGCAGTGACTAGTGGGGTACCGCAAGGATCGGTCCTGGGACCCCAGCTGTTCACAGTATATATTAATGATCTGGATGAGGGAATCTCCAAATTTGCAGACGACACAAAGCTGGGTGGGAGGGTAAGCTGCGAGGAGGATATCGGGAAACTCCAGTACGATTTGGACAGGTTGGGTGATTGGGCAGAAACATGGCAAATGCACTATAATGTGGATGAATGTGAGGTTATCCACTTTGGTGGCAAAAACAGGAAGGCATATTACTATTTGAATGGCAATAGATTGGGAGAAGGGGAAGTGCAAAGAGACCTGGGGGTCCTTTTGCACCAGTCGCTGAAGGTAAGCATGCAGGTGCAGCAGGCGGTTAAGAAGGCAAATGGTATGTTGGCCTTCGTAGCAAGAGGGTTCGAGTACAGGAACAAGAATGTCTTGCTACAGTTGTACAGGGCCTTGGTGAGACTGCACCTTGAGTATTGTGTGCAGTTTTGATCACCTTACCTGAGGAAGGACGTTCTTGCCATGGAGGGAGTGCAGCGAAGATTCACCAGGCTGATACCGGGGATGGCAGGAATGAGGTATGAGGAGAGAATGTGTCAATTGGGCTTATACTCACTGGAGTTTAGAAGATTGAGAGGGGATCTCATCGAAACCTATAAAATTCTGTCAGGTCTGGACAGACTCGATGCAAGAAGGATGTTTCCGATGGCCGGGGAGTCCTGAACCAGGGGTCATAGTCTAAGGATAAGGGGTAAGCCATTTAGGACTGAAATGAGGAGGAATTTCTTCACCCAGAGAGTGGTGAACCTGTGGAATTCTCTGCCACAGAAGGCAGTGGAGGCCAGTTCATTAAATATATTCAAGAAAGAGTTGGATATATTTCTTGAGGCTAAAGGGATCAAGGGATATGGGGAAAAGGCAGGGACAGGGTACTGAATTTGGATGATCAGCCATGATCTCATTGAATGGTGGAGCAGGCTCAAAGGGCCGAATGGCCAACTCCTGCTCCTATCTTCTATGTTTCTATGTTTCTATGTATCATTTCAGTCTTGTTATATCTTCCAAAGAGTCATTTAAGAGTCAAGGAGGGGAAATTCATTTGGTTTGCGCCTCCCATTAATGCCTTAAGAGGGTGCTAATGGGGCGCAAAGCAACTAGCGCCAGTGCACGGCGATAGTTGCATCGCTCACGAAATTAACCAGACATTTTGCGGCGGCGCTAAACACTACCAGCAGATCGCGACATCAGTCAAGTGTGCAATGCCCCGGTAGCACCCCAGACCGGATATTGAGTGGCGCCATCTGCCTTTCCGCCTGCTGCTAGCAACGACAGGTTGAGGGGAGCATTTTGCAGTCAGGAAGGGACTAGGGGAGCGCTATTTAAAGGCGACCGCTTATTGCCTTTTTTTGTTGGTAACATTTTTGCACCACGCATTCTGAGAGAGAGAGAGACTTCTGGAGAGATTCAATGCTGTATGAAGGAGTTTTGGGTACTGAGCAGCACTTTGCAGGTTCATTTTGATTTGCCCTTCCTTTTATCGATTTAGAAGAGACTTTGGGGGCTGCAGTCTGAGCCCTTTCCCTGGGGCTCTCCATTGTTCTTTCCAGCAGATTTGATGTACAGGTCTCTCCAGGCCGAGATTCAAGGCTGCAATGAGTAGGATGTGGATGGAGAGCAAGATGAACCCTCCCCTTTAAGAACTTGCCGGCGCCATTGTGTCTGTGTTCCATTGCTGACTGACATCACATTAGCTTCGCCAGCGCGCTGAGGTAACGCCTCGCTCCTCAGCCTTTGCACCTTAAGAGAGGTGTGTAGCGCCTGATTTAGCACTCCAATCACCTCCAGGGGCGATAAAAGCCAATTTGCAGTCGGAGGCGATAATTAGCGCCAGGTGCTAATCTTTGCACCCGACCAATAATTGCGCCCCAAATGGGGCGAAACTGAATTCCTGACCTAAGGTTTTTAAACTTGGAGGGCACTTTAAAATCCAGGAATGCCGCTCCAATGTCATGACACCAGGACAGGATTGAAATTCACACAGAAATGTGATTGCCCCAATTAAATTGGGATGTTTGAGGCACATGTCTGTGGTGTGATAATAGAATTTGGTGGAAAACATCTGTGAAGAAGAGACTAATTATTGCCAGTCTGGTCTTCATGTGTGTTAAGTAGAATTTAGCATGTGATCAGACCATTAGATTAAAAGAGATGCAGCTTTATGACCATTAGCAATGGATAAAGAGACCGGTTTTCAAGTTGTGCTAATGATCTGGTACTTCATTGTTAACCTCAGGAAGCCTCAAATGCTGATCACGAGTGAGATTGTTAGCATGCATTGGGAAAGTGCCCTCTGCACATTTATTACTTATAACAATACTGTGATAATCATAGGTGTGAGCAATCCAGGAGGCAATTTATTGAAAGCTTTAGTTCAGACAGGATAGTGTTTGGACCCGATTAAATGCAACAACAAAAAATACCTCACAAGGCAATAAAAGTTGACATCCCATTGTTGAAATTGTATGTAGGTTATGCTTTAGTTACATTGGCCCAGATATTCCAATCCCTACGGGTGTGTACGGGCTGTGTACCCACCCGTAGGGACATTGGAAATGCCGGTTTCAGGCATGCACAGCGCATGCGCTGAAAACCAGCATTTCCGATCTGTCAAGAATGGTCTTGACAAAACATCCGGCTGCCCTGGAGAAGGGCCTCTCCGGGCATTTGTTCCACTTTTTGGAGCCCCTCCGCCCACAGAAAACCCTTATAATTCTTATGCCTGGTGTGTGATTAAAAAAAAAATTATTTAAAGTTTTACTATGTTTTTGGGATGATCTCCATTCATATATTTAACAGGCCTTCCTGTTAAATGTATGAAGGGAGATTCCCTTCTGTGATTGGCTCCCCATGGTGCACGTGATCCCAGGGACGCTGCGAACTACATGCGCCTCTGGGATACGTGGGCCCTGCACACTTGGAGTTTGAGAGGCCCAGGATCGGAAGCGTGTGCATCCCTTGAGCCCTCAGGTAAGGGCATAGATTTTTCCAGATTGCAGGCCTCTGCCCGCGGGAGGCCTGTGATCGGAAAATACGGGCCATTAATAAATAGTTTCTGTATTCAGTGAATCCTCTACAATGTCAGATGCCCCAGGGGGCACAGTGGCATAGTGGTTAGCACTGTTGCCTCACAGCGCCAGGGACCCGGGTTCAAATCTGGCCTCGGGCGACTGTCTGTGTGGAGTTTGCACATTCTCCCTGTGTCTGCGTGGGTTTCCTCTGGGTGCTCCGGTTTCCTCCCACAGTCCAAAGATGTGCAGGTTAGGTTGATTTGGCTATGATAAATTGACTCAGTGTTAGGGGATTAAATACGTGGGGTTACAGGGATAGGGTGGGATATGTGTCGGTGCAGGCTCGATGGGCCGAAATGGCCTCTATCTGCACTGTAGATTCTGTGATTCTGTGTCACCTGAGTTACTGGAGGGTAAGTTTTCTTACCAATGCCATGGCACCATGGGTACAGAGCTATTATTCTTTGTAGCCTAGGCAGTTGTGTGGAAGAGGCTGAATGCTGCCATTTAATGATATTGAGAAAGAGTCTTCAGACAACTTGGTTCTTACGTGTATTGCGTGGTTGAGGGTCTGTCACTGATGAAAAGTAAGCCCCGATTTTAACCTAACCGGGTGGGTACATGTCAGTCGCTCATTTTACACTCTGCCCAATTTTACGGTCCATTGACATCAAAACGGGCATCAGGCCTAAACACTTCCTGCTGGTCTGATAAGGTTACAATCGGGGCTGTAGAGTCAGATACAGTCAGGGATCACTCACAATCAACTGAAGAAAGCTTGTGTTGAGAATGTTTTTGCTATTGAAAGTAGTTCCTGTTTAAAAGTGATTTTACTGCCATCCATTATTCCAAGACAAAAAGAAAATCCACGGCAAAAATTCAAGTATTCTGTAGGTGAAAGTGATTAGTTTATTCATTTTAAATGTACATACACTACATCAGTACAATACTGAGCTTTCAGGAAGTTCTAGGGGTTTTTGATAAAAATGTGACAAATTAATATCTGAATGTCTTTTGAACCCATAAGTGCTGCAAGAATCCTGCAACTTATTTCTGAATACAGGAAACTTTGGTTTATCCGGAGGTTGTATGTCTGGAAACCTCGATCTAACGGCAGAAATCAGCAGCCGTTTTGGTTAGGTTTTTTTTCTTCTCCTAGCATTTTTTTAAACAATCAGGCGCTGGAAAGCGTCTCTGTAGCTTAGCAACAGCTTCAGAGACACTTCCAAGGTACGGGCCGAGTGTTTACAAGCTGTTGCTAAGCAACAGTGTTTGTTGTCAGGTACGGAGATGAAAACCTCCGTATCCTTCAACATTAGCGCTGGTCTATCCGGAAGTTTTGATAGATCGGCAGCAGCTTGGTCCCGTCAGTGCCGGATATCATGAAGTTTCCTGTATTTTTAATTGCACAGTACAGCAACATTCAGTATGTGTAAGTAAGAAAGAATAATGTTACAGAGGGGGTGTAATTTCTGTGATGGAGTGATGGAGTGGAGACAAATGCTATATATTTTGGTCATCGGATATGTCAGTGCCTTATAAAACATCAGCAAAACTGATCAAAGATCACGTAGAATTACATAGGGCTGGATTTTACAAAGCTCAGCGGGTCCGTGACAGGCAATGTTGGTGGCGGGTCCCGACCCCGATGCTGTCTTCATCTCAGCCTCTGAAATTACTTTCCCGAGATTGGGCTTGTTAAGCCCGCCCAGTGCATTTCCCGGCCAATTAGAGGACACATTATCAACCAGTTTCCTTAAAGGGACCATAGTCAAATTTATTTTGACATTTGTGCTGCCAGTGTTCTACAACATTGAGGCACTGCAATCACTGACAAGCACTGCACAGAGGTGCAGGGCTGCACCCAGGCTCTCCCATGACTCCCTCCATATGCTTATGGAGGGAATCACAGCACACAGGGTGGTCCTCTTCCCTTCCATGGGCAGAAAAGACTTCCCTGGGAGATCAACACAGCCTGGTTGCACATTGCAGAGGAGGGCACAAGCAGGGGTGTGGTCAGGACGACCTGGGTGCAGTGCTGCAAACATTTGAATGATCTCAGTAGATTAGGAAATGTTAGTACAAAGCCACACTCAACCTCATTCTGCTGTGCCACTCATCACATCCCCATCACTCTGCCTTCCCTACCCTACTCATGCACATCTTTACTCACACCAACTTACCTTGCACCTCCACCCATCCCTCTCTATCTACATTATCACATCCCCATCTCACTAGCCACCCCTCACACTCACCCTCATCTTAGTGCAATCATACCAACTAACAACACACAAGTGTAGGCACTTAGGTGTTTTACCAATGTTCATGTAAAGTTTCTGTTAATGTGGTGTCAAACATTGAAATCTTTATTTTCAACACTTTCCATTCTTGGACAAGTTGGTGTGCACCTTTGGAAGTGGCTTAGCGAGTTGCAGTGTACGGTGAGACATAATGGTACCCCCCGCAATGATGGTAAGTGTGAAAGGAATGGCTTGGGCATTGTAGGGATGATTTATGGTGTTGGTGTGGGGTGGTGCCAACCTGGCACACCATGTGGCAGCCAGGGTATGCAGCATCAAGTGAAGTAAATCTGGCCATCCCAAGCCTCCTGGGCAGCAATGTAGTCAGTTGCTGATGCCCTCTCTCCTGTGCAGCATCAGTTGATAGTGGAGAAGGTTAGTATTGTTGTTAGTGCTGCTGGTGTGCCTGGTGCTGCTGGTGTTGGGGCTGATCATGGGGGGAATCTGAGGGCCAAGATGAAAGAGTTTCAAGGGCACCCATGCTGATATAATAGATGGCAGGTGAAGTAGAGATGACAGAAGCAATATGTCAATGGTGGGAGAGGTAATGAGATTAGACTGGATGGAGATTTGTATAAAGTTTGCAGCATTCTGAATTTGTAGTGGAAATGCAGTTTAGAGAAGCTGGTGGTTAAGGGAATGTTTCTCAATCAGCTAGGTGCTGTGACTTGACATTTGAAGCTGTCAACTCATCAGCTGATTCAATGACTACTGACCTCCCGCCTCAGCTTCACAGATGAGGTCTAGGCACAGTGGGAAACCAGTGGACGACCTGTAAAATTCAATAAGCTGGGAAAAAAAGCATTGTTAAGTGGCTGTAAACAAACCACTAATAATTTTAATTGTCTCCCCCGCCGCTGCATGTCAGGTCTGCTCAACGCTGACAAACCCAACATTTGGTAAAGGCGTATGGCAGTGGGTTCACAGTGGGCTCCTGATCTGCTGGGGAAAAAAAACACTTTCCCATCTGACCCGCCATCGATCGCGTCCGCTGACCCCCCACAAAATCCAGCCCATAGAATTTACAGCTCAGAAACAGGCCATTCGGTCCAACTGATGTGTACCTGTGTTTATGCTTCATCTCATCCTATCTGCATATCCTTCTATTCCTTTCCCCCTCATTTGCTTATCTAGCTTCCTCTTAAAAGCATCCAGCCTATTTGGTAAAGGCATCTATGCTATTTGTATGTTTGATAATGATGGTGACAGAAGTGCTGGGGGAAAATTATTGTGGCCTTGCAGAACATAGTAGCAGTATGTAGACATGATTGATTGTGGAGGAATCTATTGGGAGATATTATAGTCTGATCGCAGATCTTTTTTCTTTATTACTGATATTTGCAGTTTTGGTATCATGCCCAAACCAAAAATCAAATACCCTGGGATTTGCTTGAATGTTTAAGTTTCTCATGGTGCAGGTGTCTGAAAAATATGCGGCATTATGATTTAAGTATGTTCAAGTAACTGGAATGTCTTTCCACATTTCCTACCCATGTTGTATCTATTACATTATAAATCTTCATTTTAATATTCAATAGTCTTCATATTCACAACTATGAGCATTTCTTGCCCTTGCCGATAGCTGTCAACAGGCATCTGCTTATAGCCTGCAGCATACACTCTGGATGTTATCTGAACGTTAATTTATCACCATATAATGGCAGGGTCACCTGCAGAGAACTTGACTGGTGTTCTGATTTTGTTTTTCTCGGTATAATGCCGCATCTGTGGCTTAAGATATAATGAATGCTGCAAGGATCCATTTTCTACCTTGTTCTACACCTAAGTAGCAGGGAGAAACAGCATACTCTGGTTCCCTATGCAGTAGCAGTTTTCCCTTTGCTGCAGGTCGAGATAATTGAACACTATAGAAGAAATCTATCATTCAAGTTTCATTCACTGCTATTTCTCTTTTCTTCAAACTGCATGTATTGTAATGGCAGTGTCATCCACTCAACTGATAAAAGCTTCAGCAAAGCCCTGGTTGCATCAAAGAGATGACAACATTGTTTATCTGACACATTCCGATTTAACCAATTTAAGTTAACAAAGAATGGAAGATATAACAATCAAAGTTGGAAGGCATGGCAATTTTACAAGTAGGAATAAGACAAAGATTAACTTGGTGGTTTCGTTTTTCACATAGAATCCATCCCAACCACTTGAATCTTACTTCTGTCTTTGTAGAAACGTTATAATCTTATACTAAGTGGTCATTAGGGGGATATTCATCTGGCCGGTAGCACAAAACAGGCAATAGCGAATCGGCAACTTGTTTTTACAGCCCGCCTGATTTGCCTTTCCATTGTAGAAAAGGAAATTGAGCAGAGTCTATAAGGGGCTGCCAATTCGCCATCACCCATTTTGTGCTACTGCCCAAGGAGATTTTCACCCCCAGTGTCTCTCTGATGTTTGGGTCAGAAGGTTGTGAGTTTCCTCCCCATACCAGTATTTAAGCTCACAATCTAGGCTAATACTTCAGTGCAGTACTGAGGGAATGCTGAATTATCAGAGGTCTTTTCCTCCAAATGAGATGTTAAGTAGAGGCCTGTCTGTCTATTCTGATGTTTCAGGTACACGCTAAAAACACCATTGCATTACTCAAAGAATAGTGGGGAGATGTCCTGTTATTTTGGCCAACATTTCTCCCTCAACCAATGCAACCAAAAACAGATTACAGGAAACTTTGTGCTATCCGGCACCGACGGGACCGAGCTGTTGCCGTTCCCTCAAAACTGCCGGACACTCCAGCGTTAATGTTGAAGCATACGCAGCTTTTCCTCTCCGTATCTGACAACAAACACTGTTGTTTAGCAACAGCTTCTAAACAGTCGGCCCGTACCTTGGAAGCGCCTCTGTAGCTTAGCAACAGCTTCAGAGAGACTTTGCAGAGCCTGACTGTTGAAAAAAAAGCCACGAGAAGAAAAAAAAACAACAAAACGGCTCCTGATTTTTGCCGGTGGCTTGAGCTTGCTGGGCATTTAGCCTCCGGATAACACAAAGTTTCCTGTAACTGGTTATCCATAAGACACAATTTAAATGATTTTACTCCCTGTTTAATGAAGCATCTGTCTATTTGTTTTCACTAATACATGCCTGAACAAATATTTTCCATAAAAATAGAAAAACTAAACCATACAATAACTGTGACAACATATCAGATGATGTATATGATTTCCCTCTTCCCCATTCAATATAATAACACAATAACTTGTCGTTAATACCATTCACAAAAATGAAGCTACTGTGGTGCCAAGCTATCATTACCTGACTAATGGATCTACCTTATGATGTATAGTAATGTTGCCACTCATTTACACTGATGATCACAGTCACTTCCACAGCAGATTTTCATGCAGGATTGAACCCAAAGTTACAGATTAACACTTGTGGATTCAAATATAAATTAGACCAATTCTTAGGGGTCATTGCTCATTCAAATATATCTTGATAATTTGATGGGAAATCTAAAACCTTTCTTTGAATATAAAATGTTGGAGCAACACATGTAGGGTGAGAACTTGCATTTGTTAATAACGGCAAACTAACAGCATTCGCTGTTATAACTCCTTTGAAACTGACCGCAACTTCAGGATGTAGCGCATGCGCATCTAAACGCAAAAATCCTGAAGTTGCGGTCAGTCATTCACTGCTCTGACACTGGGTGTGCTGTAGCCTCCACCCCACCCCATAGTCGGCAATCAGTGTAATCAGTGAAATTGACAAAAACATGTTTTTTTATGCGGTAATATCGCTGTTAAACACCACAAATTCCGGGCCTATAGCTCTTTTTCCAGGAAACTTTGCATACTACAAATTTCGAGTTCAGTGCTATTATCACTGGTTACTGCAAAAGGCTAAGTGACTCTTAAATGGGTAAATTAACATAATTTCACTTTATATACCATTAGCTATCTTAGTAGACTAATAGTAATAAATTACCATATAGGAAAGTGATGTTCTTGTGTTTCAGTGGTAATTTTACAAAGTTAGCTCTTATTGATTCCCAAAATGCCTTAAAACTCCCTGAACCAGAAAACAGACCCTCAAAATGCAAGTGTCATAATAGGATCATTCATTGCATGTATATCACAATGTCTAAACACATACCATGACAGCACTGATCAAAGTCACAAATGGTATCCTAAGTGTTTGTGACGGCGGACTCCTATTTCTCCTTGTCCTCCTTTGACACCATTGAACATTTCATTCTCCTTTTATCTCCTCTCTCCTCTGTAGTCCACCTCTGAGCTCTCTCTTGGTTCTGCTCTGAATTGACTCAATGCAAGTATCTCACTGCTGCCAATCTCATCTGCTCATGCATTTATCTACAGTATACCCCTGAAGGTCCGTCCTTGGCCTTGTTCTTTCCATGATACAGGTTACCCTTTGGTTATGTTATCTAGAAGCACAGGGTCGGCTTATACATGTCTGCTTGTGACACCCAGCTGGATCTCATGAATGAGTTGTTGCTATGCTGTCAAATTGCCAGTCTGACATCAAGACCTGGCCAATCAAGAGCTTTGTCCAGTTGCTTGTTGGTAAGACAGTGCCTATCCTCTTCAGCTCCTGTTAGCACATCCATGTCTCTGGCCTTGATTCAATTAACCTCTCTAACTACCATCTAAAGCTAATTTAGGAAGAACTGATCCTTGGTGTCCTACTTGACTTCGAGCTCACTTTCTTTTCTCCATGTCCATTCTGTTGCCAAGATGTTCCTTCATTGTCGCTGTGTCAAAATCCCTCCCTAACTGCACTCTGGGGGTACCTGCACCTCCTGGACTGCAGCAGTTCAAGAAGGCGGCTCACCACCACCTACTCAAGGGTAATTAAGGATGGGCAATAAATGCTGGCCTTGCCAATGATGCCCACATCCCATGAGTCAATAAAAAAAGGAAGCAAGTTATGCTAATCTATCTATCTATCTATTTATATATATAAAAGGATCGTGGTGTCTGTCTGTCTGTCTGTCCGGGGCATCACTCAAAAGTTATAGAGCATAACTACACATATGTTATATCAAAAGAAAGCTTATGATTAGGGGAGTCTCATAGGCATATTTACTTTTTGGTCAGACAAAAATTATTCGGACAGTATACAAAAAAGTTCAAAAAACGGACAAAATCTGCTCATTAGCGGTTGACCAATCCTACCGCTCATTAGCGTTGAGTGACGTGATGGTTGACCAATTGGGGGGCGTTTCATGGCATTTGTGGGCAGGGCCTAATCCTTCAAACTGCCAAGCGGGAGCTGAGCTGAGGTGAGTGGCGGCCATTAAAGACCGGTCGGGCCTGAAGCTAAAAAAATGGTAATGGAGGTGAGGAAATTGTTGATTCATTAGTATTGATTCAGGAATTTCTCTCTCTCTCCTTCCCCCCTCTCTCTCTCTCTCTCTCTCTCCTTCCCCCCCTCTCTCTCTCCCTCTCTCTCTCTCTCCCGAAGCGGGAGCTCAGCTGAGGTGAGTCACAGCCCAGAGAGCCCGGCCGGGCCTGAAGCGCTAGGCCGCGCACGGTCACCGCAGCCTGCCTCTAAGTCCTTCCCCCCATCTCTCTCTCCTTCCCCCCCCTCTCTCTCTCTCTCTCTATCCTCTTCCCTCTCTCTCTCTCTCTCCTCTTCCCTCTCTCTCTCTCTCTCTTTCCCCCTCTCTCTCTTGCCATTAATGCGGGACAAGGAAAACTGGGGCTTTCCAACGAGCCGTCCCCGACCTAAATCGGACATGGGAGTCCGGAGCGAAAGGCCTTCCACTGCCGCCGGCCAACGGGTCCAAAGGCCTGCCTGGTTAAACATGAGGAACCCCGGGCTCGCTTCTGAGTGATGGGCACCCAGCCCTACCGGTGTCGGATATACTCCGTTCTGGTACCGAGGTGAGTTGGAGGGAGAGGAGAGGGGGAGAGGGGAGAGAGAGGGAGAGGGGAGAGAGGGAGAGAGAGGGAGGGAGGGAGGGAGAGGAGGGAGAGAGAGCGGGGAGGAAGGGGGAGAGAGAGGGGCAGGGGAGAGAGAGGGGCAGGGAGAGAGAGGGGGGAGAGAGAGGGGAGAGGAGAGAGAGCGGCAGGGAGAGAGAGGGGGAGGGGAGAGGAGAGGGTGAGGGAGGAGAGAGAGAGGGGCAGGGAGAGTGAGGGGCAGGGAGAGAGAGGGGGAGAGAGAGAGGAGAGAGGGTGAGGGAGTGAGAGAGAGAGGATGAGGGAGGGAGGAGGGGCAGGGAAGAGAGAGAGGCAGGGAGAGAGAGGGCAGGGAGAGAGAGAGAGGGGGGAGAGAGAGAGAGGGGCAGGGAGGAGAGAGAGGGGGAGGGGAGACAGAGAGGTTGAGGGAGGGAAAGAGTGAAGGGGTGGGGAGAGGGGAGGGAGAGCTCGCTTTCTTCCTTCCTTCAGCCGCCGCAATTCAAACTTCCCGCCGACCTCACAAAATGGCGGCCGCACTTCTTCACCCGCCGGGCTCAGAGTCCAGCCCCTTCCCTGGGGTGTCTTTCTCTCTTCTCTATCTCCTTCCCTCACTCTCTCCTTCCTGTCTCCTTCTCTCTCTCTCTCTTCTCTCCTTCCTCTATCTCTCTCTCTCTCCCTCCCTTCCATCTCTCTCTCCCTCTCTTCCCTCTCTCTCTCTGTCTCTCTCTCTCCTTCCCCTCTCTCTCTCTGTCGTTCCCTCTCTTTCTCTGTCTCTCTCTCCTTCCCTCTCTCTATCTCTCTCCGTCCCTCTCTCTCTCTCTCCCTCCTTTCTCCTCTCTCTCTCTTCCTTCCTCTCTCTCTCTCATTCTTCCCTCTCTCTCTCTCTCTCCTTCATCTCTGTCTCTCTCTCCTTCCCTCTATCTCTCTACCTCCTTCCCTCTCTCTCCCCTTCCCTCTCTCTCTGTCTCTCTCTCTCCTTCCTCCTCCTCTCTCTATCCCTCTCTCTCTCCTTCCCTCTCTCTCTCCTCTCCTTCCCTCTCTCTCTCTCCCTCTTCCCATCTCTCCTCTCTCCCTCCTTCCCTCTCTCTCTCCTTCCCTCTCTCTCTCTCTCTCCTTCCCTCGCTCTCTCTTCTCCTTTCCCTCTCTCTCTGTCTCCTTCTTCTCTCTCTCCTTCCCTCTCTCTCTCTCTTTCCTTCCCTCTCTCTCTCTCCTTCCCTCTCTCTTCTCTCTCCTTCCCTCTCTCTCTCCTTCCCTCTCTCTCTCCCTCTCTCTCTCCTTCCCTCTCTCTCTCTCCCTCCTTCCCTCTCTCTCTCCCTCCTTCCCTCTCTCTCTCTCTCCTTCCCTCTCTGTCTCTCTCTTCTTCCCCTCTCTCTCCCTCCTTCCCTCTCTCTCTCTCCCTCCTTCCTCTCTCTCTCTCTCCCTCCTTCCCTCTCT